>NC_084793.1:177372445-177675570 GCF_963169125.1 Humulus lupulus
GTGGCCGCGGCCACTAAAAAGTCCCGGCCGCTGCCAGTGAGGCTGACAACTTATATGATTTTCAGTTTTTTCCAAATTGAATTGTTTTAACATCCCAAATAACTCCCAAATCTTCATTTTAATTCCAAAAACATCCAATTAAACATTGTAACAGCCATGGGGGTTGGTGGAATTTGAAATTCAAAGGGGTATCTCATACTCTATAAATAGGAGCCTAATGCTCATTTGTAAGACACACCATTTTTCATCCACAAAGCACTTGGCTGGAAAATACACCATAAATGCTTGATAATTCCAGAGAGCTATTTCCTAGAGAGATCCCTTAGTGTTTAGAGAATAGGGGGAAATACTCTTTTCGAATAAGGTTTTGAACCTTGTTCATGTTGGTGATCCCCACTACTCTACACTTTGGTTGTGTGAGAGTTTGTTTTTTCATTGATCTTTTCATTCTGTTGTTCTTCTTGTATTATTATTTTTTTTGTATTGAGTTTTTAATCCTCTTCTTCTATTTCTATTTACATATTTATTGGTGTCTTTTGATTAAGATTTTTAGTTCTAATAATTCTCTTCTTTCTCTCATTTCTACATTTACTTGTATTGTTGGTCATTGAGTTGTAAACCTATTCATCTATCATCTTGTCTATTGTATTTTTGTATAGAGTTGTATTTTGGTTATTCCACTTTTCCATTGAGCAATAACATATATTCTCTAACAAGCAAAAGCTTAAATTCCTTTTCAATGGAAGGAGAAACCATAGAGATCATATGAGGATCCAACTTTGAAAAGATAGTAAGATAAGGTAATGTTCTTCTTTTGTTTTCTTAGAAGATCTAATGGTTTTCATATAGTGATAGAAATGAGAAGAAGAAAAGTTTATAAATGAGGTTCATTATTTTCTAATCTCCTTTGTTTTCAAGTATAGTGGTTACATTAGAAGATAATTTAATATCTTGAGTTTTTATTATATGTGATGAATGTGTAAATAATCTAGTAGATTATTGGGTAATATGCTAGCATGTAACGACCCAAATTTGCTAATGAGGCTTAAGGGTCTTGATTAGTGTGTCGGGAGGGCATTGCTGGATTAAATGTGATTTAAATGTGTAGTTAAATGATTAATAATGTTTGTATGATAATTGATGATAATATGATATACATATGTGATAAATATGAGAACCACATTATTATGTGGGTAGGTTTGCAGAGCACGACGCGAGGCGATCCTAGGGCTAGTTAGTGGGAAAAATCACAACTGGGCTTAACAGTTGACTTTGGATAAGTCAGGGGTGTTTCAGATATTGGGTAGCTATTTAGACTATCGGGTTATGAAAATAAATATGTGGAGATATATTTGAGGATAGGAAGGCTAGGTGGGAATATTGGGGGATTTTACCATTTTGCCCTCGGGGATGGTTCCGGCACCCCGAGCCTTGGGAATTAACTTAGTGGATAAGACAAACTTAAGGAAACCCTTAGAATAAAATAAATCGACTCTTTCTCAGCTCTATACTCCTCTCTCTCTCAAGGAAACACAAGGCAAAAGGAACACTGAAATCTAAAGGGAAACAAGCTGGGAATTTCTAGAAATTGAGGCTGGATTTTTCGGGCTTAGCTCAAGACTCATCCAAGGAATAGAATCAACATTAAGGTAAGCATTGAATCTTCTTTTCAGCGATTAGAAATTCTGGGTTTTGGTTTGGTTTTGAGGTAAACATGGTTTTGATGTTTAAAGACAGAATTAAGGAGGAAAGCTTGGGAATTAGCTTGGTCTTGGCTTGGTGAAGAGGTTCAGCAGAAGAGGTAAGTTTCAATTCATGGTTTGGAGGTTTTAATCTGAGTTTGAATGGTTGGTTTGAGTGTTTGAGGTTCTTGAGTTTCAGAAGTTGGAAATGGGGTTCTAGAATGTTGTTGGGCTATATTTCTGTTGAATTATGCTATTTAAGTTATGCTAAAAGTGTTGGGATTGTTAGGTGTTGAAGTAGGGAGCTTAAGGATGGTTTTGGCTAAGGTTTCATGCTTAGAAATGGTGGAAATTCTGGGTTCGATGGTTTTGGCTAGGATGAAGAAAAGGCAAGGAGGCTCGGCCAAGGGTGGGCATCGCGGCGCCCAAAGCAAGGGCCGCGGTGCGTGTCTTTGCCCAGGGTGGTCCTTGGTTCTGTTTTGAGGCTAGGGTCGCGGCTAAGCTTCAAGGGCCGCAGCCCTTAGTTATGCACTTGAACTTTTGGGGATTTTAGGCATGGGAATGTGGTCTAGTATGCTCGGGATTGGTTTCACCACCGTGCTTGGTGGAATTCGGATTCCCGGGGGTTAGTTTTATAACCGGAAACCTATATTTGAATATTAATGGAACCCTATATCTTGGTTGTGACTAGGTGATAAAATCTTAGGCTCAGGAACGGGTCGTCCTTGAGGAGTGTTGCTCATAATCAATAACCGTAAAGACTAAAGGTAAGAAAACTGCACCTGGTTGAATATATGTAACGGGACTAAGGGTTCCCTATGGTAAATGCTTGAAATGATGGTATTATGCCATGCAAGCTATTTAGTGAACCAACGGCCTAAGGGTGCCAAGGGTTACACTAGCGCACAGGGCGCGGCTCGACCACTGGTAGCTGAGGACAGCTTATTATGCACTGGGCTCAGTTTAAGCGAGCCGGAGTCAGTTGGACAAACAGAGGGTGCGGCCTAAGTCGTCGGCCCTAAGTGTTATGTGATATGAGTGAAATAAGTGATTGATTACATCTTAAATCTGAATATATGTGCTGAATGTCTATTGTGGATTATCTGATGAGAGTTCATGCTTAATGAATTAACTGTCTGATATGATTGATTGTGTTGTATATGATGTTTTCTTGCTGGGCCTTGGCTCACGGGTGCTACGTGGTGTAGGTAAAGGCAAGGGTAAGCTTGATCAGCCCTGATTGGAGAGCTCTGCGAGCGAAATGTACACAGCCAGCTGCTCAGCTGCCACGGTTGAGGTGTAGACAGGGACGCGAGACCCAGAGATTGTCTATTTTGCCTTAGTATGGCTAATCTTTGTTTTTGTGTTTTTGGGAGTCTGTAAATTAACTTTTAACTCTGTTTCTTTTGGGATCCCGTGTATGTAACAGTTTAATTATATAAAATGAGTCTTTTGAGACCAAATCCTTTTTAACCCTAGCTCTTACATGTTTAATGACACGTTTTTAAAATAATGACTTGATTAGCAAGTCTTGCACCATTATAAGTACACAGTGTAGCGGTCTTGGCTATCCAGGGCGTTACATAGCCTGTCATAGAATTGTCTCATTTTGTGTTAATGGAAAATTATTAAAATGACAACTATATGAGTCTTATATGACATGTATAAATATATTGATTTTGTGAATCAATAGAAATGTAAAATTATATTTCAAATATTTGTGAGATGATAATATGTTTTATCCTATATCATTAGAATGTAATAAGTTACCATTTATTTGGTGAATAAAGTGTATTATTTGGAAATTAAAATTCTCATTTAAAGTGTTGAGCATCTCAATTATGAGATAAGAAAAGATGAACCTAAGGGGGTTATATCTTTTGATAAGTTTCTTGCCATTGCAAGAAAAATGGATCAAAGTGGATTAAAAAATTGTAGGATGACATATTGACTCAACAAACTTATAGTCTAGAGTGTGGTGAAATGAAATATATTTGAGAATAATTTGGTGACAATAATTCTTAAATATTGAATGTCTCAATGAGGAGACATTACAAAATTGGAGAAGCAATTTTGAATCTTTACACCAATGGTGAATAAAAGAGAACGTTATTCATCTTGGTTAAAGATGGTGATATGTTTAAATTAATCTCAATGATGAGATAATTTTAAACTAAAACATAAATTAAAGTGTTTAAATAAATCAATGAGGGTTTATTTTCTTTGATTTAAAGTGTTTAAAAAATTGACATCTTGATTTTGATTTTGATGAGAAAATCAATGGATGTAAAATTGGTGTTTTCAAAAGAATCTCAAAGAGACTCTTAAGAAATACACAAAAGTTGTTTAAGTGATTTTGAAATTATTTAGACAACTAAAAGTTAAAATTAGTGATTATTTGTTTGGGAAATTTTCACATGACATATGTATTCACATATTTTATTTTGTAAAATATATAAAAGAAAGAGACTAAGTGAAAGATGCTTTCAAAGAAATGTGTCTTGCTTTAGCAAGTAAATAAATCAAGATAAACATTGAGGTTTTTATCTTGATCTATTGAGAGTTTATCATGTATCTTAGAGGACTCATGATGAACTTTGAGAATTATAGGTCTAGATTTATCTTGGAGGATAAAGGACTTAATAGAAATGAAGTGATTTCTATTTTTAAGTGATATTTTATTATCACTATGTGAGAAATGTGGGGGTGATGCTCCAAAAGTTAATCAATTTATTTTGTTGATAATAATTGATTAATTTGGTCATCCTATCAAATAGGTGATTTGGAATTTCACATTCTAAATCACATTGGCTATATGTGTATAGAACAGAAAAATCTAGACATGTTTGGTGTCTAAAGTCATTGTTTATAATATTTTGATTCAAGAAGGAATCAATTTAAAACATAAAGGAGAATTTTAGAAACAAAGAGGTTTCTAGAATTAATATTCAAGGAAAATGTTTATCTTGGATATAAGCTATGAAATAGTGGGGGTGTTGACTATGGTCAAAATCACTATTTTAAAGAGGTAACTATTTTAATCAAACTATGGCTAGCAACAAAGTTTGAATAAAATAAAGAGAGTGTTTAAAGTATGCATAATTGAGAAAAGAAATGATTCAAATGGAATCATTTCTACATCTCAAGGGGTGAGACTTAGACTCCCTAAAGAGATTCACAGTTGATGTTAATCTATCTTAATACTAGTCACCAAAATAGTATTAGGTGCAATAGGTAATAACAAGTCAATAAAGTGAATAGTAGTAGTACTCAAATTTTGTCACATCTGAGATATGAGTACCAGGGCATTACCAAAATGAGGGTTAAAACCGAAAGATTTTTAAAAGAACTCAGTCTTGAAAAGACAAGTATTTTAGGGTAACAAAATACTGTAAGAGTTCTACCTATATAGACCTAGGGGTGGTGCCGCCTTCATGAGATTTGGGAGTCATTCTCAAGAAAAGTCTATGAATGGAATGTGCACATGGCAATTAACGGGGCAAAAGCGAGACATTGAGGTCTCAAGTGAACACAGCAAAGGTGTGTGTGTTATCACCAGTTTGTTATCAAGGGATAATGGTTCAATCCTTCGGCAACAAAAATTTGAACAAACTTTGTGATAATTACAATAAGGTAAAATTCAAGTCGAAAGACATTTTACTTTATGCACCAATGCAAATGTTTCTATAGAGAGTGATTATTTAATCAAGTGGGGGAATATTATATTTTAATATAATGTTTGATTAATTAAATAAGTGTTACAAAAAGTGATTATTTAATCTAGTGGGGGAATGTTATATTATTTCATATAAAATAATGTTAGATTAAATAATGTGACAAAATGTGATTTGTCACACCTTGTAACATATTATTGAGAGTCACAAAAATTGGACACATGTGTGTGGAAAAATGTGACATATTTTGGAGTTAAAAAATCAGTTACAAATTTGTACTCCCAAATATTACCAAATAATGTGTATATTATATGATACACATTTGAGATTTGATTTCACAAAGCCACGAAGAAATATGGTTGTTGGAGACATGTTTTTAACTCTCAATAGGTGTTTGGAGGTTACAAAATCATGTGGGAAAGGATTTGGGACGTTTTGGAAAAATGACTTTTTTGTGCTGAAAATGGTTTGTGGCTACGGCTTGGGGGATAGAAGCCAGTGGTCGCGGCCACTGAAAAGTCCTGGCCGCGGCCAGTGAGGCTGACAGCTTATATGATTTTTCAGTTTTTTCCAAATTGAATGGTTCTAACATCCCAAATAACTCCCAAATCTCCATTTTAATTCCATAAACATCCAATTAAACATTGTAACAGCCATGGAGGTTAGTGGAATTTGAAATTCAAAGGGGTATCTCAAACTCTATAAATAGGAGCCTAATGCTCACTTGTAAGACACACCATTTTTCATCCACAAAGCACTTGGCTGGAAAATACACCATAAAGGCTTGATAATTCCAAAGAGCTATTTCCTAGAGAGATCCCTTAGTGCTTAGAGAATAGGGGGAAATAAGCTTTTCGACAAAGGTTTTGAACCTTGTTCAAGTTGGTGATCCCCACTACTCTACACTTTGGTTGTGTGAGAGTTTGTTTTTTCACTGATCTTTTCATTCTGTTGTTCTTCTTGTGTTATTATTATTATTGTATTGAGTTTGTAATCCTCTTCTTCTAATTCTATTTACATATTTATTGGTGTCTTTTGATTTTGAGTTTTAGTCCTAATAATTCTCTTCTTTCTTTCTTTTCTACATTTACTTGTATTGTTGGTCATTGAGTTATAAACCTACTTATCTATCATCTTGTCTATTGTATTTTTACATAGAGTTGTATTTTGGTTTTTCCACTTTTCCATTGAGCAATAACATATATTCTCTAACATGTTGTTTCAAACTCTATAGATTTGAATGTATAGAACATTCCTGGCTTTTCTAAATCCAGTATTTAGAAATGTTAAGCTAACCATTCCTTTTCTATTGACGACATCTTTACATCATTCCCAGCAGAATCTTTCTGGTTGAGATTTTCAAATGATTTTGTTATCTCAGTCATTCAGTAAAGCCTACTTAGACATCCATTTAAATTAAGCTCATGATCCATGCATAAAGCAGTGGAGAATAGTATGAAAATAGATTCAAGTCTGGTTACAATAGAAGAACTTTATTCAAGTAATAAATTCCTCTTTTTGTTCATAGCCTCAGGTTATTTACCTATCTTTGAAAAGTCTGTACTTTCCTATGTTCTCCTCTTCATCTTGGATATCTTGTTTTAAACTGAAGTTCCATGAACTTTAGTGTGATGTTCAAGAATCCAGATGACATAGAATTCCAAATTTCATTTCTAGATTCATGGTGTTTCAACCATTTTTTTCTGTAAAAACTTTTTCATTTCATATACTAGTATGTGAATGAAGTAGAGTTAGATTGTGTTACACAATTTTACTATCTTTACATTTGTAATGGAGTAGTTACTAACTAACGTTCCCTCTACAACAAGGCTTTACAGAAATTGTCATATTCTTTGGTTTTATCATTGTTAATTATCAGTAACTTGCTTACTTGGCTTGCAGTCATTATTTCTATTACAACTTAACTAGAATATATAGTGATTATAATAATCATGCTTCATCAAAGTAGCATTAAAGAGATACAAACTCTTTTGTAATCTTTTATGATTATTAAAGTGTTTCAGTAAATGACTTCATGGAAATTTTTTAATTTATTCACATAACCACTTGTGAATCCAAACTTCTAGATATTTGATGTTATACAATCAAATATGTACAGAGTATAACAAGTGCTAAAATTATAGAAATAATAAACACGATAATGATTTCTCATTATCTATTTAATCTTATCTAATATGATTATATTCCATTTCTAAAATACTAATTTTGCTTAGCATTCAAATTGTATGTGAGTTGGGTTTGAATTCCAAGTTCACATGGAGATTACTTGAATTCCAAATTCAAGTTTAGACTTCGTTTTGATCAGATCAAACAAGTCTCTAAGTGACTTTACTTTAAATGTTGCAGGAAATTTCTATAATTTTTCTTTGCAATTGATTAAAGTTAAACATATCTTAAATAAATGTTAATCAATATTGACTTACTATTTATTCTCTCTTTTTGCTTTGAACATTAAGAGGTTCAATATACATTTCTATGTATTAGCTCAATAATTATGTGATTTTTGAGTCTTTATTAGAGAAAGGTCTTTTGGTTAACTTTTATTAGTAGACTATATAAATAGAGAGAAAACCATTCAATGGTTGCAATAAAAGACTGTCTTTTATTTGTTTTATGTGTCTAATTGATTACAAGTCAATCTAAAAAATAATTCACATATCTGTTTCACTTAATTGTGGTTGGAATAAGATGCCTTATTAAATCTATGATTTGCACAATAATTCATAATTATCATTTATACTAATTGATGAAATATGTGGAACAAGTCTATTTCAAAAATAACAACTGACTTGATTATTCAAAAGAAATACTAAACTTGTTCATTCATCAAATAAAGGAATCTAAAACATAGTTTCTAGAAAGAATTCTAGAACTACTGTTTAAAGAAAAAGAACTTATTACGAAGTTGAAAATGAAAAAAAAACTAATTTCCATGTCAGTTATCTCTTGGTCTACCGATCTGCAATCCTATTCTTGTTTTTCTTTCGCATTCTTTTCATTTCTTGAAATATGTCTTCCTGAAAAACAAGACAAACATATGGTAGCATAAAAAATTTGAATTATCTATTCAAATATATTAAAAGGAGATTAACAAATCATATTTACCCTTTCTTCTTGCAAACTTCTTACGTGATGAGAAGAATCTCTTTTGATCATTTCCCATATCTCGTATGTAGAGCTAAGGTTCACATATCTCGATTTAATATCATCAGGCACATTCTTTTGTATACAATGATAAGCCAAATAATCAGATCTCATCCAATCCACATATTTTTTTATGACTATCATAAATAGATAAGGTTGATGGATCACCCGGAGGCACATCAAAGACTGCATCATACATTTTTAGTTCACTCAGAATTATGTGTATGTTTCTGTACAAAACATCTAGATTGATGAAGTCTAAATGAAAAGTACTACAGTGGCCATCACGATGATTTACTGGTTCTTTCACATTTTGAGGTTCTTGATCAGGATTAAGAGAATTAACAATTGTTGCTGGAAATAAATAAATAAATATAATGAATTAAAACATATAATAAATATTAGATTTTATTTGGAAAAATAAATATGATGCATGAACGCAACATATAAAAACAGATAAAAATATATACTAATCCACGATAAATTAATTTGAAAAGTTAATGGACTGCCTTAGCGTAGGTCAGACTAACTTCAAATTAATTTTGAGACAAATTTCAATTTCATAAGTGAAAACTTAAAAACGTATTTTTCTCTTTTGACTTATGAACTACCGCTAGTTTGGTCAAGATGCACTAGCCATGCTCGAAAGCCTAGATACACCATTGGAGTGTAACCTATTATTTACAATCAATGACTTAACTCAAGAGTGTGCCTTAGGGCCAGTCAAACTTGAAATACATCACTAATTATATTCTCATAAGAGAAGTCAACCTTGAGATAAAATAAACATATTCGAAAGTCTTTCCTTAGGGAGGTCGCAAATGGAAGTGACACGACGCCCTCCAATGCCTCTCGATGTTCAACCAATAATGGAGACCATGACACTTATTGTCACAACTCCCTCTCTCACTCATTATTTTGGAAAAGTGTGTTTTTCACAAAATCAATATTTTTTAATTTAGTTGTAAAAATAAATAAATGTAATTAGTTTTACCAAATGATATTCTAATAATTACTAATCCCATTACGTAAAATAAAACAAAATTTTGCCCATAATTCTAATTCTAATTTTGCTTTAATTAAGAGAATCAGTTTTCTTTTAATGGAACATTTTTCATTCAAACAACAAATTAAACAACTTTAATTTTGATTTACCATCTTAACTAATTAGGGCTAAATTTATTATTATATGAATTATCAAATATAAACATATAACAAAAATCATAGGAAGAAAGGGTTTTCTTCGCTCTTGCAGCTGAGCTGCGGCCATGGCAGGGAGAGGTAGAAAACGCAATCCGGTGAGCAAGAAAAACACGACAACGCCAGCGAAAGGAGCTACAATTCAGAAGAAAGGGCCAACATCCTCTGATGTATGGAAAAAATCGAAATCCATGGATGAATTATTGGGCATTGAGTCGACTGAGTTTTCAGAAGATCCAGAGGACCACATTCTCGATTCTCAAGAGACTGAAAAGTTGTTGCAACAGCAATTGGTGATCTGGCAGACTTTCTCTGCATTGTCATCCAGATCTACGACTGAAAAAGGTACTCCTGCTCCCTTTATTTCCTCTACTAGTCAGTTGAAGTTAGGTGATGAGGGCTCTGTTCAGAAGGTTATTCCGGAGTCTGATCATTGTACACGACCTATGCGTATTGATGAAGCAGACATTGAAGATGAGGTAAACTTCTGGAATTCATCGGTGGTTTGTTGGGTTTTAGGTGCTAATCCGCTTGTTCAAGTTATGGAGGGGTTCTTCAGACGTGTCTGGAAGAACTCAGGAGTTGATAAGGTTGGCTTATTGAAACATGGGCTATATATTGTTCGGTTTACTTCTATGGAAAGTAGAGATAATGTTCTTGCTAGGGGTTATCAATTTTTTGATAAAAAGCCTTTGATGATGAAAGCTTGGGACCCAAATGTTTGTTTTCTAAAGGAAGATATTCGTTCAGTGCCAGTTTGGCTTCAAGTTCAAAATTTGGATTTAAAGTATTAGGGCACTCGTTCTTTGTTTAAGATCATCAGTCAATTGGGTCAACCTATCAAAGAAGATATGGCCACAAAAAATAGGGACCGTCTGCAATTTGCTCGTGTGTTGGTGGAAGTTAAGATGTCTCAAGCTTTCCCCTCTTCCATTCAATTTGTTAATGAAAATGATGAAGAGGTTCGGCTAGAAATTCATTATGAATGGAAACCATCAGTGTGCTCCTTATGTAAAGGCATGGGTCATGAAGATTTGGAGTGTCGTAAGCATAAGCAATCTAAAATTCTGGAGAAATCTACATCTATGTGGCAGGCTAAGTCACTAGATTCACCTCCGGATCATGGGGGTTTAGTTGGTCAGAATTCTAATGATAAACAGAGCTCTGTTATTGATCAGGTGAAGACTAACATAGCACCTGATGGGTTCCAACCAGTGTCAAAAATTGCCCAGGTTTCTAATCTGAAAGACTTGTCTGTTAAGGTTGGAAATTCTTTTGAACTGCTGAAAGATAATGTGGAGGATCTCAAGTTTGGTCAAATTCTGTGTGATTTGAGTCCTAATACAGTGGGACGGGGAGTTCCTCCAGATGTTCATGGATAGAATTCTTTGTTGGAATGTGAGGGGGTTGAATAAGTTGCAAAAGTAAGAGGAGGTTAAGTTTTTCCTTAACAATAAACAGTTTGGCCTGGTTTGTTTCTTGGAGACTAAACTTAAGGGCTCTTGTTATTTCAGGGGTGGTGCTTTACTTCTAACTTAGCTACTCATTCTGGGGGTAGAATAGTCTTAGCTTGGAGGCATGAATCCTTTGTTCTTACTGTTTTGGATTGCACAGCTCAATGCATTCACTGTTTTCCGCAGCCGAAGCAGAGTACTGGTTTTCATATCACCTTTGTGTATGCTTTCAATAGCTCTATTGAGAGAAGGAAGTTATGGGACTGCTTGACTACTTATAAAGGGAATATAACTGGAGCTTGGGTGATGATGGGAGATTATAATGCTACTTTAAATGGTGATGAAAGAATTTCTGTGAGAGGTCATAAATTGGGTTGTTCGGATTTCAAAGCTTGCTTGGAGTCTTGTGAGGTTAGAGATATTAAATGTTCTGGAACTTTTTACACTTGGAATAATAAGAAAAGTGGGGATGATAGAGTTTATGCTAAGTTGGATAGAGTGTTGGCGAATACTGACTGGGTATCCTCTTATCCCACAACTGAAGCAGTCTTTTTGCTTGAAGGAGATTTTGATCATAGTCCAATTCTGTTATCTGTATTTTAGGAGGTGCGGGCGGGAAAAAACCTTTTCGTTATTTTGATATGTGGAGTACTACACCTAGTTATCAGGAAAGAGTAACTAATAGCCGGAGTCAGATGGTTTCAGGCACTCCTGTGTTTCAAGTTGTTAAAAAACTGAAGTGTTTAAAACATATTTTTAAGGTCATGAATCGTGAGCATTTTGGGGATCTCCTAGCGCAGGTGTTACGTGTCAAACTTCATATGCTTGATATTCAAGGAGCTCTTCAATTGGACCCTTTGAACATAAGACAAATTAATGAAGAGGTTGCTGCCCGGGCTAGTTATAGAACGTGTCAGGATAATTATTTTTCTTTTTTGAAGCAAAAAGCTAAAATTAGTTGGCTCAATGAGGGTGATGATAATACTAGTTTGTTTCATCAAAGCTTAAAGCAAAGGAGATCAATCAATTATGTTTATGCTGTGCAAGATATGCATGGTCAATGGGTAGATTCTAAAGAAGAAGTCTCAGAAGCTTTTCTATCTTTTTATCAGGAGCTATTGGGTTCTCAGTTGGATAGCAGGAGGAAGGTGTCTCAAAATATAGTTAATATGGGTCCTTTAGTTTCTTCAGAACAGCAGCAGAAACTTCTTCTTGACTTTACCTAAGAAGATGTTAAAAGAGTTATATTTTCCATTCCGAATCATAAAGCTCCCGGCTCGGATGGTTATGGGAGTGGTTTCTATAAGACTAATTGGGAAGTTGTTGGGGAGGAAGTTAGTAGGGCAGTTCTTTCTTTCCTTCACTCGGGTCATATGCTCAAGGAGATCAATAACACCAGTGTTGACAGTGACAACTCGCCAACGAAGTTGAGTTGGAAAAAATTATCAAGTAAAGATAGTCGATGAAAAAGCTGTAGAAATTTAAGTAATAACTCAAGAACAATGACATAACAATAATGGAGAAATCAATCTTTGATTCACTCTCAAGCACTTGCTACAGTAAATTTTCCAACCCCCTCCCATGTGGGAGAGGGGTCCTTTTTATAGTAGGCTCTGATGGCCTGGGATACATGGTGGTCCAGGAGACCAATTGGTACATAAGTACTCTTCCAGGAGAGTGGTTTCAGAAGCTGAGGTCGTGCACCCAATACAGGGGCAGGCGTCAGGAGGATGTCTCCACTACTTGTCCGTACTCATGTCAGTGGAGTGGGGACAGACATAGTGGCGCAGGTGGTAGTGGTGTCGACTCTGACTCCTGGCCGTACACGTACGGGCCACAACTCTTATTTCAGCACTCCCACTACCCCACTGGTACGGGTGTCCGTACTCGACGTACAGGGTCTTAGTGGCCGTACCCAGTACTAGATTGTACAAGTAGGTTCCATTCTATTCGTACTGGAGCCTCTGAGCAATGGGGTTTCAAGGCATAGGGAATGGGACCCTTGGTGCGTGTAATGGTCGCAGCTGAGTGCAAGGTGGGGCGACGATGGGTCCGCGCCTGGGCACGGGCCTTGCTTGCAAGGCGCTAGGACGAGGCTGAGCACGAGAAGGGCCTCGCGTGCATGGCCGAGATGGGCCTCGCGTGGGCGAGGCGCGAAGCTAAGACGGGCCTCGCGCGCATGGCCGAGGCTGAGCACGAGAAGGGCCTCGCGTGCATGGTCGAGATGGGCCTCACGTGGGCAAGGCGTGAAGCTGAGACGGGCCCCGCACGCATGGCCGAGGCTGAGCACGAGAAGGGCCTCGCGTGCATGGCCGAGATGGGCCTCGCATGGGAGAGGCGCGAAGCTGAGATGGGCCTCGCGCGCATGGCCGAGGATGAGCACGAGAAGGGCCTCACGTGGGCGTGGTGCGACGCCGAGAAAGGCCTTCCGTGGGTGAGGCGCGATGCTGAGACGGGCCTCACGTGCATGGCCGAGGGTGGGGCTCGCGTGGGTGAGGCGCGAAGCCTAGACAGGCCCCGCGCGCATGGCCGATGATGGCATCGCGTGGGCGTGGTGCGACGCCGAGAAGGGCCTCGCGTGGGTGAGGCGTGACACTGAGATGGCCTCGTGTGCATGGCCAAGGGTGGGCCTCGCGTGGGCGAGGCGCGAAGCCGAGACGGGCCCCGCGCGTATGGCGAAGGATGGCCTCGCGTGGGCATGGTGCGACGCCGAGAAGGGCCTCGCGTGGGCAAGGCGCGACGCTGAGACGGGCCTCGCGTGTATGGCCGAGGGTGGCCTCGTGCCTAGGCGCGTCTTGGATCTTTTATGGGCGTGGAATATTGAGCGTCCAGACTTGCCCCCTAGTCTAGGAGAGGACCTTTAGTTGCTCTTGTAGACTATTCACCTTGATTCTTATAAATAGGCCTTCTTGCATGGCCTAATATTTTCACCTTACTTCCTTGGCTTAGTGGTTTGGAGAACCTTCCTTTTTCAAGAGGTAAGGGGTTCAATCCCTCACAACCTCACTTTTTCCATAGCTTCCTTTATTTTATTTTTTCATTTCATTTTCATCTTTTTTTTTTATATATGAGCTAATTTTTTGGGGTATCTATTTGGTGGCTAACAAATCTTTCTGGTCTATTCTTGCAGACGCGTACCTTCGACCCTTTGGTACTTTTTGGCCCTCGACCTCCTTTCGACCTCGACAACACTCCATCTTATCTGCTTGAGGTATATATATATATTTTTACATTCATCGGGTCCACATTAGCATTACTCGGGATGGGATACCTTAGCCTGAGCTTGTAGTGAGTTTGACCATATGCATGCCCCTATTTTTTATACCCTGTAGTGGGCCATTTAGGACGTTTGTATCGGGAGATATTAAGCGTATTCCTTTGTGTTTTGTAGCCATCCCCTCATTTATATGTGAACCCCTTTTCGGTTTCGGGATGAGGTTTCATGGCCAGTGACGGCCCGTCCGACATACCCCCGGGGGCTGAGTTTATTGACCTGTCCTCAGACTTAGAGTCCCCTGAGGGCAACCCTCACCAGGACTATGACTCCTTAAGGCAGGCCCGCATTCGCCACCTTGAGTACATGGCTGAACTTAGGCGTAAAATTTGGGTGGTGAAGAGCGAAATTGACTCGGTGTCGAGAGGAGACGGAGCACCTCCCCCCCCCCCCCCCCCCAGACCTTAGTGACCATGTAGCGAGCCTTAGGATGACCCTTTTTGAATTACAGTGGGAGTTAGAGTTTATGGAGGGACACCTTCCGCCCCAGCCTCCCAACCTATCCTCGCTCAGCGCTTCCGCCGCCGCTCCCTCGATGGAAAACTCTTGCTTGGAAGAAAAAATGGAGGGTCAAGTGTTCTGTCTCTTCCTCACATTTTTCTTTTGGTTTTGCAGATATGCCGAAGGCACGTCGCCAGGAATCTATCCAGGAACAGGACGACGCTCCTTTACTGGCGTCCGAGCTGGTGTCGCATGTGTCCGCAAATAAATTGAAGGAAATTGTGAAGCACTATCGTGTTCCCCCATAATACGCCTTATATGCTCCTCAGGAGGCATGCTGGGCCGATTGCCCTAGGAAGGGTCTTGTGGCTTTGAGCGAACACATTTTGAAGGCAGGTGGCACCATTCCCTTGCACCCGTTTTTCGTAGCGGTCCTTAACTACTTCGACCTGGCCCCCCTTCAGCTGTCGCCCAACAGTTGGTTGACCCTAAGTTGCCTTTTTGTGGCGTTCAAGGAACTGGTTAAACGCGCTCCAACGACGCAAGAGGTGCACTTCCTGTACAACCTCATGGGATCCCCCAAGTCCAAGGGCTTCTTGTATATGCAAAAGGCCAATAACGAGCTCCCCTTGATAGAAGGCTCAGTGTCCAATACGGGGTCTTGGAAGCAAGATTTTTTCTTTGTGGAGGGCCCTCTCTCTGTCCGTGAACACTTTCGCACCACCCCCAGTAAGTACCCTGGTCCTTCTTTTCTTCTTATTAGAACTTACTGTTTTGTACTCACGCTTGCACCGACACTGGCGTGGATCATGCAGAGCAGTTTGCGGTACCTTCGGTCATTGGATCGGAGGCGGAGGCCGTGAATGACCTCATTAATGCTTACTCCGCCATGAAGAAGGCGACATTCTTATTCACCGTGGCAAATCTCAACCGCCACCAGTTGTCCCGGTCTCAGACCCCAAGCTCCTGTGGTCGATTCCTGGGTCTAGGAAGACAATGGCTGCGCCGGCCGAGCCTTTCCCAGACGAAGGTGACGCTGAGGAGGAGCCGGGGGAAGCCCCCCTTGAACGCGAGGGACCTCACCAGCGATCCTTGTCCCCCGAGGGATGCCCCCCTTATGACTCCTATGAACAGGACATGGCCTTCCAACCTCAAGACCAGCATGTCGCACCGGGGTGTTATGTATCCCCTGGCCCTGAGGGCTACGACGCCTTCCCTCAGGCTCCTCTCGACCCTGGGTCATCGGGGGCTTATTACGCCGACCTTGCGGAGCCCCCCTCTGATCTACCAGAGCCTCAATTTTCCACTTTAACCGCGCCCCCTCCTGCTTCGGCAAGCCAGTCGTCTGTCCCCATCCTACAAGGTGCCCCTGGTACAGATGAGGAGCCCTGGGTGACTCGGATGGCAACGTCTTACGGACAGCAATACACCCAACTTGCCTCGAGCCTCCCTGTATCCGACTGGAACGAACTTGGGAACGTGACCCAGTCGGACCTTGGGGAGAACCTAAGGCGCTCCATGACTTGGGTGAGTCCCCGCCCCTCGCGTCGGCCCTATTATTTATAGGTGTTTATGCATATATTTTTTTTTTGTCACTTATTGTTGTTGTTGTTAACTTTCTTGTGCAGGCCTATACTGTGGCTTTGCGGTTTGTCGACTCGGCTGGCCATCTCTCCGTGTCGTACACCGAGAGGGATCGTCTTGCAGCACGGGTTCAAGAGCTTGAGAAAGAGCTTAATGAAACCAAGGCTAAGTTGTCAAGGGTCCGGAACAAATTTTCCAACTTGCTACTAAAGAGGAAGGAAGTAAGGGCCAAGACCAAGGGGCTACAGGACAAGGTTACTAGCTTGGAGCGTGAACTCCAGGAGGCCAAGGCCATCGCGGCCGCGTCGCAGCAGAAAGTTACCCAGTTGGAGGCCGAAGTCGAGGCTCTCAGGGCCGAACTTCAGTCATCGCAGGAGAGAAATGCTTCCTTGGAGGCGGAGAGGGCTACCACCGAGCGCAGGTCTATAGACCGCGCCGTTTACAATGTGTGGAGGCAGGATCCTAATTTTGATTTCTCTTCTTTCGGTGAGCATGCCGTTGCTCGAGCAGCCATTTGGAGTGCCCACGGTAGGATGCCCTGAAGTAGTTATTTCATAAGATTTGCCAGCTGGCCCTCCGTGGGTATACGCTCTCTTCCTCTTTTTTTTTTTTGTATTTTGGGTCTTTGTAATATGACTGTCATTACTATTTTTCTTTGGTAACTCTTGTACTGTCTTCAAGACTTTCTTTTTCAATGTATATATACATGTGTTGCTATTTATCTTTTATTCTACTGCATTTGAGGTCCTTTTGAGCCTGTATGATGGGGTTTGGTTGGTTCCCCTCTTTTATTTACCAGGCTGGAGGTCCTTCGGAACCCATGTGAAAGGGTTCGCCGGGACCTCTTTTGGTGCCTCTTGATTGCTTTATAAGGATATTTTGACCACTTGGGTCCTAACTATCCTTTTATATATTCTTGCGCGCGCATTATTTGTTGCGAGAAGTGTCCTTCTCGTCGTTATTCATAGTACTATTTTTGCAAGGGTCTCTTTTAGGACCCTTTTTGGCTAGACGGCTTGGTGGACGCACTAGACTTATTATTGTCGTTACCATCTTTCTTTTGTAAGTCCCTATGGCCTCCTTGGTGTTCACAAGGGTAGCTAATCCTTGTGATCCCAGGAGATGCCTTATAAGGACTTCGTTTAAGGCCCTGGTATAGGAGGTCCCTCTGGGATCCCCCATTAAAGTGATCCTTTTTTTTTTTGGGTCACTTCCTCCTGATGGAGGGCCCTTTTTAGGATCCTCGTAGTGCGTAGGGTCCTCCTGACAGGGGGTCGTTTTTAGGGTCCTCTTGGTAGAAGGTCCCTTTTAGGGGCCTCCTTTTTAGGAGGGAAAGGGGTCCTTTTTAGGATCCTCTGTTTTAGGAGGGCAAGGGGTTCTTTTTAGGTTCTCCCTGTCAGTTGCATGTTTTCGCCTCCTGTCCTGCCCCCCAAGTGCTTGGTGAAATTTATTTCAGCAGGCACTTTGGTTGATGCCCGCGTAGCGAAGAAAAGTACATACGAAGTTGCAAACAGTTTCATTCATGAAATTCTGGCTACAGTGATACATATGAGATTTTCATAGAAAATAAAATAAAAAAGACTCACACCTACTCAGGAGGTTATCTAAGTAACCTCTTTGATTCTTCTCTATCTTACTAAGATAGCGTGCAACACTTGTCCTTTTAGCACCGGGCGTGGGCGCCTTACTGGTAGTACTTCCTAAGGTGCTCCACGTTCCATGCTCGAGGTATGATGGTGTCGTCCATGCGCGCCAGCTTATAGGTGTTCAGGGGTATGCACTGAGCAACCTGGTAGAGCCCCTCCCAGTTCTCCCCCAGCACTCCTGCTCCTGGGTCTCGCGTGTTAGGGAGTACCTTCCTCAGCACCAAGTCGCCAACTCTGAAAGTTCTCTCTCGCACCCTCGAATTGTAGTACCTTGCTGTGCGCTGTTGGTATACTACCACCCTCATTTGTGCTTTTTCTCTCTTCTCTTCAAGCATGTCCAGGCTCCATGCCAGAGCTACGTGGTTGGCCTCGTCTCCATACGCTTGTACCCTGAGGGACTCGACCAGCATCTCAACCAGGAGTACGGCTTCACATCCGTAGGCCAAGGAGAATGGGGACTCCCCAGTAGTCATGCGTGGGGTGGTTCTGTAAGCCCACAACACATTTGGTAGCTCCTCTACCCAGGCTCCCTTCATCTTTTCTAGTTTTGCCTTCAAGTTCTTCTTAAGGACCCTGTTTATGGCCTCCACCTGTCCATTGGCCTGCGGGTGTACGACAGCAGAGAAACTTCTCCTTATGCCTCTTCCCCTACAATACTCCTCGAAAGCTCCCCCCTCAAACTGGGTACCGTTGTCAGAAATAATTTTGTAGGGTACTCCATATCTACAAACAATGAATTTGTTGACGAAAGAGGTGATGTGCTTGGCTGGTATCTTCTCAAGGGGTTCTGCTTCTACCCACTTAGTGAAGTAGTGCACTGCTACCACCGCGTATTTCGCTCCACCCCTGCCTGCAGGAAGAGCGCCGATCAGGTCTATCCCCCAGATAGCGAAGGGCCAGGGGCTGGTCAGTTCACTTGGGGGTTTCCGAGGGTAGTTGGCGTGCCTCTGGCATTTGTCGCATTTCATGGCAAAGTCATGTGCATCTTTCTCCATGGAGGGCCAGTAGTATCCTTGTCTCATGGCCTTCCTAGCTGTGGAGGGTCCGCCCTCGTGGTTGCCACACTCTCCCTCGTGTATCTCATGCAACACTTTCAACACCTTCTCCCCTTCCACACATCTCAGGAGTGGCATTGAGAACTCCCTTTTGTATAGAACCCCTTCTACCAAGGTGTATCTGGCGGCCTTGTACACCAACCTCCGGGACTCATTTTTGTCAGCAGGCAGGGTTCCTTCTTCCAGGTATCTCTTAATCAGTTTGATCCACGACTCCTTCGGGGAACTAATCATATGCACGTCCGCGTTCCCGATGCTGGGTTTGGGCAAGTACTCCACGGGTATCGACTCCAAGATATCACCGTCCTTGGTGGAGCCAGCTTTACGAGTGCATCAACATGGGTATTCCTTTCTCTGGGGATTTTCTCTATGCTATATGCCACTTACTGTCCCAGATAG
The DNA here is from genome assembly GCF_963169125.1 of Humulus lupulus. Taxonomy (NCBI): domain Eukaryota; kingdom Viridiplantae; phylum Streptophyta; class Magnoliopsida; order Rosales; family Cannabaceae; genus Humulus; species Humulus lupulus. The sequence continues at coordinate 177,392,020 of NC_084793.1, forward strand.
CCCTTCACCCTTTCAAAGTAGGATGCCATCTTGGGTCCCCTCGCCTGGTATTCCCCCTTTACTTGGTACACCACCAACTGAGAGTCGCTAAAGATACGAAGGCGCGTCACTCTCAGCTCCTGGGCCAAACGCAAGCCAGCCAGGAGCGCCTCGTACTCCACCTCGTTATTGGAGGCTTCAAACCTGAACCGGATCGCACAATACATTTTGTGTCCCTCGGGCCCAGTCATAATGATGCCCACTCTGGATCCTTCCTCATTGGACGCCCCATCAACATGCAAACTCCATTTCCCATTTGGCTTTGGCACGAGTACTGGGTTCGACACCCAGACAGGGTAAAAAGACTCACGGATGAATCCGTTGGCCTTCAGCTTGTCGACCTCCTCTTTTAATGCTGCGTACCTTTCTGGGTCTAGCGCCCGCCTCTTCTGCCTAACAGGCCTCGCTTCTGGGGAGATATTCAGATGGTGGCACATAACACTGGGGTCTATACCCACCATATCCTCATGACTCCATGCGAATACGTCTAGATTATCCTTCAAAAATCTTATCAACTCCTTCTTCACGTCACTTTGCAGGCTTTTCCCTATCTTCAACTTTCTTAACGGTTTATCCGTCACTGTAACCTCCTCTACTTCCTCCACTGGTTCTGCTCTTGACTCTTCCACGACTCGAGGGTCCAGCTCTTGCGGACCCCCCGCGGGCACACGTAGCTCCTCATGTATCACCATAGCCATTGGTTCCCACGGTTTCACAGGCGCACGGAGTGAGGTATTGTAGCACTCCCTTGCCTCTTTCTGTTCTCCCTTCATACTAGCGATCCCTCCTGGGGTTGGGAACTTGACGACCAGGTGATATATTGAAGTTATGGCTTTCAATTCTTTTAGGGATGGTCTTCCCAATACCGCATTGAAAGCTGATGCACAATCTACTACGACAATGTTAGCCATGACTGTAGTCTGCCGGGGTCACTCCCCCATGGTGAGTGGCAATTCAATCATCCCTAGGGGTTGCACTGAGTCCCCCGTGAATCCGTATAGGGATGATTGGCAGGGCTTCAGATGACGAATGCCCAGTCCCATCTTTTCCAAGGCAGGGCGATATAGGATGTCCACCGAGCTCCCGTTGTCCACTAGGACTCGATGCACGCATATATTTGCCAACTGAACTATCAACACCAGCGGATCATTGTGGGGAAAGTGTACCCCCCGCGCATCCTCCTCAGTGAATGTTATTCAGTCATTTTCCCCCTTGAAACTTTTCGGGGGTCGCTGTTCCAAACTCATGACGCAGGGGGGCGGACTTCGCCGAGCCTCTCTTGCATATCTATCTCGCCCCTTCCGAGAGTCCACCCCAAATCCTGGACCTCCGAAAATGGTTCGGACCTCCCCCTGTATTTCTGGGGCTCGCCCTTGTTCCTGGGGTGCCGCAGGCTCATCCTATGGCTTTGGCCTTTCTCTCCTGACATAACGGCCCAGGTATCCCCGGCGGATGAGCTCCTCAATTTCTTCCTTCAAATGGATACACTCTACCGTGGTGTGACCGATATCCTTGTGGTACTGGCAGTATCTACTGGGGTCCCTTTTGGACCGATCCTTTCTCATTGGTGGGGGATTTTTGAAGGGAACTCGATCTTCGTTGGTGAGGTAAATATGCTCCCTAGTATCTGTGAGGTTCGTATAGTAAGTATAAGCCGCTTGCCTATGATCATTCCCTCGTTTGGTTTTCCTCTGCTGGTCATCTCTTGACCCATCGTACGCCCTTTTCTTCTTTGTCACATTCGACCTGTCGTTAGCTGGGGGCTTCGTGTGGGGCTCCTCCTTTCCTGCCTTTAAGTTTGCGTGGCCATCCTCCACACGGATGTACTTCTGCGCTCTCTCGTAGAAGTCATCTAAGTCGGTGACTTCCCTCTTCAACATGTTGTCCCACAACTTGCTTCTTGGGAGCACTCTGGCTGTAATGGCCATTTTTAACTCTCGGCGAGTTAGGCTCCCCACTTTCGCGGCCTCCATATTGAACCGGTAAATGTAGCTCTTCAAGCTCTCATTCTCCCCTTGCTTCACATTGGCCAGAATGGTACCTGGCATCGTGTAATCCCGCACGGCATGGTGCTGTTGGAGGAATTCGTCAGAAAACTGCTGCCAGGACCTGATGGACCCCGGCCTTAATCTTTTGAACCATTTGTAGGCGGGTCCTTTCAAAGTGACAGCGAAGCAGTGGCATCTGGCACCGCTTCCAATCCCTCTCAGTTTCATCAGATCGTTAAACGCATCCAGGTGGTACTTTGGATCCGTGTTCCCTTCGTAGGGGATCATATTGGGTTCCTTAAAGTTTGCAGGGAGTCGGATGGCCTGAATCTCCCTCACAAAGGGCGACTCATGGTCGAATTCTTCCTCACAGACCTGGCCGCCTGATGCGGTGACGATCTTGCTTTGCAAGCTCCTCATCTCCGTGTCCAGGTCCTGCCTCCTCTTGCTTAGAGTGTCCCTCAAAGCGGACGGGCTAAGATCCGCCTTTCCCTTGCCCTCTCGGGGCACCATAGGGGGCGTGGTCCCTTTGCCCGCCCTCTTTTTATTGAGCTCCTCCCATAAATCTGAGGGTGCTCTTTTAGAGGTGACCTCGTCCTCATTGCGAGGGGCAGCGTTGGTCCTTGGCGCTGGTTTCTGGGCCTGCTTAGGTGGTTCAGGGTACTCGGGTTGCTTCGCTCGGGGGGTGTTACTGGTAAAGTGTTGGGTTCTCCCATCATCTACTGGTACGGTGGTCTCCAGCCCATCCTGGCCTTTCTCCTTCCTCTTAGGCAAGGTCACGGTCGATTTACCCTGCAACAGGCCATTCAGGACCTCTTGCATGTTCTCCAAGGTGGTCTCCAACCTTTGGTTCTTACGGTGGAGCTCACGTATTTCCTCTTCATAGAATCGAGACTTCAAGCTCGAGCTCACGGAATGGACCTGGGGATGCTTGTCATGCCTACGGGTAGAGGGGCCCGGGTCCTGCGTGCCGGAGTTCGGTACCTGTGGTGGTTTTGGGAGAGGGAACTCATTAGCATTTCTCGGTGGTGCTCTTGGAGGACTTTCCTAAAACTCAATGTCCTGCATCTGTTCGTGACTTTCGGCCTATCTCTTGTTGTAATGTCTTGTATAAGGCAGTTGCTAAGTTGATTGGTCAGCGTCTGAGGTGTATTTTTCCTGATTTAATAGCTCAGAATCAGGGAGGTTTCATTCATGGGAGGTTAATTGCTCACAGTATCATGATTTTTCAGGACTCAGTGCATCATTATGGCAGGAAGACTAAGCATCCTAGTTGCATGTTTAAAGTGGATTTGCAGAAAGCGTATGATACGGTTGACTATGATTTTTTAGAGGAAATGTTACTGGCCCTGAATTTTCTTGTTAAATTTGTTAGTCTAATTGTGATGTGTGTGCGCACTCCTCGTTTCTCTTTATTATTAGGTGGTTCCATCCATGGTTTTTTTTAGGCTAAGCGTGGGTTAAGACAGGGAGACCCTCTGTCTCGTCTTCTTTTTGTCATTTGTATAGAATACTTATCTCGCATTTTAGCTAAAGTTGCTTGTAAGCACGATTTTCATTTCCACCACAGATGTATAGAGCTTAAACTTACTCATTTGTGTTTCGCGGACGATATCATTTCAATCTTGTGCCTGCTTCAAGGCTTTAAGCGGTTTTCAGTGTCTTCTGGTTTGCAAGTGAATGTGAAAAAATTGGCCTTTTATTGTCATGGTATGCCAGAAGAGGATGTGAAGCGTATTTACCTTGCTTCGGGGTTCAGTAAAAGTCAGCTCCCCTTTCATTACCTTGGAATTCCAATCTGCTATAAGCGCCTCAGTATGGCTGAATGCTCTGTTTTGGATGAGAAGATGTTGCATATAATTTGAATTTGGAGCTCTCGACATTTGTCTCTTGCAGGTAGATTGACTGTTGTGAATGCTGTGCTGTTGTCTATTCAGATTTACTGGGCTCAAGTTATGATCCTCCCAAAGGCTCTACTTGACAAAATTGTTCAAATCTGTCGAAATTTTCTGTGGCATGGGTCTGCTGAGTTCCTTGGTCCTGGTTTTGTAGCTTGGGGTACAGTGTGTAAGAGGAGGATTGATGGAGGTTTGGGTGTGAAGGATATTTTCTTGTGGAACTTTGCTGCTATGGAAAAGCATGTCCGGCATATTTCCATAAATAAAGAGAGTCTATGGGTGAAATGGGTCCATGTTGTTTACCTCAGGGGTCTTGAGTGGTGGGAGTACTCAGCTACAAATGATTGTAGCTGGTACTGGCGTCAGGTGGTGAGAGTGAAAGATCACATAAAAAGCCTCTTGTCCAAGAACAGTTTCAATCAACCCTCCTTCTCTATTGTTGCTCTTTATAAAGTTCTAAACCATAATCAGCAAACCAGATTCTGTTATGATGCAATTTGGCACAAGGGTATTGTTCCTAAGCATAGATTTTTCATGTGGCTATATTTGTTAAGGAGATTGAAAACCAAAGATCAGCTCCAAAAGTTTGGTTTGAGTATCGATCCTTTCTGTTCCATTTGTGGTTTGAAGGAAGAATCTCATAATCATCTGTTCTTTGACTGTTGGTTTAGTGCCTATTGTGTTCATCCCATTCTGAAATGGTTGTCTCTTAAGACTCGTCACTGTTCAGTAGAAGGCATTTTCAAGTGGATCAAAAGAAGCAAGTTGAGTAGGTTAAAAAAATTAGTATATTGGTGTATTCTAGCTATCCTTGTTTATCATATTTGGAAAGTTAGAAATTTAGCTTTTTGGGAGGGTTTAGTATGGTCTGTCCAGTATACATCTTACTTGACTAAAAACATTGTTTATAATAGGATTTTTTATTTAGGTTTAGTTGGGGTTAAATCTGTTGATTTAGTTTGGTTTCATAGGTTGTTTGAAAATGTAACTTTACTCTGAGGAGTTACTCATCCTTTGTATCTTTGGTTTTTCTGCAATACACTGACTTTCTTACCAAAAAAAATAAAAAAATTATAAGACGATCCTAACAGCATGTTTCTACACGAATGTAATTCATGCTAGTTGCATACTGTGTGGGTATATGAATGACATGATATAATGCATGACAAAATATTAAATATTTTTATCACATTTAAACATTTATAATAAATCAATAAAAGCAGGTATGGTAACTTTTGGGTATTTCTAGAAAAATTACAAAAATTGCAAAAATTTACATGAAAATGTAACCTAGACTAACTAAGGCCTGATAAAGAGCACTTTAATCTTCATCCTTGAAATGTAGTCTTGTTGAACCATTGCCACCATTTTTCCATATCCATTTTGAATTATAAAACTATTTAATTATTTTAAACAAACTTTTAAAATAATTAAACTTTGGGTTTTAAAACCCAAAAGTTTCTAAGGCCTCATTTGAATATGGGTAATTTAATTCAAAAATAAAATTAAACAATTTAATTTTAATAAATTAAAATTCAAGATAATTTTAATTATGGAAGATAACAATTAAAATATTTTTAATTAAGGAAAACAATCAACATTATTTCAATTAAAGAATTTCCAAATTAAAACAATTTTAATTCAATTTCTGATTTTTAATTAAAAATAATTATGGTAACAACACACTAGGGTTTGTTTGACACAAACCTTAGGTTGTACCAAAGGTGCGACGGCAGCAGGTGGTCTGACGGTGAGGCTCGACTGGGCGCAGGAGCGCGATGGCTCGACATGGGCGCGGTGGCAGGGCACAGGGGTGTGATGCCTGGGCGTGTAGGGGCAGACTTGGCACAGGCTGCAGCGCGCAGAGGTGTGGCAGGCAGCAGGTAGGAACTCAGGCTAGCTAGTGCGAGGGTGGTACGTCACGACAGAATTGTTGCGCAAGCAGCAGCTCGGGGCTAGGCTCTGGCTTGGGCTCGGGGTACGAGCCACAACAAATTTTTTACCTAGAATATAAAAATAAATTACAAAAATTCCTATGCCACAAAAATGGCTGACATATTTCTTCTAGAAATTTTATAAACAATTCATAAGCCCAAAAGCACCATCAGAAACAACCCTGAATAATATATCATCATGAAAACAAATATCCATCCATTCAAACATATATCACATAAAATATAAAAATACATATCACCTCACATAACAATTGATAATATGTATATATAGATTAATGACCTCCTCTCGTACCTATTCTTGGAAAAACATTCAGAGCACACAGCGAAATCGGCATGGTGGTCCCATTGTTTATCGGAACAACAATAATAAAAAAAATTTCATTAATCATATAAACAGTTTATAAGATCAAGAAAACAATCCAGAAACATTATCATACTATGTTATTAATCTTGCAACAAATATATAAATATACAATATATTTATATATAACATATAAACATACAAGAACATGAACTTTTACCTTTTGAAGCCTATCAAGTGTCCTTGAGTCTTTTTGTATATTTATCAATCTTCCTATCCAAAGCTTTGAGCACTCAAACCACGATCTTCTGGAGTGTTCTCTACACCTCAAGATGTGTGTGGGTACATAGAGAACATGGGTTTGCAATTTTAGGAATCACAAGTATTTCACAACACATGAGAACTTGGATTATGGTCTGAGAATAACTAGAATAAAGAAGAAAGAATGAATTTTGGCTGACAAAAACTCTGAGAACTATTCTAAATTGAATCTATATTGTTGCGTATTTTTGTGTGTGTCTTTCTTCTCTTCATTCTATATCAAATTTATAGAAATATTTCTTCCCTTATTTTTCCTAATAATAATAGTAATATAATAATATATAACTTACCAAATTTGAAAAAAAAAACTATTTTCAAATTTTTAAATAATTAAATAAATAAAATAAAAACAATAGTAATACAATATTAGTGCAGTTGGTACACGCATGGCACAGTGCTTGGACTGTGTCATGCGTGTATTGTTATTCCCTTTTCAAGGATATTGCAATTTTCATTTATTTAATTATTTAATTAAAATCAATCTTCCACAAAATAAGGTGTTTACCCAAAAATGGCTCCTGATGACGTGGCAAGATTTTCTTACACGTAATTGGCACGTGGAAATTCTGAGTGAAGGGATCCTGTTCGACAATCGACCAGATAATTATTGATTCGTCAAGTCTCGCGTTTAGGTGCGACCAGTTTGATCGCATACTTTCAGTTACTTCCTTTTGAATATGCAATCTTTTAATGATTACATTCATTATGTTTCCTTTATTTACCTTGATACACAGATCTTAATTATTATTAAGGCCCATCGGCCCATGTAACCCCCTTCAGCCTATAAATAAGAAGAAGAGGGCTCAAGGAAGGGACTTTTTGAACCTTTGATTTTAGTATTCATAGAAGAGAGCATAGTGTGATTATCCACCAAAATTGTAATCCTCCCAAGGCTTGTGAAACTTATTCAAATTCAATATCAATAAGAACACTAAGTGGATGTAGGTCATCACTATCTAATTGGGGCCGAACCACTATAAATCGCTTGTGTCATTTGCTTTCCATTTGATTCTCTTCTTGATTTCCTTTTTGTTCTTTGTCGTTTATTTGACTCCGTGTCGTTGGCCAAATCAAGGGTCTGTTGGGGTTTTATGCCCTAATTAAAACCCAAATTCTTTGTAATCTCATTTTATTATCAATAAAAGAATAGAAATCATTTTTTGACTTGGTCAATCACTTCGCTCACATGTTTTATTTTCATGATTATTTGTTTAATATAAACTTCAATTAAATCCCGAGCATATAGCTAATCTTATTTATAGTGACGTAATCACAGTGGAATATAAATATGATTATATGTTCAAAATAAGTTAGTCCTAAGATTAATCAGTGCACCGGATTTACACTGACTTGCCAATCTACGATATGATCTACTTACACATTATAGTGTTATGTTCTTTCCAGAACATTAGCAAAGTAGATAAGATTGGATGTATTTGTTACATTGGACAGGACCGATATTGACAGTTCATAAGATAAGTAAACATACCGTTATTATCTATTCTAGTCATATCATATAGTTGACCATAGGCCAATTCAATCTCAATTCTGAGTCGTTAGTATTCTAACTGATTGTATTATTTGAGTTCTTTGACTTGTTCGCTACTAGCTTACCCTACGGACTAGCCCATACTTACATCTTGGGAACTCGGTAGTATAATTGAGTGGGAGTGTTAATCATAGATATGAACATCTATAGCTTCTGATGAAGAAGTGAAATGATGATTTCCTTTTAGTTTGGTTCAAGGTGTTAAATGATAGAGATCTCATTTCAGTAATTAAATTAGTTTACTGAAATATCATTTACAAGGAACTAAGTGTTTTAAGGATAAAATACAATGAGGGGTAAAACGGTATTTTTTTCCTATCTCATTATAGACCGTCTATAGAGGATTGAGTGACAATTATGGTTGTAAAAATGGATAATTAATAACGTATCTATATTTGTTATAGAGCGTTCTATGAATTCAAGAGTGCAATTCCAAGTCTATAGTGGAGTCACGAGGAATTAATAAGTTAGTAAATTTATTTGTTAAATTTATGATAACTTATTGGAGCTTGATTTCATAGGCCCATGGTCCCCATTGTACCTTGGATAAAATCATCTAGATAGTCTCAATTAATTGATTTAATCATCAATTAGAATTATAAAAGTTGACCAGGTCAATTTTGGATAGTTTCAGAGAGTTGTGTAATTTTTAGAAAAAAAGAGAAATTATGGCAGATTTATTAATTAAGATAAATTGGTATCTAAATTAATAAATAAACTTAAATCAAGGTTCAAATTATAAATAATTAATTTAATAAAGGATTTAAATAATTATTTAATTAATTAAATCAATAGAAAATAATACAAGCCTTGATTTTAAGTCCAATGGACTTATAATCAAATGGGAAATTTCACGGGCCTATAGCCCGTGATAATTTCGACCTAGGGCTTCAAAATAGCTATTATTTTATTGATTTTTTAATTAAATTAAATGGCCTAATTGAGTCTATAAAAGGAGTGCTTATAGAGAAGTCAAAACAAGAAGTTTGATAAGGCACAAGTCAGATTTTCTGATAGTTTTAGATTCTCTCTAAACACAAGTCCTTTTCTAAGCCACTTTGTTATTTTCTCTTCTTCTCTCTATATCTATCTCATGTGTTGAGAATTTCCCACACTAGTCTAGGTGGTTCTAAGGATACATTGGAAGATTGTGAAGAAAATAGAAGATCGGTTCAGTTTCTTGATAATACTCTACGACAAAAAGGATACAAGAGTTAGAAAAACTGAAGGAAGGACTCTTAATTCCGCTGCGTATACTATAAGTATTCTATTCTTTGTTTCTCTTTGAATTCAATTTTAGAAACATATTTTAGGCTATCTCGTATTAATTCGTTTAATATTAGATATACATGAAAATAAATAAAGATCCTGTATAAGCTTTTTCCAACAGGGTCAGCATAAGGTATGTATGAAAACCATATCTCAAAATTTAAATCTTCAATTCAAAATTAAAAAAACAAATAGATGGTCATTATTATCATCATCTTTTAAAATTAAATGAATCAAAAACTATTTTTGACTTACCAATTTTATTTTCTCCCACTCAAATAAAATAACTAATTTCAAAATTTTATTTATTTAATTATATATGAATTTTGAAATTTCATATATTTAAATTATAAATATACTTTCCAAAATTACTAATTAATTATAAATTAATTATTCAACCTCAAATATTAAATAATTCCATACTTGGCCCGAAGAATAAAATTCTTCTCAAATTTCCAAATTACAGTTTGTTGACGGTGAGAACTCGTCAACCAAGTTAAGTTAGAAAAAATTGGAATATCGAACTTATCAATGACAAACTTCAATTATCTAATCAGAAACTCAAAGAATAGTTACAGAAAGAAAATGATGAAATGAACTTGTATTTCTTATAGTGTAGTGCTATAGTGTTTTTCCAACCCCCTTCCAAGTGGAAGTGGGATTACTTTTTTTGTGGGCTCTAATGGCCCCTGATACATGGTGGTCCAGGGGACCAGATGGTACATGAGTACACTATCAGGAGAGTGGTCTCAGGGGTAGTGGTGTTGGCTCCAGTACATGGTCAGAGTCCGTGCGGATGTCTTCACTACATACTGAATACGAGTGTCAGAGGTTGTCTGGTGTGCACCCTAACAAGTACTTCACTTGTATGGCCACTTCTTATCTGACATGGGCTTAGTGTCCGTACTTCTTCTAACTTGGTGTGAATCGATATGAGGCACCTCCAATTCGCCCTTATTGGTGTGTTGGAGAGATCCATGATTTTACCTCTTGTTGGATTTATGGTAAGAGTGGTGCCCAGTAGGTGGCGCTAATCTTAAGGGGCGAGATAAGACCCCTCTTGTGAGGCCAATTTTGGGAGGTGACCCCTAGTGGTGCGGATGAGGCTTGGTAGGGTCGAGTGCACCAAGGCAAGGCATGATGCAAGCCTCCGCTAGACGCCTCCATCGAGGTGTGGCTAGAGGGGCGCGAGGCCCTCGCGAGGCGGAGCATCGGGGCACACGACCTTCGCGAGACGCCTCCAGCGAGGTGTGGCGGCAGGGCACGAGGCTCTCGCGAGATGCCCCTCGCGAGGCTGCTGGCTGCTGGGCACGCCAGGTTATGGCACACCCTCTCGCGAGACGCTTCCATCGTGGTGTGGCTAGGGGTGCGAGGCCCTCGCGAGACGCCCCTCGCGAGGTGGAGCATATGGGCACGCGGCCTTCATGAGACACCTCCAGCAAGGCAAGGCGGCTGGGTCCGAGGCCCTCGCGAGATGCCTCCAGCGAGGCGTGGCAGCTGGACACGAGGCCCTCACGAGATGCCCCCCGCGAGGCTACTGGCTACTGGGATCACCGAGTTGTGGCACGCCCTCTCGCGAGATGCCTCCAGCAAGGCGTGGCGGCTGGGTACGACGCCCTCGCGACACGAGGCCCTCGTGAGACGCCCCTCGCGAAGCTACTGGCTACTGGGCACGCCGAGTTGTGGCACGCGCTCCCGCGAGACACCTCCAGCGAGGCATACCTAGGGGGCGCGAGGCCCTCGCATGTCGCCCCTCGTGAGGCGGAGTATCTAGGCACCCGGCCTTCGCGAGACGCCTCCAGCGAGGCATGGCGGCTGGGCGCGAGATGCTCCTTGTGAGGCCTGTAGTTAGGCGTTTAGGGGACTTGAGTATGTACTTTGGGTCTTTCACAAGCATGAAATTTTGATCATCCACACTTGCCCCCCAATTTAGGAGAGGTCCTTTAAGTGCTCTGGTAGACTCTTCTCTTTGATTCTTATATATAGGCCTTTATGCTAAGCCTATTATTTTACACTTCATCTCCTTAGCTTAGTGGCATTTATACCCTTGCTCTTTTCAAGAGGTAAGAGGTTCATTCCCCCACAACCTCACTTTTGTTATTTTTTCCTCTCTTTTTAATTTTAATTTTTTTTTATTTTTGAATTCATTTCTTGTCTATCTATATCCATGCAGGTATTTGAGGACTGAAACACCTTTTTCCTTTGTTTTTGCAGACGCGTACTTTCAACCACTTGCCTCTATTTGACCGTGATGGCGCGCGCTTTTGGCCCTCGACCTCCTTTTGACCACGTCAGCGCCCAGTTTTACTTGCTCGAGGTATACTTTCTTTCTCCCTTATGTTTATTGGGTCGAAATTAGCACCACTCAGGATGGGGTACTTTGTATTGAGCTCGTCGTGAGTTAGCCTTGATGCAAGCCCCTTTATTCATACCCTGTAGTTGGTCATTTAGAGTGTTTGTGCCTAGAGGTTTTGAGCCCATTCCTTTGTGTTTTGTAGCAATCCTCCCATTTATACGTGAACCCTTTTCACTTTCGGGACGAGTTCTCATGGCAAGTGAAGGTCCGTTCGACATTCCTCTGGGGGTCGAGTTTGTTGACTTGTCCTCAGACTCAGAGTCCCCTGAGGAAAATCCTTACCGTGACCATGACACCTTAAGGCAGGCCCGTATTCGTCATCTCGAGCCCATGGCTGAACTTAGGCGTAAAATTTGGGTGGTAGAGAGCGAAATTGACTCGGTGTCGAGGGGAGACAAAGTACCTTTCCCCCTAACATTAGTGACCATGTAGCGAACCTTAGGGTGACCCTTTCAGATTTGCAAGTGGAGTTGGAGTTTATGGAGGGACATCTCCCGCCTAAGCCTCCTACCCCGTTCTTTGCTGATGACTGTCATGGGGCCGTCTCATCTTCTCTTCAGCCCTTATTTTCGATCTTCCCTAGTTTATCACTTCCGCAGCCGGTGCCTCGGTGGAAGACTCTTGCTAGGAAAAAAAAGTGGAGGGTAAAGTGTTCTGTCTCATCCTCACCTTTTTCTTTTGGTTTTGAAGATATGCCGAAGAGAGGACGACGACAGGTGTCTGCAGATGACCAGGACGATGCCCCCTATTGGCATCCTCCCTAGTATCCCACGTGTCTGAAAATAAATTGATGGAAATAGTAGATAACTTCCGTGTTCCTCCGGAGTACGCATTATACATCCTTTTGGACAACTGTCGGGTTGACTGCCCTAATACGGGCTACGTGGCCATTAGCGAGCATATCCTGAAGGCGGGTGGTACAATCCCATTACACCCATTCTTCATCGCGGTTCTCAACTATTTTGACCTCGCCCCACTTTAGGTGGCACCCAACAGTTGGCTGACCTTGAGCTGCCTCTTCATCGCGTTTATGGAACTTGTCTGTGGTGCTCTTACGGCCCAAGAGGTGCATTTCCTGTACAATCTCATGCCCTCTCCCAAATCCAAGGGCTTTTATTTCCTGCAAAAAGCCAATACTGAAGTCCCCTTGATAGATGGCGATGTATCCAACCCGGGGTCCTGGAAGCAGGACTTTTTCTTTGTGCAGGGCCCCCTTTCTATTCATGAGCACTTTCGTTCTACTCCCAGTAAGTACTTCGAGCCACCTTTTTCTTTTCTTTTCTTTTTGAAACTTACTGTTTTATAACTTATGTTTGTGTCGACAATGGTGTAAATCGTGTAGAGAATTTCGCCATACCTGTAGTTGTTGGATCGGAGGTGGACGCTGTGAACACATTCCTAACTGCTGACCCCGCCGTGAAAAGGGCTACATACTTCTTCACTGTGGAAAAACTCAACATTCACAAGTTATCCCCGGTTTCAGATTCCAGGTTGCCGAGTGTGTGCCAGAGGGAGTCTGCCTTGGACACAGGCAACCTCACCAACTATCTTCGTCCCCCGGGGAATGCCCTCCCTTTGCCCTTTTCGACCCTGACATGGATTCCCAATCCCAGGGTCAACAGGCCATGCCAGGGCATTTTTTTTGCCTCGATATTGCAGACTTTGACGCTTTTCCTCAAGCTCCCCTCGACCCCGGTCCATCGAGGGCTTACTTTCCCGATCTTCCTGCACCCCCTCCTAATCTACCCGAGGCTCATTTTTCCGATCTTCTTGCGCCCCCTCCTGTTTTGGCGAGCGAGTCGTCTGTCCTTACCCAGCCGGGTACCCTTGGCTCAGAAGGGGAGCCCTGGTTGGGCCGCATGGCGGCCTCTTACGGGCGACGGTATGTCCAGATCTCCTCAGGCCTCCCCGAAGCTGATTGGAGTGGTCTTGGGAGTTTCACTATGTCGGATCTTGGAGAGACTCTTACACGCTCTACTACTTGGGTGAGTTCAGGCATCTTATGTCGACGTTATCTCTTTTTATTCCATTTTTTTTTACTTATCACTGTTGTTGTTATTTTTCATGTGTAGGCCTATACCGTGGCTCAGCGGTTTGCCGACTCGGCTAACAACCTTTCCACGTCGAATGCCGAGAGGGACCGTCTTGGGGTTTGGGTCCAAGAGCTCGAGAGGGAGCTTGCTGAAACCAGGTCCAGGCTAGAAAAGGCCTTGGCGGAAATTTCTGCCTCATCAAAAAAGAAGAAGAGGGCGATTGCTGAGGCCACGATGTTTCAGGAAAGGGTCACCAGCCTAGAGGTCGAACTCTAGGGTGCCAAGGCTACCGCTGCTGCGTCGCAGGAGAGGGTCGCTTCCTTAGAGGCCAAACTTGAGGTTGCTAAGGGTGCTGCAGTTACGTCGCAGGAGAGGGTCACTTCCTTAGAGGCGGACAAGGCAACTATTGAGTATTGGTCCATAGAGCGAGCCCTTTATGGTGTATGGAGGCAGGATCCAAACTTCGATTTCTCCTCCTCTGGCGAGCACGCCGTTGCCCGGGCAGCTGGGTGGAACGCCCATAGCAGGAGGCCTTGAGATCGTCATTTCATAATTTTTTCCAGTTAGTCCGCTATGGATGTATGCTCCTTCGAGCCTTATTGTGCTTGTAATATATTTTTTTAAGTCTTGTTATGTTACAAAACTCTTTTTTTATATATACATATGCGGTTATTCATCTCTTATTCCTCGGTGTTTGAGGTCTTTTTGAGCCCGTATGATGGGGTTTGGTAGGTTCCCCTTTTTTATTTATCATGCTAGAGGTCCTTTGGAGCCCATGTGAAAGGGTTCAATGGGTCCTTTTTGGTGCCTCTTGATTGTTCTTATAAGGATATATTGACCCCTTGGGTTCTAGCTATCCTTTCTTATATTTTTGCGCGTGCTTATTATTTCTTGCGAGAAGTGTCCTTCTCGTCATTATTCATAATACTATTTTTGCAAGGGTCTCTTTTAGGACCCTTTTTGGCTAGACGGCTTGGTGGCCGCTCTAGGCTTATTGGCGGGTGCTCTTTCTGGGGCTTTTCCCTTTGAGAGAGTATCTGCCTTTATTTGGAAGTTTGTTATTTTTTTTATAAGACCTTTTGGCCTCCTTGATGTTCATAAGGGTAGCTAATCCTTGTGAACTTCAAAAGATGCCTTGCAAGGTCTCCTCCCTGTTTGTTAGGGTTCACCACGCATTTTTTTTATAAGGAACTCATTTAAGGCCCTGATATAAGGGGTCCTTTTGGGTTCCTCCTGATAGAGGGTCCTTTTTAGGATCCTCCTGATACGAGGAGTCCTTTTTAGGATCATCCTACTTGCTTTATGTTTTGCCTCCTGTCCTACCCCCCCAAGTGTCTGGTGGAATTTATTTTGGCAGGCACTTTGGTTGATGCTCGCATAGAGAAGAAAAATAACATGCAGGTTACAATGATATATATATATATATAAAGTTTACATCTACTTGGGAGGTTATCTAGGAAACCTCTTTGATTCTTGTCTACTAAGCAAACATAACGCACTGCAAGCTAAGCACAGATACTGCTTGCATTGGATGTGGAACTCTTACTGGTAGTACTTCTTGAGGTGTTTCGCATTCCATGCTCGAGGTACGACGGTGTCATCCATGCGCGCCAGCTTATAGGTGTTTGGTGGTATGCATAGAGCGACCTGGTAGGGTCCTTCCCAGTTCGCCCCCAGTACCCCCGCCCCTAGGTCTCGCGTGTTGGGGAGTACCTTCCTTAATAATAAGTCTCCTACCCTGAACTTTCTCTCTCGCGCCCTTGAATTGTAATACCTCGCTGCCCGTTGCTGATATGTGACTAGCCTTCGTTGTGCCCTTTCTCTCTTGGCTTCTAGCAAGTCCAAGTTCCCGACCAACACTGTGATGTTAGCCTGGTCATCGTATGCTTGCGTACAGAAGGAGTTAACCTTCATTTCTACCAGAAGGACAGCCGCACAGCCGTAGGCCAAGGCGAAACGTGTCTCCCCAGTGGTGGAACGAGGGGTGGTCCTGTAGGCCCAGAGCACATTTGGGAGTTCCTCGACCTAGGCCCCTTTCAACTTTTCCAACTTAGTCTTCAAGTTCCTTTTCAGGATCTTGTTGATGGCCTCTACTTGCCCATTGGCTTGGGGGTGTACTACTGCGGAGAAACTCCTCCTGATTCCTTTTGCCTTGTAGTAGTCCTCGAACACCCCTCCTTCAAATTGCGTTCCATTGTCGGAGATGATCTTGTAAGGTACTCTGAACATGCAAACAATATATTTGTTGACAAAGGTGGTGATCTGCTTAGCCGTTATGTTGACTAAAGGCTTCGCTTCCACCCACTTAGTGAAATAGTCGACCGCTACCACTGCATACTTAGCTCCTCCTCTTTCGATTAGTAGTGCCCTTATCAAGTCAATCCCCCACACAGCGAAGGGCCACGGGCTGGTCATGCTTACCAGCTCATTTGGTGACTGTTGTGGGTAAATCGCATGTCTCTGGCACTTGTCACACCTTCTTGCCAAGTCACTCACGTCTTTCTCCATGGTAGGCCAATAATACCCCTGGGGGACGGCCTTTTTTGCCGTGGACTGCCCCCCAGCATGGTTTCCACATTCCCCTTCGTGTATCTCTTGTAAAAAATTTGACGCCTCTCCCTTATCAATGCACCGTGGGAGTGGGGTAGAGAAGCCTCTCTTATACACGATTCCATCTACTAGGGTGTACTGGGAGGCTTTATAAACCAGTCTGCGGGCCTCTTTTTTATCCAAAGGAAAGGTCCCATCATTTAAGTACCTCCTAATGGGTGCAAACCATGGCTCCTTGGAGCTCTTGACTGTGTTGATCCTCTCTTCGGCTATGCTTGGCTTGGGGAGATATTCGACCAGTATAGACTCAAGCGTATCTTCATCTCGCGTGGAGGCGAGTTTCGCGAGTGCATCGGCGTTCGCGTTCTGCTCCTTGGGGATCTGTTCTATCGTGTATTTTTCGAACTGATCCAAATACTCCTTCACCCTGGTGAGGTATGCAGCCATTTTTGGACCTCTAGCTTGGTATTTTCCTTTCACCTAAAACACTACCAGCTGTGAGTCACTAAAGACATGCAAGTGGGATACATTTAACTCCTTAACTAGCCGCAGGCCAGCCAACAACGCCTCATATTCCGCCTCATTATTGGAAGCCTCGAATCCAAATCTCAAGGCACAATACATCTTGTGCCCTTCAGGTCCCATCATCACTATGCCAGCACTGACTACCCCTTCATTAGATGCCCCATCTACATGGAGGCTCCATTCTTCGGGGTGCCTTTCCTCTTCATGCGCTGGTTCATTCTCCTCTATTTCCTCCTCCTCTTGGGGTCGGTAGGCAAACTTGACTATAAAGTCTGCTAGTACCTGCTCGTTGATTGAGATCCTTGGGGTGTAAGTGATGTCAAACTAACTCAATTCAATCAACCATTTTAATAATCTTGTTGAAGTTTCTGACTTGTGCAAGACTTGACGCAGGGGGTGTTGGTGAGCACCTCAATTGCATGAGCATGAAAATAAGGCCTCAACTATCGAGAAGCCACTATCAAGGCATATGCTAACTTCTCTATTTCTGGGTACCGGGTTTCTGGGTCTACCAACTGCTTACTCACATAGTAGATAGGTTGCTGGTGCTTCTTTTCCCCCTTGACCAAGGCGGCGCTTATGGAATGCTCTGATACAGCTAGATAGAGGTACAACTTCTCCCCTTTTTCAGGCTTGGCCAAAAGGGGTGGCCTTCCAAGGTGTTCCTTTAGCTTGGTGAAGGAATCCTGGCATTCATCATCCCAAGTGAACTTTTTGTTCCCTTTTAGGATGTTGAAGAAAGGGAGGCATTTGTTAGTAGACCTGGAGATGAACCTATTGAGGGCTGCCACTCTCTTCGTCAAGCATTGCACCTCTTTTTTGCTTCGTGGTGGGCTCATTTCCAGCAAGGCCTTGATTTTTTCAGGATTAGCCTCGATACCTCAGGAATTCACCATGAAACCCAGGAATTTTCCTGACGAAACTCCGAAGTTGGATATGAGTGGATTCAGCTTCATTCTATACCTTCGAAGGATGTCAAACATCTCCATGAGGTCCCTGGTGAGCTCTTCCGCTTTCTTTGTCTTCACCAGCATATCGCCCACGTACACTTCCATGTTCCTTCCTATTTGATTCGCGAACATTTTGTTCACCAACCTCTGATAAGTGGCACCTGCATTTTAAAACCAAAGGGCATCACTTTATAGCAGTACAGCCCCTTGTCGGTTATGAACGAAGTGTGCTCCTCGTCTGCAGGGTTCATGGGTATTTGGTAATACCCAGAATATGCGTCCCGCTGTGGCGTCCACCAATTGGTCTATCCTAGGAAGCGGGAAGCTGTCCTAAGGGCAGACCTTATCGAGGCTGGTAAAATCCACACAACTCCTCCATTTTCAGTTGGGCTTCGGGACTAGCATTGGGTTTGACACCCATAGTGGGTAAAATGCCTCTCGAATGAACCCGTTCGCCTTCAGCTTGTCGACCTCATCTTTTAGGGCCGCGTATCTCCCTGGGTCTAGTGCTCTCCTTTTCTGCCTCACCGGCCTTGCTTTCAGGTCAATGTTCAGATGGTGGCACATGACTGCTGGGTCTATCCCTATCATATCCTCGTGACTCCAGGCGAATACGTCGAGGTTGCCTTTTAAGAACTCTACTAGTTTCTCCTTCATGTCACCGGCAAGGTTTTTTCCTACCTTCAACTTCCTCAACAGCTCATTCATGACTGTTACTTCCTCCAATTCCTTTACCAGTTCAGCTTTGGGCTCTTCTATGACTTATGGGTCCAACTCGCTTGGGTTCGCGCCTTCATGCACAACCATTGCCATAGGTGCTGTCGGCTTTGTGGCTGTGCAGAGGGATGTGTTATAGCATTCTCTCGCTTCCTTCTGCTCTCCTTTCATGCATGATATTCCCCTGGGAGTTGGGAATTTCATAGATAAGTGGTATACAGAAGTTATCGCCTTCAATTCACTTAGGGATGGTCTCCCTAATACCACGTTGAAGGCTGAGGCGCAGTCTACCACAACGAAATTTGCCATTATGGTTGTTTGTCTGGGCTGCTCTCCCATAGTGAGGGCTAACTAGATTGCCCCCAAGGGCTGTATCGAATCTCCCGTAAATCCATACAAAGAAGTATGGCAAGGCTTTAGGTGTCGGAGGTTTAGTCCCATCTTTTCCAGCGCTGGGCGATACAAGATGTCCACATAGCTTCCATTATCCACTAAGACCCGATGCACCCTCATGTTAGCAAGCTGGACAATCAACACTAGGGGGTCATTGTGGGGGAAGTGTACACCCCGGGCGTCTTCTTCGGTGATGGTTATTGAGTCATTTTCACCCTTAAAACTCTTGGGGGGGGGGGGGGGGGGGCGTTGCTCCAGACTTAGGACGCACAGTGGTGGACTTCATCTGGCCTCCCTGGCATATCTGTCTTGTCCCTTCCTTGATTCGCCCCCGAATCCTGGTCCTCCAAAGATGGTCCTGACCTCTCCCTGTACCTCTAGGGCTACCTCTCGCACCCGCGACGCTCCTTCTTCTGGCCTATGGTTCTCCTTGCGCACATATCTTCCCAAATGTCCCCTGCGGATGAGCTCCTCAATTTGCACCTTCAAATGGTTGCATTCCGCAGTTGTGTGGCCTATATCTTTGTGATACTGGTAATACTTGCTGAGATCTCTTTTAGACCCGTCTTTTTTCATTGGCGGGGGCCTTCTAAAAGGGACCTGGTTTTCATTTGTAATGAAAATATGCTCTCTCGCATGGGTGAGGTCAGTATAAAAGGTGTAGGGGCCTTGTCTGCGCTCATCAGAGCGTGATGCTTCTGGGGTCGATCATCTCTTGTTGCCTCATACACCGTATCTTTCTTTGCATTGCTTTGGCTCTCCCAGATTGAGGGCTTGGGTGAATTCTAGTTTTTTCCGGCCTTGAGGCTCTCGTGACCATCTTCCACGCGAATATACTTTTGCGCCCGCTTGTAGAAATCATCCAAGTCTGTGACCTCCCTCTTGAGCATGTTTTCCCATAACTTGCCTCCTGGGTGCACTCCAGCTGTGATGGCCATTTTTAGCTCTCTGCGAGTCAAGCTCCCTACTTTAGCTGCCTCCATATTGAACCTATGAATCTAGCTCTTTAGACTCTCATTTTCTCCTTGCTTCACATTGGCGAGGCTAGTGTCTGGCATCGTGTAGTCCTGCACGGCGTGGTGCTGCTGGAGGAATTCAATAGAAAACTGCTGCAAAGATCTGATGGACCCCGGTCTAAGTATTTTGAACCATTTGTACGTAGGTCCTTTCAATGTGACAACGAAGCAATGACATCTGGCCCCGCTACTAATTCCCTTCAGCTTCATCAGGTCGTTAAATACATCCAGATGGTAATTCGGATCTGTGCTTCCTTCATAGGGGATCATATGGGGCTCCTTGAAGTTGGCCGGGAGCTGGATGGCTTGGATCTCCTTGATGAAGGGCGACTCATGATCAAACTCTTCCTCAAAGGCTTGACCTCCTGAGGCGGTGATGATTTTGCTTCGTAGGCTCCTCATTTCTGTGTCCAGGTCTTGCCTCCTCTTGCTTAGTGAGTCTCTCAGAGAGGATGGGTTAGGATCCTCGTTTCCTTTGCCTTCCCGGGGCGCCATAGGGGGTGTGGTCCTTTTACCCACCCTCTTTTTGTTGAGTTCTTCTCGTAAATCTGAGGGTGTTCTCCTGAAGGTGACCTCGTCATCATTACGAGGGGCAGTGTTGGTCTTCGGATCTGGCTTCTGGGGCTACTTCGGTGGTCCGGGACGTTCGTGCTGCTTCATCTGGGGGTGTTACTAGTGGAGAATCGGGTCCTTCCGTCATCTACTAGGATGGTGGTTTCTACCCCCCTGGTCTCTCTTTTTCCGCTTAGGGAGTGTCACGTTTGATCTCCCTTACAACAGCCCATTTTGCACCTCTTGCATGTTTCCCAGGGTGGTTTCTAGCCTCTGATTCTTGTGGTGAAGTTCTCGTATCTCGTCTTAGTAGAATTGAGACTTCAAACTCAAGCTAACGGAGTGGACCCGAGGGTGCTTGTCAGCCCGGCGCTTTGACGGCCTGGATCCTGCCGACCGGGGTTTGGCACCTGCGAAGGCCTTGGAGGCAGGAACTCATCGGCACCTCTTCTTGGGGCAGGCACCGACCTTGGGTGATCCTCCTCAGGTGGGACCGTCGGGGACGAGGACTTTCTTTCGTCTCTCGGAACCTCAGGCTCCCTTGGGGCCTCCATGTTTGCAGGTGGAGGAAGATTCCTCATGGAGGCATTTAGCTAATCTCTGTCAAGATGGACTTCCACCTCACGCAACTCTCTCAAATGTTTCGAACCGCGCAACATTTTGTCTTATCGAAATCGACGGAAGAACAGTGACTTGCAATCTATCCTTCCCACAGACGGCGCCAAACTATTGACGGTGAGAACTCGTCAACCAAGTTAAGTTAGAAAAAATTGGAATATTGAACTTATCAATGACAAACTTCAATTATCTAATCAGAAACTCAAAGAATAGTTGCAGAAAGAAAATGATGAAATGAACTTGTATTTCTTATAGTGTATTGCTACGGTGTTTTTCCAACCTCCTTCCAAGTGGAAGTGGGATTACTTTTATAGTGGGCTCTAATGGCCCCTGATACATGGTTGTCCAGGGGACCAGATGGTACATGAGTACACTATCAAGAGAGTGGTCTCAGGAGTAGTGGTGTTGGCTCCAGTACATGGTTAGAGTCCGAGGGGATGTCTCCACTACTTACTGAATATGAGTGTCAGAGGTTTTCTGGTGTGGACCGTAACAAGTACTTCACTTGTACGGCCACTTCTTATCTGACATGGGCTTAGTGTTCGTACTTCTTCTAACTTGGTGTGAATCCCTATGAGGCACCTCCAATTCGCCCTTATTGGTGTGTTGGAGAGATCCATGATTTTACCTCTTGTTGGACTTACAGTAAGAGTGGTACCCATTAGGTGGCGCTAATCTTAAGGGGCGAGATAAGACCCCTCTTGTGAGGCCAATTTTGGGAGGTGGCCCCTAGTGGTGCGGAAGAGGCATGATGCAAGCCTCCGTGAGGCGCCTCCATCGAGGCGTGGATAGAGGGGCGCGAGGCCCTCGCGAGATGCCCCTTGCGAGGCGGAGCATCGGGGCACGCGGCCTTCGCGAGACGCCTCCAGCGAGGCATGGCAACTAGCTACGAGGCCCTCACGAGACGCCCTTCGCGAGGCTCCTGGGCACGCCCTCTCGCGAGACGCTTTCAGCGAGGCGTGGCTAGGGGGCGCGAGCCCCTTGCGAAACGCCCCTCGCGAGGCAGAGCATCTGGGCACGCGGCCTTCGCGAGGCTGCTGGCTACTGGGCACACTGAGTTGTGGCACGCCTTCTCGCGAGACGCCTCCAGTGAGGCGTGGCGGCTGGATACAAGGCCCTCGCGAGACGCCCCTTGCGAGGCTATTAGGCACGCTGAGTTGTGGCACGCCCTCTCGCGAGATGCCTCTAGCGAGGCGTGGTGGATGGGTAGGAGGCCCTCACGAGACGCCCCTGATTTGGCTGCTGGCTGCTGGACACGCCGAGTTATGGCCCCCCCTCTCGCGAGACGCCTCCAGGGAGGTGTGGCGGCTAGACGTGAGGTGCTCGCGAGGTTGTTGTCTACTGGGCACCCTCTCGCGAGACGCCTCCAGCGAGGCGTGGCTAGGGGGCACGAGGCCCTCGTGAGGCAAAGTATCTGGGCACGCGGCCTTCGTGAGACGCCTTCAGCGAGGCGTGCCGGCTGGGCGCGAGGCCCTCGCGAGATGTTCCTTGTGAGGCCTGTATTTAGGCGTTTAGGGGACTTGAGTATGTACTTTGGGTCTTTCACAAGCATGAAATTTTGAGCATCCACACAGTTATACTCTTTTATCAACTTTTACCTTGATATGGTGTTGATAGTGCCACCCTGGGGACCTATGGACCTATAATATCAAGCTCTAATAAACATTACATTATTAATCAAATCTCTTTGATTAAATAATCATATTTATTAATCTTATGATTACACCACTATAAATATGAGATTGAACTTTTGATAATTATTGACATATATTTATTGAGTACTTTATTAAAGAATAAAGTGTCAATTGATATAATAATTACACACAACGTTTTTCCTCTATTAATTGTTCATAATTAAAATGGAATAAAATTAATTTTTTACCCTTTTATCTATATCTTATTCCTAGTGTACCATTGACTTTACTAGTGAAGGTTGTGTCACAACAAGTTTGTGAATTGAGCGCTCATAACTTTTTCAGTTCAAAAATCCAACCCAATAGGGAACCATTATTCAATCTATAAAAAGGTATAGATAACTGATCAGTTTTATTTTAAATAAAATAAATATTAATTAAATTCGTTAATTATCTTTATAAACGTGAAAATAAACGATAATTTTTTTTTGAAAAGAAAAAGTTGTTTTTCGGAAGTTTTGACTGTCAAACTCTCTCTCAGAAAAAGAAAGCGATAGATTTTTCTAAACCTAAAAATATATTCACAACATCCTCTCTCTATCAAACCTCACTAGATCTTATGTGTTGAGTACATCTAGTGAGTTTCTCACACAAGCCGTTGTGTGTTTGAGGATTGATTTGGAAGATCAAGGTGTGAGCTTTTAGAATAAGGATGGGAAAATTGCTAATTTATGCAAAAAGACTCATGGACTCTTGATAGGTTACAAGAGGTAATCTCTAATCTATTTGTGTTTGATTTAATACATCTATGTACGTATGATCCTGGCTAATTTTCATATTTAATACCAACAATTGGTATTAGAGCAGTCTATATATACATATATTTAATGGATGGATATATTTTTTGAATGTATGGTTGAATGATGCATCATTAATTATATGGTATTATTGGTACTAGAGTAGTTGCGTGCAAGGACCTAGGCGAGCCCCTTCTCCCATGCGCCTCGCCCAGCCCAAGTCCTTGCTCCGCGCGTCACCCAGTCACACGGTCCCGCCTTTAACGTGCGCCATCTTCAGCCTTTGTGCAACCGCGCCCCTGCACTTGCCAGCTTCACTTGTCCCTGTGTCGTGCAATTTCCCAGCCACCTACGACAGCCACCAACCCGAGCCCTTTGCTCACCATGTCGGTTGCCTTAACCTTAGGGCACCACTCTTGGTGCTCAAACCAAAAATCTTATTTTTGTGTGAATAAATCTTTTATGTAATTAATTTTTAAATTTTTAGGATTTAAAATATTAATTATCTTATTTTATTTTTATTAGAAAATAAAATGTCTTTTAGTTGATTAAGATTTAATCTTAAGATTTAATAATTATTTGAATAAGATTGTTCAACTATTTAAATTCAACTAAATTAAAATGATGACAATAATGGTTATTTAAGTAAAAGTTAGTTTTAATTAAATTAATTAGTTAGAAAGTTAGTTTCTAGTTAGTTAGTTGGGCCTAACAAATTCCTAACAATTATGAAGAAAGCCTAAAGGAGAGGAGGAACATTCATGGAGTCTTGCAAACAACTTAAGACTTTTCTTTTTATAATTTTATTTCTATTTTTTCGAAGGTTGTAAATTTAGTAATACTTAATAGTACTCATTTTATCATTTATTGTTTATTTACTTAAATAAAAGTTAATTGATGTTTGATTGATAACATGATCATGCATTAGTCAATTACATGTCATTCATGAAACCCCACAAAGTTTTCATTAATCATGCATCATTTATGTTTACCGAGTTTTTCGGAAACGAATAACTAACAGAATAATAAAAAGATAAGAACTGTAGAAATACTGAAATGTAACTAAACAAACAGTGTTTTTACGTGGTTCAGGCGTTAACAAGCCCTAGTCCACGAGTCGATGTTATTATACTTGGAAAAGGTTACAATAAGATGGCTGGTGCATAAGAACTTCACACACTCCCAATGTTTCTCTCGGGTTCTCTTGAAGAAGATGAAGCTAGAGAGATTTTTGTAGAGTTTTTGCTATGTGATCTCTCGGTCCCCCCCTTCTTGTAAAATAAAAGGGGCCTTTATAGCTAGGGTTTCGGATTAGGGTTTTTCTCCACGTACATGAGTCTTAATTACACCAGCCATAAATAGGGGATACAATTACTGTAGTCGCATGGCTACAAGACTCTATGTGGGTATATTTACGTGAAAGTATGGGGAACACACAAAGTCAGCCGTCTTTTCCAAGTTGTCAGCGGAACAGTAGGCGAAAAGGTACCTTTAGGCGTGCTGGGATGTGTGCGGCTTTGTCCTGACGGGCGTGTCAGGCGGGATCCTGTGTCAGACGGATATCATTCCAAATATGCCTTCTCCCGGACTCGACAGTTTGGTTTTGTTCTGTGCGAGGCACGGAACTGTTTCCGCGGAGACCACTTGAAGGGCCTCTCCTGGAAGGGGCCTCCCCGAGGGGTATCCTTCGGGAGTCCGGGAGAGTCAACGAGTTTCCGTGTTGTGCTTGCTTGGAAGAGTAATCCGGATATCAAACAGGGGAGGCGAAGCCTTTCTGTCCATCCGCGAGCTCTGGTCACCTACCGTGAAAGACATCGATAATTCTGCTTCCCCGAAGTCATCAATCTAAACGCTATCCGGAAATCTGGATAACATTTACCCCCCAAGGTCGCGGAGCTTTGAGAGATTCGGGAGCTTGTACAATCAGTTTCTTAGACTAGGCGAGGGGGCACCTTCTGTGTTCCCGAAAAGGTTCCTTTTTCCCGCCTGAGTATTAGTATGAAAGAGAAAAGGAATTTCTTCTGTTTGAGACCAAGTACTCAAGCGCGGCAAGGATCACGTGTCATTCTGGGAATGGTTCTGAAACCAAGACGTGTGCGCGAGGCGACTGGTTGAGGATGCGTGCGTCAGTCATCTGACCAATGATTTGACGGTTTTTAATGGTACTCAGGGCCCGAGGTGGTGTAATGATGGGAAATAAATACTTTATTCCCATCCGAGGAGTCATAAATAGGATCGTCGCTTCCTCTCCAGCCGTCGGATCTGATGCACACGGAATGGGAAGAACGGGACCGTCCATTTGAGGAATTAGAAACGGCCTCTTCCCTGCTATAAAAACGAGGGAAAGGACCTTTCTTCCTCTTTATGCTTTCAGATTCTCCATCTTTAGGATTTTCAGATTTCCAAACCTTCGAACTCTCAGGCTTCCCAGCTTACGTTCCTCCGAACTTGCCATTTCTTTTGGTAAGTATCTGGAAACTTTTCTTTTTGATTTGGCAGTGGGTTTATTCCCCGAAGTTCCTGGTTTGAATCGCCGTTCGTCTTTGCAGCTTTTACTTCTCGCGATCGTGCTGTGCAGTGATCCAGTCACTCCCTCAACCTCCACCTACCCGAATATCAGTAAGTATTTCTACTTTGCTCTTTCCTCCCAAACCTTAGGTTGCTGGTAGTTGTTAGAGTAGAGGTTTCTGCCATTATTGCTTATGTGCATGTGTGAATAGGGCTTTGGTAGGCATGTGATTGATTGTGAGTCGATAAGTAGCCTTTTCTGCGTGTTTTGTCGATTTGCGTTTGGAAAGTCGTCCCTTGTTTTGCTGTTTTAGGGCATAAGCATGAACGCCTTTAGGGTGTCTTTCTCTGGAAAAACACTTCTTTTGGTGGGCTTAGGCTCGGGGTCTGAGTCTGGTTCCTTACTGTCCTTCGGGTGGCATGGTGCCAATCCCTCGGCAAGCTCGGTGGGAGCCTCTCCAAGCAGTTTTCGGGGAGGGTCTCCCCGACGCCTTTGATACCACTAGGGTATGACAAGGGTGCTGACTGCTTAGAGTGTTTTCTTCTTTCTTTTCTTTTGTCCAGTGACGAACATCTCGAAGGAACAACTCCTTGCTGCGGGGGAGGCTGAATCTGCCCAAGAGAAGGGCTCTCCTGTCGCTGGTGGAAAGGGGAAAGGAAAGGCGAAAGCAGTCGCGGCTAGCCCACCAACCTCCAATAGTTCCATCTGGGAGATGGACCAAAAACCGAACCTTTTCAGGAATTATGGCATGCTGGAGCTGTATTCCTCTGAGGCAGGCCTGAAGAACATCCCAGGTCTGATGTGGCACCGTCTGTCGGTGCTGGGCGAGTCAGCTAGCCAGAGCCACGAGGGCTTTGGTGCCTGGAGCTGGGCACACATAGTGTGCGGAGCGCACTTGCCCCTAAGGAGTTACTTCGCCAATTTCTGTGTGAAGGCGGGGATTGCCCCCTTCCAGTTAATTCCTCCCAGCTACAAGCTCTTAGCGGGGTGGTTCATCTTTTGCAAGTCCCGGAGACTGGAAGCTCCTACCCCGGAGGAGGTGCTGTACTTTTATGGGTTGAAGTCTCAGCCTATGAGGGGTCACTCAGACAAGGTGGGGTTTTACAGGCTAGAAAGGCACCCGGATGTGATGTGCCCCACTTGTCATACCGCGAGGGTTCCAGACCTCCGGGAATACTGGTTCCTGACGACTGGCTTCCCGCTGAAGAGGGTGCCAGCCCTATCTTTGGACTTCAAAATCCCTGGTAAGTGCTCCTTTTTTTCCTTTTCAACTTTGTTTCTTTGCGTTAGATTTGCCTTTTGGGAGGATCTCTAACGCTTGTATTTGATTTTTGCAGAAGTCGTTCCGCGGACACCTCGCTGCGCGGAGATGATAAGGAGGTCCAAGTTCTACGAAGGGCTCTCTGAGGAAGAGTTGAGAGTGGAGGGACTTGTGACCTCCGAATCGTTGAGGGAGTATGGGTTACTCGCCTCCTTCCAAAATATCGAGCCAGTAAGTGGTAGGGGGCAGACTCAGGTGTCGGCTGACATCCGGGAGCAGATTGCCCTGGAGCTGTCTAAGGTGATCACCCAAGCCGCTCGGGACGAAAATACTCTATCTCCTAGTTGGGCGGAGAGGTTCCCCGACCCCCAGCCGGAGGGAGAGGAGATCGAGGCTCGCCACGCCGCGGCTTACCCTAACGAAGGGGCTCCGGGGGCTAGTTCCTCCGGGAGAGGTAAGACTAGTTTTCGATTGATCCACACCCCCAGCCTGTCTGAGGTTTCCCAGACCTCTCAGATGGGGTTTGATCCCCGTTTCCTTAGGCTAGATCCGCGTAGGATACCTTTCGACAGGTACTGTGATAGGGTAGATGAGCTCCTCTGGTGTCTGAGTGATGGTAGTCTGCCAGAAGGTGTCATCATGGTTGACCCTTCTTCTCTCAGCATGTTCTTCCCGGACTTCAAGGAGTACGGGAGCTTCCTGGAGCAGGAAGCGATGTTTTGTTTTGCTCGGGGAAGGCCATCCACGTTTCTCGTGCATGGTCGTCCCTTTCAAACTTTTCTTTTTCTTGTTTCTTGTTCCCTGCTGGCGGGCTTGCTTGTACTTTTATGTTGCTGATTGTCTTGTCGTCCGCTTATCTTCTTTCTCATTTCTTGTTGGTTCGTTAACCTTGCTTTGTACGTTTCTTGCAGAGAATCCCGAAGCCAAGATGTTGGGGAGGGTTACTTTGCTTATTAAGAAGGCTGCCACCAGCCAAGACCCGCCCACGGGGAAAGGACGGAAGACCAAGGCTGGTAGGGGAGGTAAGGCTGCCTCCCCCAAGAAGAAAAGTGGCGAGGCGCAAGCGTCTCCGAGGGTAGAGAAGTCCCCTGCTGACGGGCCTTCCGAGACTATGATGGTCTCGAGTAGTAGTAGCGACGGGGAAGGGCTTGTGTTCCCCGTGAGGACAACTGGGGTGAGCAAGCGTCCCGGAGAAGATGCTGAGGGTGCTAAGAACAAACGCCTTAGACACTCTTCTCCCGGTCGAAGGCAACAACAACAGCAACGACAGCAATCACAACTACAACAACAGCAGCAACAGGAACAAGAGAGACAATCACCAACGCCGCAGCAGCAGCAACAACAACATCCAAACCAGCAGCAGCAACAAGGGCAATTACCTCTGCTACCGCAGCAGCAAAAGCAACAGACCGGGGCCTTAATACCCCGGCTGCCTCCTTCTCCAGCCCAAAGGGGGTCTACCCTTCCGGGGTCTCCGTCTTCTCAGACAACCAATCTTCCCCTGCCTGGCCTGAAGTTCCACTTTCCGCGGAAGCCAACCAGCTTTCCCGCTGCCCTCCTGGAGGGTGTAAGACGGGCCGATAGTTTTTTGAAGAGGCGGCTAGAGGCGGAGAAGGCCGTTACTCAGGGAAGGGCAGATAACTTGTCTGCCGTGAAGAGAGCTGAGCTGGCCGAAGGGGTGAGATCTCCTCACCCGGCCGGAGCGGTTCTGGATGGTCCAGCCTTGGAGAAGAGGCTGGTGCCTAGGCTCGGACGTGCATTGGCGCCGTTCGGAGCTGAGATGATGGAGGACATGGCCCTGAGCTTATGCGAGCTCAATTCTGAGAAATGGGCCATCAGTAGCAGCAAGGATCCGCTGTTGCTGACACACGTTGTGAAGCAGCAATTGTCCGGGGTAAGCCGTCAGTTGTTATTTTTTGGGATCACCTGTCTTTTGGTCCTGCTTTAGCTCATTCTGTTGTCTTTCCTTGCAGGCCTCTATGATCGCGGAACGCTCGTTCCGGGAGGTTGGTGCAGCTCTGGTTCAGCTGGAGGAGAGCCAACTGGCTCGCCAGGCCTTGGAGGCAGAGAAACAGAAACTGACCCAACAGGCCTTGGGGGCTTCGGAGAAGATTGATCAGGCCCGGTGCACGGCTGAAGAAGAGGCGGAGAAGAAATATCTTGCCAAATATCAAGAGTACCGGGCCAAGGCAGAGAATGAGTTTAGACAGCGGTCGGATGGGATTAAGACCGAAAACTCCAAGCTCCGGGAAGAGCTGTCCCAAGCCAAGGTGGAGAAAGATACCCTGGAAGCCCGCTTGCAATCAAAGAACGATCTCCTCCTTAAGCGGCAAGAGGAATATTCCACTCTTCAGAGTAAGCTGCACGACGAGGAGCAACTCCATAAGAGGAGCAGGGATCTCGTGTCTATGCTTCAGTTGGGGCTCGCCGAGAAGGATAAAGAGATCGGGGCTTTGCAATTCACTGCCAGGGGGCATGTGATCGAGAAGCAATCCGTGCTGAACCAAAATAGGGAGCAGCGCAAGGCGATTGATTCTCTTAAGGGGGAGCGGGATGCCTCCAAGGCCGAAATGGAAAAATTGAGGGCCCAACTAACTGCCGCGGAAGCACAGCTGGCAACCTCCGAGGCGGAGCGGTTGAAGGAGAAGGAGGATGCTGAGGTGATACTGAACAGAACTATTAATATATCGCATGTGGTCCTCATGCATCGACTCTGGAAAGTGAACCCGGAGGTGTTAGGCTATCTGGGAGATGATGCCGAAGCCATGAGGGAGAAGCTACTCGTGTGGGATCAGGGCCCAGAGGTGTACGTCCAAGCTTATAACATTGACGAACGTGCTGAAGCTCCTGAGGCGGGAGATCCCGGAGAGGCGGGGACCTCTGAACCTTCTCATGACCAAATCCCTCCTTCCAATGAGCCGACTCCGCCAGCCTCAGCTGAAATAGATGCCCCCGAAGCTGCGGTCGTGGACGCTGTAGTTACCCCCAATGCTTGAAGGGGTTTTATCTTTAATTGTTTTTCGTTTTGAGATTTTCATTGCGGACATTTTTGCCATAATCATAGCATTCTCCTTTCTTTTCTGCCGAGTTCTTTATTTATCTTTGCGCTTAGGGTAGACATTTATACGCTAGAAACTGTTGTAGGGGCGTATGGGGTTTTGGTTCCAACGGCCAAAACTTATGCACTTCCCACTTGAAGCTTTAACGGATGATGTCTTTCCCCACGTAGTTTCTAGGTTACGAAGGTTTCCTGGTTCCAACGGCCAGGCTCCTTTCACCGTACTTTATCTTTCCTGAGGCAAATAGCCAATCCCGGGACTTGTAGTTATACTGTTCGCTGGGATTGCTAAGGTGAGTCGTTCCATTGTTTGGAACGGGAGTTCTTTTGGTGAGCGTCGCTAGACTTAAGGTTAGATCTTTGCGAAGCAAAACTAACTGTTGTTGCGAACCTCATGGTGGCTGGCTTCAGGGACCTGGCATGGAGCCCTGCGAGGCTAGATCCACGCGAAGCAAAGCTTTAGAGCGCTCGCGGATCTTGCCATCTTTTGCCTTGCGGGATCTGGAGCTGGAGCATGCGAAGCAAAGCTTTACAGTGCTCGCGGATCTTGCCATCTTTCGTCTTGCGGGACCCGGAGCTGGAGCTTGCGAAGCAAAGCTCTACAGCGCTCGCGGATCTTGCCATCTTTTGCCTTGCGGGATCCGGAGCTGGAGCATGCGAAGCAAAGCTTTACAGCGCTCGCGGATCTTGCCATCTTTTGCCTTGCGGGATCCGGAGCTGGAGCATGCGAAGCAAAGCTTTACAGCGCTCGCGGATCTTGCCATCTTTCGTCTTGCGGGACCCGGAGCTGGAGCTTGCGAAGCAAAGCTCTACAGCGCTCGCGGATCTTGCCATCTTTCGCCTTGCGGGACCCGGAGCTGGAGCTTGCGAAGCAAAGCTCTACAGAGCTCGCGGCGAATTCTGCAAAGGACTTGTCAAGGAGTTGGGGGTGTTTTGGCGTAGCTCTATGAACGTGCCTCAACCCCCAGTCCCGTCCATCGCTGGGCTACACAAGAGATAATTCTTATGATACATAATGGCAGGCATTTTCGTGGCAATTTTCACTTAAGCACATAATGCACATATGACACGTAATGCAAGCATGTTCATGGCAACAAATAAACCTAAGCTTAACAATTAGAGCAAAACAATTTAAAAACTTCAAACACAATGCTAGCACATAAGTGGTGTTCTGTGTACGTTTTGTTCAAGGGGCGTATGGCTAAGCCTTAGCCATGTATACCCCCCAAGTGAGCGTGGGGTCCGGACGTCTCCGGACCGCGTGGTCACTTGTTAAAACGCAGCTTTGAACATAGGGATAAAAAGTGCAGTAAAAGCGGAGTGAATCCCTCCGTGTTTCATTAAAATAGCCTGCTAGGCGTTAGTTTTACAACAGGGAGGATTATTTCCACATTTTTCACTTTTGTTATTTTCACCAAGGACTTCCGACTGGATGGTCCGAGGCCTACTGGTAGTAACGGCGGAGGTGCTCCGCGTTCCAGGCGCGCGGGACTTTAGATCCGTCGAGTCTCTTTAAGTGATACGTCCCATGGCCCACTTTTTCTTGGACTTCGTAGGGGCCTTCCCAGTTGGGTCCGAGGACTCCTACTCCCGGATCCTGCGTAGCAGGAAATACTCTCCGTAGGACAAGGTCCCCAACTTCGAATGCACGGCTCTGGACTCTCGTGTTAAAGTGTCGGGCTATCTTGCCTTGGTACATTTTTAGTTGGACCTGCGACTGCTCCCGGAGCTCTTCGATCATGTCTAAGGACTCCTGGAGGAGGGCATGGTTCCGGGTAGGATCGTAGGTGTCTTGCCTGTGAGAGGGGATCATAGCTTCTACTGGGATGACGGCCTCGCAACCGAAGGTCATGGAATAAGGCGTGTGCCCGGTCGAAGTTCTCTCTATTGTGCGATAGGCCCAAAGTACTCGCGGAAGTTCTTCCGGCCAGTGAGCCTTGCAGGCTTGGAGTTTTTTCTTCAACGTGGTCTTTAATATTTTGTTTACAGCTTCCACTTGTCCATTAGCCTGGGGTCTGGCGACTGCGGAAAAGCTTTTGATAATTCCATGCGAAGCACAGAAGTTCGTGAAGTGTTCACTGTCAAACTGCTTTCCGTTGTCGGACACAATTTTCCGTGGAAGCCCAAAACGACACACTATATTCCTGATGACGAAATCCAGTGCTTTTTTAGATGTGACCGTGTTCATAGGTTCAGCTTCAGCCCATTTGGTGAAGTAGTCTACCGCGACTATGGCGTACTTCACTCCACCCTTTCCAGTGGGGAGGGAACCTACTAGGTCAATGCCCCAAACGGCGAACGGCCAGGGGCTGGTCATTAGGGTAATTTCCGTAGGCGGCGCTCGCGGAACCTTGGCGTACCTCTGGCACTGCTCACACTTCCTGACATAATCCACACAATCCTTCTTCATGGTGGGCCAGAAGTATCCTTGTCGAAGGATTTTTTTGGAGAGGCTCAGCCCGGAGGTATGATCGCCACAGAAGCCTCCGTGAATCTCATGGATGATGGTGCTGACTTCGGTTCCGGCAACACACCTAAGGAAGGGTATGGACAACCCCCTGCGGTAAAGCTTCCCATCCATAACCACGTATCGGGGAGCTTGATACTAGAGCTTCCTTGCGTCAACTTTATCAGTGGGGAGTTCTCCGGTGGTGAGAAATCTGAGGATGGGTCCTATCCAGGAGTGGGAATGGTCGATGACGGCGTTTATCCTTCGCGTCTCAGTACTGGGGGCTTCTAAGTGCCCAATGGGGACTAAGCCATACTGTTCAATCTCCGGGTCCGTTGCAAGCTTGGCCAGCGTGTCCGCGAGTGAGTTCTGGTCCCGGGGGACCTGGCGGATTTGATAGCCTTTGAAATGCTGCAGTAGGTCGCGGGAGAGAGACACGTAGGCAGCCATCCTTTCGCCTTTCGTCTGGTATTCCCCGGATATTTGGTTTACCACAAGTAGGGAGTCGCTGTACACCTCGATTTTTTGGGCTCCGACTTCTCTGGCCAGTCGTAACCCAGCTAACATGGCTTCGTGTTCTGCCTCGTTGTTGGATGCTGGGAATGCGAAACGGATGGCGCTCTGGAGCTGATGCCCTTGGGGAGATATTAGGATGACCCCCGCTCCAGCTCCTTTTTCATTTGAGGCTCCGTCTACGTAGACCTTCCAGGTGGGAAGTTCCGGGACAGGATCTTCTGGGAGGTCATTCATTCCCGAGCACTCCACAATAAAGTCCGCGAGAGCTTGACCTTTTATGGAAACACGCGGTTGGTAGTGGACATCGAACTGGCTTAGTTCCATGGCCCACTTAAGCAATCTGCCAGAAGACTCGGGCTTCTGCAGGACTTGTCGGAGAGGGTGGTTGGTGAGTACTTTGATGGTGTGCGCCTGGAAATATGGCCTCAGCTTCCGTGAAGAGATCAGCAAGCAGAGGGAGAGTTTCTCGATCATCGAATATCTGGACTCGGCGTCCAATAACCTCTTGCTTATGTAATACACAGGGAGCTGGATACGGCCATCTTCCCGGACAAGAGCGGCACTTACTGCGTGCTCAGTCACAGCTAGGTATAAGAACAACGCCTCTCCTTCGACCGGTTTGGACAGAATGGGGGCTCGGGTTAAATTTTCTTTGAGGTGTTGGAAGGCCGCTTCGCATTCGGGGGTCCACTCAAACTTCTTTTTCCCTCGCAGAACATTGAAGAAGGGGATACACTTGTCGGTGGCCTTGGATACGAAGCGGCTGAGAGCAGCTATCCTTCCGGTAACGCTCTGGACATCCTTATGCTTCCGGGGGGAAGGCATATCTATGAACGCCTTTATTTTCTCAGGGTTGGCTTCCACTCCGCGGGAGCTGACAATAAAACCGAGGAACTTCCCAGACGAGACCCCAAAAGTGCATTTCTTTGGATTTAGTTTCATCCCGTACTTTCGGATCACGGCGAAAGCTTCCTCAAGGTCGTTACTGTGGTCCTCGGAGGTCTTGGACTTTACCAACATGTCGTCCACGTACACCTCCATGTTCCTCCCCAGTTGGTCCTTGAACATTCTGTTTACCAGACGCTGGTAAGTCGCCCCAGCATTCTTCAAACCGAAAGGCATGACCACGTAACAGTAGACACCCTTATCCGTGAGGAAGCTGGTGTGTTCCTGGTCCGCGACATGCATCTTGATCTGGTTGTATCCGGAGTACGCATCCATGAAGGATAAGAGTTCGTACCCGGAAGTAGCGTCCACCATCTGATCGATTCGCGGGAGAGGGAAACAATCTTTCGGGCAGGCCCTGTTTAGGTCCGTGAAGTCAATGCACATTCTCCAGGACCCATCGGGTTTCGGGACCAGAACTGGGTTGGCCAACCACACGGGATAGTGCGACTCCTGGAGAAAGCCTATGTTGACGGCTTCGGCTCTCACTGGGTCCAGCGACCTCCTCTTTTGGCGAATTGGAGTTGCAGCTGGGTCTATGTTGAGTGCGTGGCACGCAACATTGGGATTAATCCCCGTCATATCAGCGTGGCACCATGCCAGGACATCCTGATTATCCTTCACAGTGGCCACGATCTTATCTCGAACGGCCGACGGCAGGTTTTTCCCCACCTGAATGACCTTGGTGGGTTCTCCCGGATTGAGGATCACCTCTTCGACTTCCTCCATCGGCTCTATTGCTTTCTCGATTCCCACTCTTGGGTCGAGTTCGTCAAAGTATGCCTCCTGAGCACCCCTAGTTTCTGGCAATACTTCCGCCAAAGGAATGGCAGCAAACGTCTCTCGGACCGTGTAGACGGCTCGGACGGAGACGTTATAACAGCTCCGTGCACTTCTTTGGTCTCCTCGGAGGGTGCCAATACGCCCATCGTCGCAGGGAAACTTCAAGCATAAGTGACGTATCGAGGTTATGGCCCCACAATCGATCAGGACCGGTCGGCCTAAGATGGCATTATACGCCGTGGGGCAGTCGACCACCACGAATGTGCTATGCTTGAAGGCACAAGCGTCGCTTTCTCCTCTGAGGGTGACTGGAAGTTGAATTTTGCCTAATGGCATGAGTGCGTCCCCATTGAAACCTTGAAGCTGGATGGGGCATGGGGCCAGGTCCGTCTCGGTCAATCCGATCGCGTGGAAGGCCGCTTTGAAGAGGATGTTCATGGAGCTTCCGTTATCGATCAGGATCCGTGAGACCTTCTTATTGGCAATCTGGGCTTCCACCACGAGGGCATCGTCGTGGGGGAAGTGCACATGTCGAGCATCGTCCTCCGTGAAGGTGATGGGAAGATCCATCATTCGGAGACGCTGAGCAGGTGATTGGACCAAGGCGCACATCTCCTCGGCGTGCTCTAACTCCCTCAAGTACCTCTTCTGGGAGTTGCGGGTGCTTCCGGCAAGGTGTGGTCGCCTAGATCTCCGAACTTACTTTGGAGGCGTTCCATCATGCGTTGCATTCTTTTAGAGACGCGCTCCTGCTCAGCAAGCTTGGCCTTAGTGGCCACCAGTTCTTCGGCTACTTGGACCAGTTCTGGGTCCTTCTCATAGTAGCAGCCGTCCTTGTAATAACCGTCTTGGACATACTCTTCTTCGTCTTCTAAGTATGTTGTATCTTCGGTACTGACCTGATCCTGGCGGGATGTCGGGTCTTCACCTCGGTAGTCTAAGGGTTCGCTTTGCACCACATCTTCCATCACGGTATCGGGGTTGACCGTAGCATTTTTGTCAACAGCGGATTTTCGCGTAGTCACCATCTCTTTAGTACGAAGTGAATACAAAAAACGTACACAGAAAAAGAGCTGACTAACAACTTCCTACAGCTCTCAATGAAAGCACCAAAATGTTTACCGAGTTTTTCGGAAACGAATAACTAACAGAATAATAAAAAGATAAGAACTGTAGAAATACTGAAATGTAACTAAACAAACAGTGTTTTTACGTGGTTCAGGCGTTAACAAGCCCTAGTCCACGAGTCGATGTTATTATACTTGGAAAAGGTTACAATAAGATGGCTGGTGCATAAGAACTTCACACACTCCCAATGTTTCTCTCGGGTTCTCTTGAAGAAGATGAAGCTAGAGAGATTTTTGTAGAGTTTTTGCTATGCGATCTCTCGGTCCCCCCCTTCTTGTAAAATAAAAGGGGCCTTTATAGCTAGGGTTTCGGATTAGGGTTTTTCTCCACGTACATGAGTCTTAATTACACCAGCCATAAATAGGGGATACAATTACTGTAGTCGCATGGCTACAAGACTCTATGTGGGTATATTTACGTGAAAGTATGGGGAACACACAAAGTCCGCCGTCTTTTCCAAGTTGTCAGCGGAACAGTAGGCGAAAAGGTACCTTTAGGCGTGCTGGGATGTGTGCGGCTTTGTCCTGACGGGCGTGTCAGGCGGGATCCTGTGTCAGACGGATATCATTCCAAATATGCCTTCTCCCGGACTCGACAGTTCGGTTTTGTTCTGTGCGAGGCACGGAACTGTTTCCGCGGAGACCACTTGAAGGGCCTCTCCTGGAAGGGGCCTCCCCGAGGGGTATCCTTCGGGAGTCCGGGAGAGTCAACGAGTTTCCGTGTTGTGCTTGCTTGGAAGAGTAATCCGGATATCAAACAGGGGAGGCAAAGCCTTTCTGTCCATCCGCGAGCTCTGGTCACCTACCGTGAAAGACATCGATAATTCTGCTTCCCCGAAGTCATCAATCTAAACGCTATCCGGAAATCTGGATAACAATTTAGAAACATGATTATTTAGGATTGTCCTAATTGTTTATATGAATTGTTTTGGAGAAATCAATTGCATGTAACTACTACGTCTTAAATTATTTAAGACATGGTAAGCCAGACAATAATAAAGGCAATATATTTTTATAGGCCTTTATGATAACCAACTTTATTTAAAAAATGTTTTAGTAAAGTTAGATGAATGTAATGGGTAATTATTTAGGTCACATAAATTCGTGAAACTGGATCTTTTATAATTAAATGTATTTTTGCAATTAATTCATCCATAGGGTTATTAATAAACTAGTGATTAATTTAGAATTAATTGATTATATTTAAAAAAAAAACACATTATTTCTAAAATAGTAAGTGAGAGAAGGTGAACATCTCAATGTGACCTGTGGTCACCATTATTAGAACAACATTGTGAGATATGAATAGAGCCTTGAGGTGGCTTGGTTTCTGTCCCCCTATGGAAGGTTTCTAGACATATTAATACCAAGGTTGGCTTCTTACAAAGATAAGAAGTAGTGATGTATTTTAGGCTTGAGTGACCCTAAGGTAGCCTTTTCTAAGTTAAGTCATGAATTCCGAAATATGGGGTTACACTTACAAAGATGCAATTAAGTTTTTGCGGTGGACAATTGCAACTTGACCAAACCAGTGGCACTTTATTTTTAAAAGAGAAAATATATAGTTATTTTAGGTTTTAAATAATAAATATATGATTGACCGAGCCTAAGGCAGCACTTTATTTGTTGGGTAGTTTTATTGTGGAATAGTAAATGTTAGTTTATGTATCTTCATTGTTTGTATTCGTGCAGCATGTTTACTTTCCCAATTATTGATATTTTTCAAATAGTAATATTATTGTATTTTTATTTTCAGTCTTAAAATGTTTCCGCCCAATTACTTTCTCATTATGTGCCCGGTCATGCATCAAATGATTGATGATCATATAAGCAAAGTTAAAGTTAGTGTAGAGGATGAAGGAGGATGGATAAATTCAACTTTATTCATTTTTCTGGCGAAGAAGTTAAAACATATTTTAAATGAAAGATGACCTTCTCCTTTGCCATCATGGGATGCAAGGAAAGAGGAACATGAGAAATATCCTGATTGGATGAGATCAAAACACATGGCAAGATTTTATATTTTTAGCACCATGGAAGAAAAGATGTGGAAAAAGTTTAAAGATATTGAATACGCTCATGATATTTGGGATGCTATCTATGAGGATATACACACAAGACAACATTCGCAAAAAGGTAAATATGATTTGCCTTTACCTTAAGCTTAATAATGGATTATATTGTATCATTCTGAATCTTTGATTTAGAAACCACTAAGTATAATTTTTTCTTCTTTACAAACACTTGAGCAATAAAGAGGAACTTGTTGTAACGCCCTGGGTAGCCATGTCCATTACACTGTGTGTTTATAAAGGTACAAGACTTGCTAATCAACTCGTTTAGTTGAAAATGTGTCACTACTATTAATGAACTAGGGTTAGAAGGTTTTGGTCACAAAAGATACATTTCATTTAAATAAACATTTTATACATGGGATCCCAAAAGTAATAGAATTTTCGGACAGTTACAACCACTGGCCACTCTAAGGGAAAAATAAACATTTAAAGTTCTCCTGTTCCTGTCCATCCCTCGACCGTAGCGGCTAAGCAACTGACTATGTACATTCTGCCTCTAGAGCTCTCAAAACCGGGACTGATAAAAGCTTACCCTTGCCTTTACCTGCACCACGTACCACCTGTGAGCCAAGGCCCAGCAAGAAAACCATATTATCATAGCATGATGAATGACAATAACTAGATAACTTATAAAACATAACCGTATACTCAATCATACATAGCATTCACATAGTCAGACATTCGGCATACTTAAATTCATCAAATCAACATTAACA
The DNA here is from genome assembly GCF_963169125.1 of Humulus lupulus. Taxonomy (NCBI): domain Eukaryota; kingdom Viridiplantae; phylum Streptophyta; class Magnoliopsida; order Rosales; family Cannabaceae; genus Humulus; species Humulus lupulus. The sequence continues at coordinate 177,430,920 of NC_084793.1, forward strand.
ACTAAGTCATATAATAATCAGGGTCGACGCCCTTAGGCTGTACCCTCTGTCAACCCCACTGACTCCGGTCCGCTTAAACCGAGCCCAGTGAATATTAAGCTAACCTCAGCTACCAGTGGCTGAGCCGTGCCTTGTGCGCCAACATTAACTACGACCCTCTTAGGCCATTTGTTTTATATTCACATGGCGTAATACCATCATACAATAATGCATACAGGTATAGGGAATCCTTAGTCCCATCATAACTCACAACCAGGTGCAGTTTTCTTACCTTTACCTCCGAACGCTTTGATTACGAGAAATGACCCTTGAGCACGATCCCTTTCTCGAGCTCTAGCGTACACCTAGTCACAACAAAGATAAGGAATTCCATCAATAATAATTGAATAAAGGTTTTCGGTCCAAGTTCTTGCCTTCAGAACATCGAATTCCACCAAACACGGTAATGGAATCGATCCCGAGCACCCTAGGTTAGGTCCCCACACCTAAAACCTCCTCAAAGCCAAAAATGCCCTTTAGAGCCGCGGCCCTAAGCCCTCTGTGCCGTGGCCCGCCTCCATCCAGAGGCCAAGCCTCCCCAAACAACAGACATGGGCCGCGGCCCAGCACTCCCCATGTTGTGCCCCGCCCTTCTTCTTCAGCTCCCACCTGTTCTAGAGGGTCGAGGCACACCAAGAACAGAGTCACGGCCCGGCCCTTTCGAACCCTAAAAAATCACCATTTCTAATAGCCAAACCTCACTCAATTTAACCCAAAACAATCCCAATATCATACTTTAATTATCACCGTAGTTCTAATATACTCCCAGCAACAAAACCCATAGGCAAACTAGCTTAAAAACTCTTCAAAATCACATTTCAATCCTTGACACCCCAAAGCTCGAAAACTACCTAGAACAGCCAACAATTCCCTGAATTCAAGTGCTAAACCATAATTAGAGACTTACCTCTACTGAAGAACAAGTCCACCAAGTTGTTGCTGAGCTAATACCCAAGTCCTTAGCCTGATTTCAATCTTCAATATCAAGAATCCAAGAACACTTAATACCCAGCCAAAACTATAGAATTTAGACAGCTAAAATCATAATTCAATGCTTACCTAAATTCTTGTCTGAACATTCAATTTGCTACTTAGATATTCCCCAAAATTCCAGCTCAAATCCTTGAGTTTCCAGCTGAAAGAAGAGGGAAGGATCGGTTTAGGTGTTTCTACTGATTTCCTTGGTTTTGTTTTATCTATCCTTAGTTAATTAAGTTAATCCCAAGGCTCGGGGTACCAAAACCGCCCCCGAGGGAAAAATGGTAAACTTCCCCAATATGCCCTCCTAAACTCTCTAACTTCAAATATATCACCAATTATTTATTTTCATAACCCAATAACCCAAATAAATATCTAATACCTAAAATACCCCTTGACTCGCCCCGAGTCAAATATTGGGTCCTGTTGTGACTTTCCCGCTAACTGGCTCCCTAGGATCGCCTCAAGCCACATGCTGCAAATATATCCACATAATAATGTGGTCTCCACAATTATAACATATAGTCAGATAAGCATGCTTATCATAGAATCATGCATTTAAATCACATATAAACCAATTATGCCCTCCCGACACACTAGTCAAGGTCTTTAAGCCTTATTAGTGAATTTTGGGTTGTTACACTTGCAGATGGAGATAAAAAAGACTAGAAAGAAGAGAGAGAAAATGTCTAGTTTCTGAAATCTTTGAAGAAGGTCCTGTTATTTTAAAGTTCTTTAATTTTTGTTAAAAGAAAACATTATTGTTTTTTGAACAATGTTTTTGTTTGTTTCTTTTAGTATTTTGAATTTTATTGCATGTATTGACTTTAGAATATTTTATTTATAATTTGATTATTCTTAATTTTTCTTTAGACATGCAAATGAATATTCTGACTATGACGCTTTCATTTATTGAACAAACGCTAAATGATTTGGAATTATCTAAAGTGGCAAAACCTCAAATAAAAAAAGGACAAAAAGTTTAAAATGATGATGACACATATCTTTGGCATCTTAGACTTGGTCATATTGGACTAGACAGAATAAACCGGGTAACAAAAGATGGACCTTTGAAAGAACTAAGAGTTTGAACTCTTCTGGTTTGTGAATCTTATCTAGAAGGCAAAATGACCAAAAGTCTTATCTTAGCGAAAGAAAATAGAGCTAAAGAAACTTTGGAGCTTGTACACAGCAATGTTTATTGTACAATCAATGTACAAGAAAGAGGTGGGTATAATTACTTAGTCACTTAAATTGACGATTACTCTAGATATGGTCGTACTTACTTAATGCTTATGAAATCTGAAACTTTTTGTATGTTTCAAGAATTCAAAGCTGAGGCTGAGAAGCAATTAGGTAAGACTCTTAAAAAACTTCGATAAGATCGAGGTGGTAAATATTTGGATTTAGAATTCAAAGATTTCATGCTAGAGCATGGTATTCTATCCCAACTCACAAAACCTGGAACTCCACAACAAAATGGAATTTCAAAAAGACGAAATAAGACCTTGTTGGCCATGGTTAGGTCTATGTTAAGCTACTCTTCACTTCCTTTCTCATTCTGGGGATATGCACTTCAAATCGAGACTTACATTTCGAATGTGGTCTCATCTAAGACCATAAGTAAATTTCCACTGGAACTGTGGAATGGAAACAAACCTATTTTTCACCTGTTTACCGAGTTTTTTGGAAACGAATACAAACAGAATAATAAAAAGATAAGAACTGTAGAAGTGCAGGAATATAATTAGACAAACAGGTTTTTTTACGTGGTTCAGGCGTTAACGAGCCCTAGTCCACGAGTCGATGTTATTATACTTGTAGAGAATTACAGTAAGATGGCTGGTGTACAAGAACTTCACACACTCACAGTGTTTCTCTCGGGTTCTCTTGAAGAAGATGAAGCTAGAGAGATTTTAGCAGAGTTCTTGCTATGTAATTTGTTGGTCGTCCCCTCTATCGTAAAATGAGGGGGTATTTATAGCTAGGGTTTTGGATTAGGGTTTTTCTCTACTCACATGAGTCTTAATTACACCAGCCATAAATAAGGGATACAATTACTGTAGTAGCATGGCTACAAGACTCTACGCAGGTATAATTACATGAAAGTATGGGAACTACCAAATGGCAGCCGCCTTTTCCAGGCAGTCAGCGGAACAGTAGGCGAAAAGGCACCTTTAGGCGTGCTGGGATGTGTGCGGCCTTGACCTGTCAGGCGTGTCAGGCGGGATCCTGTGTCAGGTGAATATCATCCCAACTATGTTTCCTCCGTGACCCGACCACTTGGTCTTGTCCCGTGCGAAGCACGGAACCGTATCCGCGAAGATAACCTGAAGAGCTTCTTCGGGGAAGGACCTTCCCCGAAGGACATCCCTTCGGGAGTCCGGGAGAAATAACGAGTCTCCGGGTCGTGGTTGCTTGAAGGAGTGTGCTAGACACTACACGGGAGAGGCGAAGCCTTTCTGTCCATCCGCGACCACTGGTCACTCTCCGTGAAGGACTTTAATAATTCTGCTTCCCGAAGGCTATCCATCTAAATGCTATCCGGAAGTCTGGATAACATTTACCCCCCAAGGTCACGGAGCTTGAGAAGTCCGGGAGCTTGTACAGTCCTCCGGGTATTTAGGTCTCTAGATTAGACGAGGGGTCACGTCCTGTGTTCCTGGAAGAGTTCCTTTTTCCCGTCCGAGTGTTAGTATGAAAAAAGAAGGAAGTTTCTTCTGTTTGATCTCAAGTACTCAAGTATGGCGAGGGCCACGCGTCATGCAGGGACTGGTTCTGCGACCGAGACGTGCGCGTGAGGTGATTGGCTGAGTTCGCGTGCGTCAGGCGTCTGAGTGGTGATTTGACGGTATTTAATGGTACGCTGGGCCCGAGATGGTGCAATGATGGGAAATAAATACTTTATTCCTATCCGAGGAGCCATAAATAGGACCGGCCCTTTACCCCCAGCCGTTGGATCTGATGCACACGGAATGGGAAGATCTGGACCGTCCATTTGAGGAATTCGAAACGACTTCTTTCCTGCTATAAAAACGAGGGAACGGACCTTTCTTCCTCTTTACGCTTTCAAATTCTCTATCCTTCGGATTTTCAGATTCCCAAACCTTTGAACTCTCAGGCTTCTAAGCTTCCATTCCTTCGAACTTGCCACTTCTCTTGGTAAGGAATTTAGAAACTTTTCTTTTGATTTGGCAGTGGGTTTATTCGTCGAAGTTCAGGGTTTGAAACGCCGTTCGTCTTTGCAGCTTTTACTTCTCGCGATCGTTCTGTGCAGTGATCCGATTACTCCTTCAACCTTCAACTACCCGAATACCAGTAAGTATTTCTACTTTGCTCTTTCCTCCTAAACCTTAGGTTGTTGGTAGTTGTTAGAGTTGAGTTTTCTGCCAGTATCGCCTATGTGCATGCGTGAATAGGGCTTTGATAGGCACGCGATTGATGTGAGTCGATAAGTAATCTCTTTTGCATGCTTTGATGATTTACGTTTGGAAAGTCGTTCCTTGTCTTGCTTGCGCTGTTCTGGTTTGCTGTTTTAGGGCATAAGCAAGAACGCCTTTAGGGTGTCTTTCTCTGGAAAAACACTTCTCTCGGCGGGCTTAGGCTCGGAGTCTGAGTTCGGTTCCTTGCTGTCCTTCGGGTGGCATGGTGCCAACCCCTCGGCAAGCTCGGTGGGAGCCTCTCCAAGCAGTTTTCGGGGAGGGTCTCCCCGACGCCTTTGATACCGCTAGGGTATGACAAGGGTGCTGACTGCTTAGAGTGTTTTCTTCTTTGTTTCTTTTGTTCAGTGACGAACATCTCAAAGGAACAACTCATCGCTGCGGCAGAGGCTGATTCTGCCCAGGAGAAGGGTTCCCCTGTCGCCGGCGCAAAGGGGAAAGGAAAGGCAAAAGTGGTCGCGGCTAGCCCACCGACTACCAATAGTTCAATCTGGGAGATGGACCAGAAGCCGAACCTGTTCAGGAACTACGGCATGCTAGAGCTGTACTCCTCAGAGGCAGGCCTGAAGAACATCCCAGGCCTGATGTGGCACCATCTGTCGGTGCTGGGCGAGTCGGCTAGTCAGAGCCACGAGGGTTTTGGTGCCTGGAGCTGGGCACACATAGTGTGTGGGGTGCACTTGCCCCTAAGAAGTTACTTTGCCAATTTCTGTGTGAAGGCGAGGATTGCCACCTTCCAGTTGATTCCCCCCAGCTACAAGCTCCTAGCGGGGTGGTTCATCTTTTGCAAGTCCTGGAACCTGGAGGCTCCTACCCCGGAGGAGGTGCTGTACTTCTACGGGTTGAAGTCTCAGCCCATGACAGGTCACCCAGACAAGGTGGGATTTTACAGGCTGGAGAGGCACCCGGACGTGATGTGTCCCACCTGTCATACCGCGAGGGTTCCTGACCTCCGGGAGTACTGGTTTCTGACGACTGGCTTCCCACTGAAGAGGGTGCCAGCCCTATCTTTGGACTTCAAAGTCCCTGGTAAGTGCTCCTTCCTTTACTTCTTCACTTTGTTTCATCACGTTTGATTTGCCTTCCGGGAGGATCTTTGACACCCATGTTTGAATTTTGCAGAAGCCATCCCGCGGACGCCTCGTTGTGCGGAGATGATAAGGAGGTCGCAATTCTACGAGGGGTTCTCGGAGGAAGAGCTGAAGGTGGAAGGACTTGTGACCACCGAATCTCTGAGAGAATATGGGTTGCTCGCCTCCTTCCAGAATATTGGGCCAGTGAGTGGCAGGGGGCAAAGTCAGGTGTTCGCTGACGTCCGGGAGCAGATTGCCCTGGAACTGTCCAAGGTGATCTGCCAGGCAGTCCAGGACGAGAATAATTTGTCCCCCAGTTGGGCGGAGAGGTTCCCCGACCCCTAGTCGGAGGAAGAAGAAATTGAGGCTCGCTACGCCGCGGCTTACCCCAATGAAGGGACACCGGGAGCTGGCACCTCCGGGATAGGTAAGGCTAGCTTTCGATTGATTCACACCCCCAGCCTATCTGAGGTTTCCCGGACCTCTCAGATGGGGTTCGATCCCCGCTTCCTTAGGCTAGATCCGCGTAGGGTACCCTTTGACAGATATTGCGATAGGGTAGATGAGCTCCTCAGGTGTTTGAGTGACGGTAGTCTGCCAGAAGGTGTCATCATGGTTGACCCTTCTTCCCTCAGCATGTCATTCCCGGACTTCAAGGAGTCCGGGAGCTTCCTGGAGCAGGAAGCGGTGTCTTGTTTCGCTCGGGGAAGGCCATCCACGTTTCTCGTGCATGGTCGTCAAACGTTTCTCTTTTTTTTTTTTTTTATTCCTTGTTCTCTGCTGGCGGACTTGCTTGTGCTTTTATGTTGTTGATTGCCTTGCCTTCTGCTTATCTTCTTCCACATTGCTTGCTGGTTCGTTAACCTTGTTTCGTACGTTTCTTGCAGAACATCCCGAAGCAAAAATGTTGGGGAGAGCTACCTCGCTTATTAAGAAGGCTGCCACCAGCCAAGACCCGTCCAAGGGGAAAGGGCGAAAGGCCAAGACTGGTAGGGGAGGTAAAGCTGCCACTCCCAAGAAGACAAGTGGTGAAGCACAAGTGTCTCCGGGGGTAGAGAAGTCTCCTGCTGATGGGCCTTCCGAGACCATGATGGTCTCGAGTAGCAGCAGCGATGGGGAAGGACTTGTGTTTCCCGCGAAGAAGGCCGGGGTGAGCAAACGACCCGGTGGGGAGGCCGAGGGCGACAAGAGAAAACGCCTTAGACATTCTCCACCTGGAGGTGATGGAGATCTCCGGACTGCGCGCAGTCACCACCAGACTACCCACACTCAGCAGCAAAAACAACCCCAACAGCAGCAACAACAACAACAACAACAACACAAGCAACTAACACCGCCACAACAGCAGCAAAATCAACAGCAACACCAGCTGCAACAACAGACCGGGGCGGTAGTGTCTTCGCTACCGTCCCTAGTACCCCGTCTTCCTCCTCCTCCAGCCCAAAGGGGGTCCACCCTTTCGGGGTCTCCATCTTCTCAGCAAACAAACCTCCCTCTGCCTGGCCTGAAGTTCCACTTCCCTCAGAAACCAACCCGTTTCCCCGCTGCCCTCCTGGAGGGTGTAAGACGGGCCGATAATTTTTTGAAGAGGCGGTTGGAGGCCGAGAAGGCTGTTACTCAGGGAAGGGCAGACAACTTGTCTGCCGTGAAGAGAGCTGAGCTGGCCGAGGGGGTGAGATCCCTTCACCCGGCTGGAGCGGTTTTGGATGGCCCAGCCTTGGAGAAGAGGCTGGTGCCTAGGCTCGGACATGCATTGGCGCCGTTCGGAGCGGAGATGATGGAGGATATGGCCCTGAGCTTGTGCGAGCTCAATTCTGAGAAATGGGCCATCAGTAGCAGTAAGGATCCGCTGTTGCTGACACATGCCGTGAAGCAGCAACTGTCCGGGGTAAGCTGTCAGTTGTTGTGTTTTGGGATCATCTGTCTTAGTGCATCTGGTTCTGCTTAACTTATTCTGTTGTCTTTCCTTGCAGGCCTCTCTCATCGCGGAACGCTCGTTCCGGGAGGTGGGTACAGTTCTGGTTCAACTGGAGGAGAGCCAGGTTGCTCGCCAGGCCTTGGAGGCGGAGAAGCTGAAACTGACCCAACAGGTCGAGAGCCTAAGGGGGGAGGCTTCGGAGAAGACTGACCGGGCCCGGCGCACAGCTGAGGAAGAGGCGGACAAGAAATATCTTGCCAAATATCGGGAGTACCGGGCCAGCGCAGAGAATGAGTTCAAACAGCGGTCGGATGCCTTGAAGGCCGAAAACTCCAAGCTCCGGGAAGAGCTATCCCAAGCCAGAGTGGAGAAGGATACCTTGGAAGCCCGCTTGCAATGAAAAAATGATCTCCTCCTTAAGCAGCAAGATGAATATTCCACTCTTCAGAGTAAGCTGCACGAGGAGGAGCAACTTCATAAGAGGAGCAGGGATCTCGTGTCTATGCTGGAGTTGGGGCTCGCCGAGAAGGATAAAGAGATCGGAGCCTTGCAATTCACTGCCAGGGGGCATGTGACCGAGAAGCAATCTGTGCTGAACCAAAATAGGGAGCAGCGCAAGGAGATTGATTCTCTTAAGGGAGAGCGGGATGCCTCCAAGGCCGAGATGGAAAAACTGAGGGCTCAATTAGCTGTCGCGGAGGCACAGCTGGCAACCTCCGAGGCGGAGCGCTTGAAGGAGAAGGAGGATGCTGAGGTGATACTGAACAGGACGATTAATATATCGCATGTGGTCCTCATGCATCAACTCTGGAAAGTGAACCCGGAGGTACTAGGCTATCTGGGAGAGGATGCCGACGCCATGAGGGAGAAGCTACAGGTGTGGGATCAAGGCCCAGAGGTGTACGTCCAAACTTACAACATTGACGAACCTGCTGGAGCCCCTGAGGCAGGAGATCCCGGAGAGGCGGGGACCTCTGAACCTTCCCGTGACGAAGTTCCGCCTTCCAATGAGCCGACTCCGCCAACCTCTATTGAAACCGATGTCCCCGAGGCCGCGGTCATGGAAGCTGCAGCCACCCCCAATGCTTGAAGGGGTTTTATCATTTGTAAAAAATATTCTTTACTGATTATTATTTTTCACTTGTTTTTTCCTTTGAGGCGAGGCTCCCTGTACTCTTTTCTCATTGCAGACATATTTGCCATAATTATAGCATTCTCCTTTCTTTTCTGCCGAGTTCTTTGTTTAACTTTGCTTTTATGGTAGACTTTTACACGGTAGAAACTGCTGTAGGTGCGCATGAGGTTTTGGTTCCAACGGCCATAACCTATGCACTTCCAACTTGAAGCTCTACGGCTGATGTCTTTTCCCACGTAGTTTCTAGGTTACGAACGTTTCTTGGCTCCAACGGCCAGACTCCTTTCACCGTATTTCAGCTTTCCTAAGGCAAATAGCCAATCCCGGGACTTGCAGTTATACTGTTCGCTGGGATTGCTAAGGTGAGCTGTTCCATGGTGCTGGAACGAGAGTTCTCTTGGTGAGCGTCGCTAGACTTGAGGTTAGATCTTTGCGAAGCAAAATTAACTGTCGTTGCGGACCTCATGGTGGCTGACTTCAAGGACCTGGTATGGAGCCCTGCGAGGCAAGGCTCGTTGCGGTCGGGGAAATCGCCACGCCCACCATGTGCGATCCCGGAGCAGGGGCTTTGCGAAGCAAGGCCTGCTGTGAATGGGGGATCGACCATATCTGCTCCTGGAGCTGAAGCTTGCAGTGGTCGAGGAGCTCGCCTTGCATTATTTTGTGAGATCCGGAGCTGAAGCCTGCGAAGCAAGGCTTACAACGGTCGCGGATCTTGCCATCTTTCGCCATGCGGGACCCGGAGCTGGAGCTTGCGAAGCAAAGCTCTACAGCGGTCGCGGAGTATTTTTTGAAGGGCTTGCCTGGAGGTTGGGGGTGTTTCGGCGTAGCTCTCTGAATGTGCCCCAACCCCCAGTCATGTTCATCGCTGGGCTACACAGGAGATAATTTTCATGATGCATAATGGCAGGCATTTCAATGGAAATTTTCACATAAACACATAATGCACACATGACACGTAATGCAAGCATGTTCATGGCAACAAATTAACCTAAGCTTAACAATTTAAAATTTTCAAACACAATGCTAGCACATAAGTGGTGTTCTGTGTATGTTTTGTTCAAGGGGCGTATGGCTATGCCTTAGCCATGTATACCCCCCCAAGTGAGCGTGGGGTCCGGACGTCTCCGGACCACGTGGTCACTTGTTAAAACGCAGCTTTGAACACAGGGATAAAAATTGCAGTAAAAGCGGAGTGAATCTCTCCGTGTTTCATTAGATTAGCCTGTTAGGCACGTGTTTTACAGCAGGGAGGATTATTTCCACATTTTACACTTTTGCTACGTCCACCAAGGACTTTCGACTAGATAGTCCGGGGCCTATTGGTAGTAACGGCGGAGGTGCTCCGCGTTCCAGGCGCGGGGGACCATAGATCCGTCGAGTCTCTTTAAGTGATACGTCCCATGGCCCACTTTTTCTTGTACTTCATAGGGGCCTTCCCAGTTGGGTCCGAGGACTCCCACTCCCGGGTCCTGCGTAGCAGGAAATACTCTTCGTAGGACAAGGTCTCCAACTTCGAATGTACGGCTCTTGACTCTTGTGTTGAAGTGTCGGGCTATCTTGCCTTGGTACATTTTGAGTTGGACCTGTGACTGCTCCCGGAGCTCTTCGATCATGTCCAGGGACTCCTGGAGAAGGGCGTGGTTCCGGGCAGGGTCGTAGGTGTCCTGCCTGTGAGATGGGATCATAGTTTCTACTGGGATGACGGCCTCGCAACCGAAGGTCATGGAATAAGGTGTGTGCCCCATCGAAATCCTCTCTGTCGTGCGATAGGCCCAAAGTACTCGCGGAAGCTCTTCCGGGCAGTGAGCCTTGCATGCTTGGAGTTTTTTCTTCAACGTGGTCTTTAAGATTTTGTTTACTGCTTCCACTTGCCCATTAGCTTGAGGTCTAGCGACTGCGGAAAAGCTTTTGATGATTCCATGCGAGGCACAGAAGTCCGTGAAATGTTCACTATCAAATTGCTTCCCGTTGTCGGACACAATTTTTCGCGGAAGCCCAAAACGACACACTATATTCCTGATGACAAAGTCCAGTGCTTTCTTAGACATGACCGTGTTCATAGGTTCGGCTTCAGCCCATTTGGTTAAGTAGTCTACCTCGACTATGGCATACTTCACTCCACCCCTTCCAGTCGGAAGGGAACCTACTAGGTCAATGCCCCAAACGGCGAACGGCCAGGGGCTGGTCATTAAGGTAATTTCTGTAGGCGGCGCTCGCGGAACCTTGGCGTACCTCTGGCACTGCTCACACTTTCTGACATAATCCACACAATCCTTCTTCATGGTGGGCCAGAAGTATCCTTGTCGAAGGATCTTTTTGGAGAGGCTCAGCCCGGAGGTATGGTCGCCACAGAAGCCTCCGTGAATCTCGTGGATGATGGTGCTGATTTCGGTTCCGGCAACACACCTAAGGAAGGGTATGGACAACCCCCTGCGGTAAAGCTTTCCATCCATAACCACGTATCGGGGAGCTTGATACTGGAGTTTTCTTGCGTCAGTTTTATCAGCGGGGAGCTCTCCGGTGGTGAGAAATCTGAGGATGGGTCCTATCCAGGAATGGGAATGGTCGATGATGGCATTTACCCTCTGTGTCTCGGTACTAGGTGCTTCTAAGTGCCCGATGGGCACCAGGCCATATTGCTTAATCTCCGGGTCTGTTGCAAGCTTGGCCAGTGTGTCCGCGAGTGAGTTCTGGTCCCGGGGGACCTGGCGGATTTGGTAGCCTTTGAAATGCTGCAGGAGGCCGCGGGAGAGAGACACGTAGGCAGCCATTTTTTCGCCTTTCGTCTGGTATTCCCCGGATATTTTGTTTACCACAAGTAGGGAGTCGCTGTATACCTCGATTTTTTGGGCTCCGACTTCTCTGGCCAGTTGCAATCCAGCTAGCATGGCTTCGTGTTCTGCCTCATTGTTGGATGCTGGGAACGCGAAACGGATGGCGCTCTGGAGCTGATGCCCTTGGGGAGAAATTAGGATAACCCCTGCTCCAGCTCCTTTTTCATTTGAGGCTCTGTCTACATAGACCTTCCATGTGGGAAGTTCCGGGATAGGATCTTCCGGGAGGTCATTCATTCCCGAGCATTCCACAATAAAGTCCGCGAGAGCTTGTCCTTTTATGGAAACACGTGGCTGGTAGTGGATGTCGAACTGGCTCAGTTCCATGGCCCATTTAAGCAATCTGCCAGAAGACTTGGGCTTCTGCAAGACTTGTCGGAGAGGGTGGTTGGTGAGTACTCTGATGGTGTGCGCCTGGAAATAGGGCCTTAGCTTCCGCGAAGCGATTAGCAAGTAGAGGGAGAGTTTCTCGATCATTGAATATCTGGAATCGGCGTCCAGTAACCTCTTGCTTACGTAATACACAGGAAGCTGGATACGGCCATCTTCCCGGACGAGAGCGGCACTCATGGCGCGCTTTGTCACAGCCAAGTATAAGAACAACGCCTCTCCTTCGACAGGTTTGGACAGAATGGGAGCTCGGGTTAGATGTTCCTTGAGGTGTTGGAAGGTTGCATCGCATTCGGGGGTCCACTCGAACCTCTTGTTTCCTCGCAACACATTGAAAAAGGGGACACATTTGTCAGTGGCCTTAGATACGAAGCGGCTGAGAGCAGCTATCCTTCTGGTAACGCTTTGGACATCCTTATGCTTCCGGGGAGAGGGCATATCTATGAACGCCTTAATTTTCTCAGGGTTGGCCTCCACTCCGCGGGAGCTGACAATGAAACCGAGGAACTTTCCAGACGAGACCCCGAAAGTACATTTCTTCGGATTCAGTTTCATTCCATACTTTCGGATCACGGCGAAAGCTTCCTGAAGGTCGTCACTGTGGTCCCCAGAGGTCTTGGATTTTACCAACATGTCGTCTACATACACCTCCATGTTCCTCCCCAGCTGGTCCTTGAACATCTTGTTTACTAGACGCTGGTACGTCGCCCCAGCATTCTTCAAACCGAAAGGCATGACCACGTAACAGTAGACACCCTTGTCCGTGAGGAAGTTGGTGTGTTCCTGGTCCGCGACATGCATCTTGATCTGGTTGTACCCAGAGTACGCATCCATGAAGGATAAGAGTTCATACCCGGAAGTAGCGTCTACCATCTGATCGATTCGCGGAAGAGGGAAACAATCTTTCGGGCAGGCTTTGTTTAGGTCCGTGAAGTCAATGCACATTCTCCAGGACCCATTGGGTTTCGGGACCAGAACTGGGTTGGCCAACCACACGGGATAGTGTGACTCCTGGAGAAAGCCTATAGACATCAGCTTGTCCACTTCAGCTTTGACGGCTTCGGCCCTCATTGGGTCCAACGGCCTCCTCTTTTGGCGAACTGGAGTTGCAGATGGGTCTATGTTGAGTGCGTGGCACGCAACATTAGGGTTAATACCCGTCATATCAGCGTGGCACCATGCCAGGATATCCTGATTATTCCTCACAGTGGCCACGATCTTTTCTCGAATGGCCGACGGAAGGTTTTTCCCCACCTGAATGACTTTGGTGGGATCTCCCGGGTTGAGGATCACCTCTTCGACTTCCTCCATCAGTTCTATCGCTCTCTCGACCCCCACTCTAGGGTCGAGTTCATCAAAGCATGCCCCTTGAGCACTCCCAGTTTCTGGTAATTCCTCTGCCAAATGAACGGCAGCGACCGTCTCCTGGACCGTGTAGACGGATCGGACGGAGACGTTATAACAGCTTCGTGCACTTCGTTGGTCTCCTCGGAGGGTGCCGATACGCCCATCGTCGCATGGAAACTTCAAGCATAAGTGACGAATCGAGGTTATGGCCCCACAATCTATTAGGACCGGTCGGCCTAGGATGGCATTATACGCCGTGGGGCAGTCGACCACCACGAATGTGCAGTGCTTGAAGGCACAAGCGTCACTTTCTCCTCTGAGGGTGACTGGAAGTTGAATTTTGCCTAATGGCATGAGTGCATCCCCATTGAACCCTTGAAGCTGGATGGGGCATGTGGTTAGGTCTGTCTCGGTTAATCCGATCGCATGGGAGGCAGCTTTGAAGAGGATGTTTACGGAGCTTCCGTTATCGACCAAGATCCGCGAGACCTTCTTATTGGCAATCTGGGCTTCCACCACGAGGGGATCATTGTGGGGGAAGTGCACATGTCGGGCGTCGTCTTCCGTGAAGGTGATGGGAAGGTCCATCATTCGGGGACGTTGAGAAGGTGATTGAACCAAGGCGCACATCTCCCCGGTGTGTTCTAACTCCCGCAAGTACCTTTTCTGGGAGTTGCGTGTGCTTCCGGCAAGGTGCGGTCCTCCGGAAATGGTGGCTACGTGTCCGTCAACGGGTGGCGGAGCAAGGCCGGGCGGATATGGGTTGCCAGGTCCTGGAGCCAACAAGGCAATGGGTGCTGGAGAGGTTGGAGTAGGAAGCGCTGGGAACTGAGACCCAGGAGCTTGGGGGTGACCGGCTCCAGGAGCGCTAGCGGTCCCCCTCTGTCCCGGGGAATATGCAGCTCCGTGAACTTCTCCCTGTCCGGGATAGATTATGGGTATCCTCACCCATTGACCGAGGTGTCCCGCTCTTGCCAGGGACTCGATCTCATCCTTCAGCTGAAGGCATTCGTTTGTGGTGTGCCCCACATCTCCGTGGAACTCACACCTCTTATTGGAGTCTCGCGGACGCCTTCCTCCGTGAGACACTTTCGGGGGTTTCCTGTAGTTGACCATATTACAGGTCGCCCGATAGACATTCTCTCGCGAGTCTATCAAACTGGTGTACTCCGTGAACTTGGGCTCGTAGTTCTTCCGGGGTTTCTTTGAATGGTCCCCCCGGTTGGAGTTTCTTCCGCCTCATTTATTCCGCGATTGGCTCAGATTTTGTTCTGGGCCTTCCGCTTGCGGTTGCGACGGTCCGGGAGCGATACTACATCCGGTTTGTACAGCTCCGTACCCAGAGAAATGGGTTTGACTTGGCGTCTGAGCAGACGCGGAAGGCCCATACACGCTTGGAGTGAACTGGGCTCCTGGAAGCGTGAGGGCTGGTGCGGGAGCTTGCGAAGCAAAGCTCGGCGCAGTCACGGAAGGCGTCGGAGCTGGGGGAACTCCAAAGGCCTGCTGGTAGGCATCCTCAAGGTTGATGATTCCCTGAGCTTTTGACATGAATTCGGACAGCGTTTCTGCCCGTCTCCTTTGCATTTCCCCCCACAGCAGGGAGCCGACAGTAAGGCCCGATTGAAGGGCGATCAGCTTCATGTCATCGCTGACCTTGGTCTTTGCAGCAGCTTCCATCATTCTCTGAATGAAAGCTTTGAGGTTCTCATGGGGTAGCTGCTTGATGTTGGTTAAGGAGCCAACCTCCATGTCGTGGTCTCGGGCAGCAATGAACTGCCTTCTGAACGCAGACTGTAGCTTCTTCCAACTGTGGATGGATCCGGGAGCTAATCTTTTCCACCAGTCCTCCGCGGACTTGGTAAGGGTGAGTGATAAGCACATGCAGTTGGCGTCCTCACTGACGCGCGCCACATGCATCATTTTGTTGTATTTGGCTAAATGGGTGCGCGGGTCTGTCCTCCCCTCATATAATTCTATGTGAGGCATTTTGAAGTTATCCGGGAGGGACGTTTCCGCGATCCTCTGAATACATGGTTCCGGGTCTTCCTCCTCATAGTCTGACAGGGCCCCACTTTGCTTCCGGACCAGCTTGGTCAAGGCAACAATTTGTTCCTCGAGCCTCTTTGTATCACTCTCCGGGAGGTCACGTCCCCGGAGCTTGTCATTAAGATGATTTCGGAGGTCATCTCCGCGAGGCCGGGCCTTTTATCCTTTGGCCTTTTCATACTTGGCCTCCAACCTTCTTCTTAGGACCACCGTGGACCAGCTATCTTCAGAGTGCGTGTCCTCTGCCCGACCGTCCTGGTTGACGGAATCACTGGGGCGGTTGTTCCTTCCCCTAGGCCTGGGTGCCTTAGCACCGGGCCCTTTAGGCACAGAGTGCCCCCTTGGGGCTGAAGGACGTCTGGGCTTAGGAGCGCCAGAGACCTTCTGCGCGCGGGGGGGGGGGGGGCAGTCGGCCTGGTGATTCACGCTTTTAGGAGGTGCAGGGGCGTTAGTGCGCACAGGCTCCCCAACTTTTTCTTTGCCCTTGTTAGGGGCGGCTTTGGATGGTTCTGCAGCGGCTGGATCCGGCATGGGGGCATCAGCACCACCTAGAACAGAGGCATCCTCGTCCGAGTCGCCTAGATCTCCGAACTTGCTTTGGAGGCGCTCCATCATGCGTTGCATTTTTTCGGAGACGCGCTCCTGCTCAGCAAGCTTGGCCTTAGTGACCATCAGTTCTTCGGCTACTTGGACCAGTTCTGGATCCTTCTCATAGTAGCATCCATCCTTGTAATAACCGTCTTGGACATACTCTTCTTCGTCTTCTAAGTATGTCGTATCTTCAGTACTGACCCGATCCTGGAGGGATGTCGGGTCTTCACCTTGGTAGTCCAAGGGTTCGTTTTGTACCGCATCTTCCATCATAGTATCGGGGTTGACCCTAGCATTTTTGTCAACCGCGGATTTTCTCGTAGTCACCATCTTTTTAGCACGGAGTGAATACAAAAAAGTACACAGAAAAAGAGCTGACTAATAACTTCCTACAGCTCTCAATGAAAGCACCAAAATGTTTACCGAGTTTTTCGGAAACGAATACAAACAGAATAATAAAAAGATAAGAACTGTAGAAGTGCAGGAATATAATTAGACAAACAGGTTTTTTTACGTGGTTCAGGCGTTAACGAGCCCTAGTCCACGAGTCGATGTTATTATACTTGTAGAGAATTACAGTAAGATGGCTTGGTGTACAAGAACTTCACACACTCACAGTGTTTCTCTCGGGTTCTCTTGAAGAAGATGAAGCTAGAGAGATTTTAGCAGAGTTCTTGCTATGTAATTTGTTGGTCGTCCCCTCTATCGTAAAATGAGGGGGTATTTATAGCTAGGGTTTTGGATTAGGGTTTTTCTCTACTCACATGAGTCTTAATTACACCAGCCATAAATAAGGGATACAATTACTGTAGTAGCATGGCTACAAGACTCTACACAGGTATAATTACATGAAAGTATGGGAATTACCAAATGGCAGCCGCCTTTTCCAGACAGTCAGCGGAACAGTAGGCGAAAAGGCACCTTTAGGCGTGCTGGGATGTGTGCGGCCTTGACCTGTCAGGTGTCACGGGCCGACTATTTGGGGATTCCAACTAGACGGAACGTGCGGCACTTGCAGACTCTTCAAGCGAGCATGTCAGCCTACAACACACACCTACAGGCAAACAAAATTAGCGGTTAGCCACATACACATCTCGGACATGCAACGGGCAATAACGAAGTATGAGCAAGCACAAAGCAAGTCATTCCTAGGAACGTCCACACAACACAAAGCACACAACAAGGCAAGTGGCACACAAAGGCCCAACGAAGGTAACAAACAAGTAACACATAAGCAACAAGGAAGTACACAGGGGCAAGTATGGATAAATGTTATTTCATTAGTATATAGCCTTGATAGGGCAAGGGAGTACACAGCTTTGGCCCCTATCTGCTGATGGCCATGGTGCTTCCCTAAGTCACCAGGTCACCTCCCCCTAAGGAGCCTTCTAGGGAAATAAAGTCTTCCCAGGAACATATATGATTTTTGTCTGGGAGACATATGCAATATTACAAAACTGCCACTACCCTATCCCATGAGGTTGCTTGGTGCAAGACTTGACTAATGATCAAGCACCAAGGCATGCTCATTACAAAATGGCCCCATGTGGGTGTGCCAAAGGGGCAGCACGCCACATCAGGCGTGTCAGGCGGGATCCTGTGTCAGGTGAATATCATCCCAACTATGTTTCCTCCGTGACCCGACCACTTGGTCTTGTCCCGTGCGAAGCACGGAACCGTATCAGCGAAGATAACCTGAAGAGCTTCTTCGGGGAAGGACCTTCCCCGAAGGACATCCCTTCGGGAGTCCGGGAGAACTAACGAGTCTCTGGGTCGTGGTTGCTTGAAGGAGTGTGCTAGACACTACACGGGAGAGGCGAAGCCTTTCTGTCCATCCGCGACCACTGGTCACTCTCCGTGAAGGACTTTAATAATTCTGTTTCCCGAAGGCTATCCATCTAAACGCTATCCGGAAGTCTGGATAACATCACCATTTCTGCATTTTGGGCTGTCGTGCTCTTGTTCTTAGACCTAAATCAGGGAAACTTGATTCGAGATGTGAGGTATGCATTTTTGTGGGCTATGCTCTAGAAACAATAGGTGGTTACTTATATAGTCCAAACGACAAAAAGGTATTTGTTTCAACAAACGCGACATTCCTTGAACATGGTTATATGAATAACTATAAACCACTGAGCAAAGTAGTATTGGAGGAAATCACAACTGTTAAGATTCCATCACCTTCATTGTCACCATCAAATGATAAACGAAAAACCATGTAAACCACTATTCCTTAAAAGAAAGCCCCAGTGCAACTTCGTAGTGGGAGGATTGTGAGACAACTTATTTGCTATGAATATGAGGCACATGTCCTTGTTTCTGATACAGACAAGGACGGTCCATTTACCTTCAAGGAGGCTATGGATGATCCTAAAAAGGAGAAATGGAAAGAAGTCGTGAACCAAGAAATGGAATCTATGTATTCCAATTATGCCTGGGAACTTATAGACCACCTGAAGATGTCAGGCCCATTGGGTGCAAATGGATCTACAAGAAGAAAATAGGTATGGATGGGAAAGTGGAAACTTTTAAAGCATGGTTTGTGGCCAAAGGTTACACTCAGAGAGAAGGTGTTGATTATGAAGAAACATTTTCTCCTGTGGCCATGCTGAAATCCATTCTCATCCTCTTTTCCATAGCTGCCACGTATGATTACGAGATATGGCAGATGGACGTCAACACAACCTTCCTTAATGGCTATCTTGATGAAACTATCTATATGGTACAACCAAAAGGGTTTATCAAGAATGGGGAAGATCAAAAGGTGTGTAAGTTGCTAAAATTCATTTATGGAATATAGCAAGCATCTAGATCTTGGAATATCACCTTTGATGAAACAATTAAAACATATGGCTTCGAGCAGAATGTCGACGAAGCATGTGTATATAAATGTATTAAAGGAAAAGTGGTGGTTTTCCTAGTTCTTTACACGGATGACATTCTCCTCATTGGCAACGATGTAGAGACACTACCAAACATAAAGAAGTGATTAGCCGAAAAGTTCCAAATGAAATATTTAGGCAAGGCAAGCTATGTTTTGGGAATCCAAATCCTAAGGATAGGAAGAACAAGCTCTTGGCACTTTCTCAAGCTAATTATATAGATAAGGTGCTAGAAAGGTTCTCTATGGATAATTCAAAGAAAGGTCAGTTACCGACCAGACGTTGAATTACTCTTTCCAAAGAGCAATGTCCAAAGACACCTCAGGAGGAAAAGGACATGAGAAAGTATCCCGGTACTTCAGCAGTTGGAGTCTGGTGTATACTATGTTGTGTAATATGCCCGACATATGCTATGCAATAGGGATCGTGAGTTGTTGTCAATGAAATCCTTGTTTGCAACACTGGATTGCAGTAAAGCACATTCTCAAGTCTCTTAGGAGTATGAGAGATTTTATTCTTGTATATTCAAAGGGTGAGTTAAACCCCACTATATACATTGATTCTGATTTCTAATCAGACAAAGACAGTCGTAAGTCGACGTCTGAGTCAATGTTCACTCTTGGTAGAGGAGCTATAGTCTGGAGAAGTATGAAACAATCCAGTATTGTTGATTCAACCATGGAAGCCGAGTATATAGCGACTTGTGAAGCAGCTAAGGAAGCGGTTTAGTTTAGGAAGTTCAACACTAATCTGGAAGTTGTTCTCGATATGGATAAGCCACTAATCATGTAATGTGACAACAATGGAGTAGTATCTAACTCAAAAGAACCTAAAAAAGTCATAAGAGAGGAAAGCATGTAGAAATGAAATATGATCTGGTTAGAGAGATTGTGCACCGAGGGGATATGACTGTTATGAAGTTAGCGTCAGAACAGAACCTAACGGGCCCATTTACCAAGAGACTTCTTGCAAAGTCATTTATAGGTCATGTATGTAACATGGGATTAAGAGAGATGCCTCACTTGCTTTGACGGCAAGTGAGAGATTGTTAGAATTAATGCCCTAAAAGCATGTAAGGACATTTTATTGATTTAAATAAAAGTACAATTTTATTATATTTTAATGTTATAGTTATTGTTTGAATTAATTATATAATAATATCAACAAAATTCCTTACTCATTCATTATAATATTATTGTTGTACCCCAATATAAATACGAACTAAATACCCAACAAGGGGTACAACTGGCAGACAAGCGTGTAATGCTCAAATATTATTCTTTATTTGTTACACGATTTTGGGGGCATAGAATCAATAAGCATTAATGTATTTATGTAAATGAGATGTTACCCAAAAATGTATGTTACCATATTTATGCATGGTTACCTATAAATACAAGGGAGAATGGACAGAAAAAAAGAGGAGAACATTTAGTATACTGAAACTCTGGTCAAATTGTGACAGACAATTTCACGGTGAGAAACAAACAAATTAATAAGAGTGACTTATGGACTAGGTGTGGGTGATCTTATTACTTTTTACTTATCTAATTATGGTTTAGCAATAGCCTAATATCTTTATTTTCGCATTTCTTAATGCATTGTTGGTGAAAGCCATGTCAACAGATTGGTGCTTTCGTTGAGAGAATATTAGGCTTAATTGCACACGAAAGTTTCACCTAACATTCATCATGGTGGTCACTCGATCTATGTGTGACAAAAAGACAGAACAACCTGATGATCAGGAGGTGCACCATGCAGCGGTCTCCACTGGAGAAGGCTCAACTGCTCAACGTCACCTTGGAAAACAAAAGATGGGCGAAGATGATGCTGGGAACTCAACATCACGCCCACCAAATCGCCATCTGGGATACCTGACAACCATCGAGATGGAAAATGCCCAGTTAAGGAGCCATCATGCTTAGGCTAACATGCAAATTGAGGAGATCTTGGCTCAATTACCCCCTCCTACAACTGATGTTAACATCGGAAGGAGGAAAAGTGGGTCCCATAGGTCCCACAGGAATAATCGACCCAAACTTAGTCGCTCCATACCTTCAGAATAGATCCAACGAAATACTCAACCTGCTAATACTCATAGGAATCAAAGACCACATGTCAGTCGGTCTGTTCGGACAGCGACCCCGAGTTCCGTAAATTTTGAATCGACCCCACGGAATGCTGAATCTACCAATCCTCGCATGAATGATCATTCAACTCACACTCCTAGGAACAAGCTTGGCCAAACAGGGCAAGCTAGGACCAATTCAAGGAGGCTAGACATCCCAGAAAATCCATCTGAGCCACAACTATAGCCCCCGACACAGAGAAATGAACCGATCCTGCCTCCAACCTAGGAAGTTGGAGTAGATCAAGGATGAAAAAATCTAGTGCGCCCCGATGGAACAAGGACAACTTCACCAATAAGACATCTGTCATCACCGATTCAACATCCAATGCCACCTCGCCCACAGAAGAATGCTCTAGCTTGAGGGGATGGCAGGAGAAATCCTCCTCCCTCAGAGGAAATTTATATCCCACGGCCTCGCACTAATAATCTAGGTCCTCGATCCCAGCCGCAAGCTTCTCTAATGGAAGCTATTGGACAGAGAGCCAGCGCGAAGGCATGCATGAGAGCAACTTGAGGAATCACTTGAGCACCACATAAATTCTTCATTCTGACCCACATCCTGACCTGCGTGATCATCTAAAGTCACAAAGAGGATATCCAGTTTTCCATGATGATTTGAGTTATACTCAGCCGAGGGAAGATTTGTATATCTTACATGACAATGGGAATGTCCCACCTAACCGCGCTCAAGCATGGAAGGAAAACAATCCATCTAATGCGTACAACAGGATAGGGGCTGATAATTAGCTCCCAAATAACCTACATACCAAGGATCCAACCCTCGAGCGACTAGCCTTAATGGAAGAACAGATGAAGAGTCGATGATTGTGATTCCAATATGGAGCTCGAGCCTTTTTCTCCTAACATTGCGGAAACTCCGTATCCTATTAGCTTTAAGATGTCAACCATGCCCACATATGATGGAAACACTGACCCGTCCAATCACCTCGGGATGTTCAACACATTAATGATTGTCCACAATGTTGGGTTCAACTAAAGATGTATCTTGTTCCCCACAACACTGACTAGACCGGCCTAATTATGGTTCAACAAGTACAATAAACATTCAATCACCTCTTGGAAGAAACCATTTTCTGAGTTTAAGAGATAGTTTCGAGCTCCAAATGAAGCTCACATTGAAGCTGATTCGCTGGCTAACATTAAACAACAAACTAGTGAGTCCCTGAAGGCATTTCTAAACTAGTTCACCAATGCAGCAGCATGAGCTAGGGATGTTGATGAAACCTCCAAGCTCATGGCTATGAGGACATGGATCATAGTAGGAGGTGACTTATGGAAAGATCTCCAGTAGAAAGGTGTAAGAGTGTAGATGAATTCCTGGCTTGGGCTCACGAATGGATAAATTTGGAGGAGGAACAATCTGCTATCATAGCTAGTCCCCTATTCAGCCAGCTAGAGTGATGGTAGATGTTGTAGCTACGACTCAATCCGCTACTCAAAATAAAAAGGCGGGGAGCAATAAGCAGAAGGAGACCATAATGGAACCAAAAATAACAAGCCAGGTGAAAAGTACAAGTCTATCTACACTGCCTACATGGACCTGAGAGATACACGAGGGTGTGTCTTCCTAGCACACTCTAATAGCCTTCCATGGAAGAAACCGGAGCCCCTGAGGCACTAGAGGACAAAGAGAGACCTCGCCAAAATTTTCCGATATTACAACGACATTGATCATAATACTGATGATTGTCGTCAGCTAAAAGATGATATTGAGAGTCTCATAAGGCTGGAGCGTTTGCCTAATATGCCTAAAACATAGTAGTTCCTAATCAGCCAGCCAGGCAAAATATTCATCCAGCTCCGGAAAATTTGGCCAGTCAACCCCAGGCTAAACCATATCAGGGGAACTAAATCGTCCCCCTCCAATAGAAGGGAGAGATAACCACTATTTTCGGAGGACCTCATTTGGCAGACACGAGTAATGGGGCCCAGAAATGGTACATACAGGAGCTAGAAACCCACAATGGCATTCAGTTCATTCCAGAGCAAAGGTTATCAAAATAACAGAAATTGGAGAAACAAACAGTCATTTTCACAGAAGAGGACACTAGCCACGTCCAGTTCCCGCATAATGATCCGCTGGTGATAACCATTCATCTCACCATTCGAAGAGTGTGGAGTCTATTAATTGATAATGGGAGCTCTGTAAACGTGCTATTCAGGTCCACCCTAGAAAAGATGGGGTTCTTTATTGTAATGACCCAAAATTACTAATAGGGTCTGGCGCCTTGATTAACATGTCAGGAGGACATAATTGGTTTATATATGTGTTTAATTGGTTAAATGCATGACTATGTGGCATGCATGATTAATATTATTATGTGAGTATATTATATGCATGTTTATTCGTATTAGATATGCATGTGGCCCATTTATTGTTCATAAGGGCATATTTGTAATTTTGGCCTATTGATGGCATAAATATGATTTTATGTGATAAATGTTTGAGACCACATTATTATGTAGATATATTTGCAGTATATGGCTCGAGACGGTCCTAGTGAGCGAATTAGCGAAATAGTCACTGCAGGGTTTAATACCCGGCTCGGGGGAGCCTAGGGGTATTTTGCCAATTTAGAGAATATTATGGGATTTATTAAGTAATGAATAAGTATTTGGTAATTAATTGGACACGACGGGATTAATTGATTAATGGTAGGAACAGTTGAGGAATTAGGGGGAACTGGGAAAATGACTGTTTTACCCTTAAGGGCAAGGAGGAGCTGGTTTAGTCTAAAGGGCAAAATGGTCTTTTATGGGTTAAGGATATACTTAGGAATTTTAGGAAGTGATCAAAAACATCAGGAATACTCTCACACTCTCATTTTTGCCTCTCACTCACGTTCACTCCCTCTTGTGTTGAGGCTTTGAGTTTGTTGAAAGAAAATATTTGGTTTAAGCTAGGATTGGAGCTGAGTTTGGGCTGGGTTAAAATGAAGAATTAAGGATGGAAGTGGGCAAAAAATAGCTGGAGAAATTCAGCCATAAATTGAGGTAAATTTCAAGTTCAATTGTTGAATTGTGTTGGAGATTATGCTAAAGTTAGAGCTTGCATGAGTCTGGTACTTCAGCTAATTTCAGGTACTTAAGGGGAGTAAGAAATTTTTTATGTGTTGAATATGATGTTTAGGTTATAGGGATAAGTTAATTGGGTTTGAATATGAGTTTGGTATGGATTTGGGAGTATGCTTAGAAGGATTTTTGAGGTTATGGCTGGGTAGAATGTTGAGGAAACCCAGAGAATTCTGGGTCGCGGGGGGCGCGTTGCGACCCAGCTCATGGGCGTCGCCGCCTGAATGCCCTAGGAGGGCTTGCTGACTTGAGGGCACACCGTGACCCTAGGGGGCAAGTCGCGGCCTGCCTCCCCCCTAAAGCTTGAGGCACGTCGCGACCCTCAGAACTAGGTCGCGGCCAGCCTAAACCATTTTGACCTAAGTTAGCTTTTAGGTTTGGGGTGGCATGGGAATTCGAACCTAGGCACTCGGGACGAATTCTACTACCTAGTTTGGTTGAATTAGAGGTCCCAGTGCAATGCCCTGGATAACTAAGACCATTACACTGTGTGTTTAAAATAGTGCAAGACTTGTTAATCGAGTCATTTAAAAAAATATATGTGATCCTAAAGTCATAATCAAGTTAGGGTTAAAAGATTTTTGTCGTAAATAGAAAATTTGCATTAAAATAAATGTTTAGTACATGGGATCCCAAAAATAAGGTTTAAAGGACAAATTTAAAAACTTCAAAAAGTCGTATACAAGCAAAGGTCACTCTAATTGCAAGATACACATTTTAGGTTTTCGGTCCCTGTATAATCCCTCGACCGTGGTAGACGAGCAGCTGGCAATCTACACCCCGCCCCCAGAGCACTCCAACTCATGGTTGATCCATTTTACCCTTGCCTTAACCTGCACCATGTAGCACCCGTGAGCCAAGGCCCAGCAAGAAAACCATAACAGCATAGTAGACAAATAATCACTGAGGATAGTCAATGAAACACAAGTCAATCATGCAGATATTCAACTATCCATAGGCATCAGATTAACAACAGAAACATATTTATATTCAACAGTTTATAACAATCACCGTACAATACTCAGGGTCGACGCCCTTAGGCTGGACCCTTTTTTTAACCCACTGACTCCAACTCGCTTAGGCCAAGTCCAGTGTTTATCTAGCTGAGCCCAGCTCTCAGTGGCCGAGCCGTGTCCTGTGAGCAAATTATCAACCCTGACTCTCTTAGGCCATTTATTTCATGATCCCATGGCATATCACAATCATAAAACATATGTATTCAAATATAAGGAAACTCAGTCTCAACACAGCCACACAAGGGTGTAATTTTCTTACCTTTTATTCCTATCGGAGAAAAAAAATGGGTCTGAGTATGATCCTCAGCCCTGAGCCTTGGTGATAAACCTAGTCATATTGTACAATGGGTAATTATTAACTTCCAATCCAAATAAATACTTAGGAGACATAAACTAGCCTCCAGAACCTCAATTTCTACTAAACCGGCTAGTAGAAATTGTCCTGAGTGCCTAGGATTGAACCCTCGAGCCTTACCAATTCTAGAAATAATTCTAAGTTTAAAATCCCTAGGCGAGTTGCAACTTGGCTTATTGGGTCGCGACTTGCCCCCAAGTCAGAGAGCAAGGTCCCAAGCCAAAGGGGGAGGTGGGTCATGACTTGGCCTAGTGAGTCACGGTGTGCCCCCAAGTCAGAGAGCAACCCAGGCCAAATAGGCCACACTCGCTGCAGCGCCCCCTGGGTTGGGTTGCGGTATGTCCCCTTCAAGCCCAGAAAATCTGAGTTTCTTGCTCCTTCCCAGCCAAGAACAACAAGATTTTATCTCAGAATTTCCCTAACAACCTCCTTAATTCAACACCAAGCTAGCTACGAATTCAAGACTAAATCACACATTTTAGACACCATAATCCTTAGCAATTATACCTCAATCACTATCCCAATTCAACCAGAATTCAACATTCAATACATGCATAAGAACCCAGAATTAAGCATGTGCCAAGCTTAAAAAATACTTGGCTCTAACTCCACTCTATTGAACTAGGTTCATCAACAAATTAGAAGATTAGAGCTTACCTCAACAGTGACTAAATCCTCCCAAGTTCTAGTTTAATTCCTTGCTTTTTCCTAGCTGAATTCCCTTTCAAAACTCTAGCCTTGAGCCTAAAAAAATGAGGGAGAGTGAGAGTTAGGACACGTAAGAGAAAGAGAGATATAAGAGTTCTGTAATGTTCTACTTCTTTCTGCCTTACACTTAAGTGTTTTTTGAGTGCATCCTTAATAGCCAAAAGACTCTTTTGCCCCTCCTTGCTATACTAGATCCTTTAAGGGCACTAAAAAGGTAATTTAGTCATTTTGCTCCTAATTCCCGCTAATTCCTCGAATGTTCCTGATATTTACCCACTAATCCTATCATTCCAAATAATTACCATTTACTTATTCAATACCTAATAATCCCCGATATATTCTCTAAACTACCAAAATAACCCTAGGCTCCTCCCAAGCTGGGTATTAACCCCCACTGTAAATATTTCGCCAATCCGCTCACTAGGACCATCTCGAGCCATATACTGCAAATGTATCCACATAATAATGTGGTCTCAACAATTTATCACACATAATCACATTTATGCCCTCGACAGAAAAAATTACAAATATGCCCTTATAAGCTATAAAGGGCCCACATGCATATCTAATATTCACAAACATGCATGTCAAATAATCATATAATCATACATTAAACCATTAAATCACACATATACCAATTATGCCCTCCCGGCAGTCTAATCAAGATATTTAAGCCTTATTAGCAATTTTGGGTCGTTACACCCGGAGGCTAGTTTTTGTTTCCTAAATATTTATTTGGATGAGGAAATTGAAGGTTACCCATTGCCCTTGTGACTAGGTTTATTTCAAAGGCTCAGGACTGAGGATCGTGCTCGGGACCGTTCTTTATTCTTTGCTCGGGATTCGTGGTAAAAAAAATTGCACCCTTGTGGTTGTGAACGGGACTGAGGTTCCCAATAATTGAATATGTGTACTATGTGATTGTAAAATTGTTATGTATATAAGAATGAACGACCTAAGAGTGCCGGGGGTGATGATAAGCGTACTGAACGCAGATCAACCTAAGAGAGTCAAGGTCAGCTAGTTAAATAGAGGGCTCGGCCTAAGTGTGCCAACTCTGAATATTTGTGTAATAGGTTAAGATATGAACTTGAGATTATATGATTACCTTTTGTTAGTTTAGTGCTTGTATCCTGTTATATAATTAAACTGGTTGTGTTAAGATTGATTGGATACTACTGTTGTTATATGTGCATGCTGGATGGATAATTTTTGAACTGCTATCGAATCAAGATCATAAGAGAGACCTGAGAAGGATTCTCTTTACTCTTGCTCGGGCGTCTTACCCAGAAAAGATCACTCAACTATTATTGTGCAAATATTGTTGTTATATGGTTTTCTTGCTGGGCCTTGGCTCACGAGTGCTACGTGGAGTAGGTACAGGCAAAGGGAAGCTAGACCAACCATGAGTTTAAGAGCTCTGGGGGAAAATTGTACATAGTGAGTTGCTTGTCCACCACGGCCGAGGGAAACAATAAGGACAGAGCCGTAAAACTTGTATTCTGCCATTAGACTGGCTTTTGTTTGTATTAACTTTTGTGGATTGTAAATTACCACTTATATCATGTTTTTGGGATCCCATGTATCAAACATCTATTTTAATGAAAATTAACCGTTTATGATCAAAATATTTTAACCCTAACATGATGGCTGACCTTAGGATCACATTTTTGTTCAAACGACTTGATTAGCAAGTCTTGCACTATTTCAAAATACACAGTGTAACGGTCTTGGTTATCTAGGGCGTTACATTTATAGTTGATCTTAAGGTGACCTCCATGACCCTATACATATTTTCATGAGAACGAACAGCAGCCATAGGGATGATTAGGCTCGTAGTGACACTAGGAGATGATGTGCGAGATGTTGCAAAAAAGCTCGAGTTCACCGTAATCAATTTTTCGGCTGCATACAATGCAATTTTGGATGACCCACACTAATGACTTTTGAAGTTGTCACCTTACTTCGACATCTACCAATGAAGTTCCCCTTGACCTCAGGTATATGTTCTGTAATAGGAGATCCACTCTTAGCCAAGGAACACTATAACATTGCTATGAAGGTAAAATCACAACCAGGGCAGCAAGCAATGGTCATCATTGAGGGGTATAAGGAGCCTTGGGTAATGGAAATTTCCCATGGGGCGGAAGAACCTCTAGAAGGAGGTAACGAGGTTGCCTAACATGATGACATTGATCCGAGATTAGGCGAAGACAAATCTATGCTCCAAGCATTGGATGAGCTCAAGGAAGTTAGTATCGACCGAGAGGTACCTTCAATGGTAGTAAAAAATTGAAAGAATCTTTGAACTTAAAAGAAGAAGGAACCGGTCAAGTTTCTGAGAAATAACCTGGACGTCTTCGCTTGGTCACATGAAGATACGGTGGGAATCAATCCAAATTTTATAATGCATACTTTGAATCTGGACAGGAATGTGCCTGCAAAGGTATAGAAACGGAGGCTTTTGGGGAAGCAGCGATTAGAAGCTTTAGAAGAAGAAATAGCTCACTTACTTAAGTGTGGATTCATAAGGGAAACAAAATATCCAACCTGGATTACTAACCCTGTTTTGTTCCCAAAGCCCAATGGAAATTGGTGAACTTGTTTGACTTCTCCGACCTCAATAAGGTCTGTCCTGCGGATTTTTTTCCTCTACCTCGAATCGATCAGTTGGTAGACGCAATAGCTGGTCATGTGCTCATGTCTTTCATGGATGCATATTCTGGATATAACCAGATCAGGATGAACCCTGCAGACCAAGAGCACACTAGCTTCATGACTGAGCATAATGTATGCTCCTACAAGGTTATGCCATTTTGGTTGAAGAACTATTGTGCAACGTACCAACGAATGGTCAACAAAATGTTCATTAACCAGATTGGGAAAAACATGGAAGTGTATGTCGATTATATGCTCATTAAATCAAAGATTTTTAGTAACCATGTATCCGACCTGGAAGAAAGTTTTGGCGTGCTAAGGAAATATGACATGAAGCTAAATCCTCAAAAGTGCACCTTTGGGGTTCATCGAGAAACCATTTGGGCTTCATAGTAAACACAAGGGGGATAGAGGAAAACCCAAAGAATATCAAGTCATTATTAGAAATGCCTTCTCCGAGGTCGTGTAAAGAAGTACAGAGCTTGATTGGGAAAGTGGCGGACCTAAACCGCTTTGTTTCAAAATCGACTGACAAGTGTCTCCCGTTCTACAACTTGCTCAGGGGAAACAAAATGTTTGATTGGACCAAAGAATGTGAGCAGGCATTTCAGAATCTAAAAGCTCACCTGGCTAAACCCATATATTATCAAAATCAGCAAGTGGAGAATGTTTGTTCTTATACCTACCTGTGACAGAAAATGCGATCAGCGTCGTATTAGTTCGAGAAGTAAATTGGGCGCAGAAACCAGTGTACTATGTGAGTAAAATGCTTCTCAGAGCTAAATCTAGATACCTTTTAATAGAAAAACTCACGTTCTGCATGATCTTAGCCTTGATAAAAATCAGGCCATATTTCCAGTCCCACACCATCCACGTCTTAACTGATCAACCTTTAAGGCAGGTCTTGCACAAGTCTGAAGCATTGGGATGTTTGCTTAAGTGGGTCATCAAACTCAGTCAATTGAAGATATTTTATAAGCCATGCATAGCAATCAAGAGTCAAGAACTTGCTGATTTTGTGGTAGAATGCACAGGTTTTCAGGATGAACCAATGAGAGAACCAGTGTAAGAGTTGTGGAAACTCTTCGTTGATGGATCATCCAATGAAAAATGGATCTGGAGCTAGGGTAATTCTGATCTCACTTGAGGGACGTCGATTCCATATAGCCTTGAGGTTTGGATTCGAAGCATCCAACAATGTGCCAGAGTCGCAAGCTCTATTAGCAGGAAAACAGGTGGCAAAAGAACTAAAAGCAAGGGCGATCAAATGTTATAGTGATTCTCAGCTCATGGTTATTCAAATATTGGGGGAGTCTGAAGCTTGATGTATTAAAATGGTGGCTTATCTAGCTAAGGTGAAAGATGAGTTTTCTAAGTTTGAGTTCTATTCCATTAATCAAGTACCTCGCGAGCAAAACTCGAATGCTGATGCTTTTGCTTGACTGGCCACCAACAAAGAGGCGGATACATTAAACATGGTCCCAATGGATTTCTTAGAACAACCAAGCATAACAAAAGAACTGGTTGAGGTAGGAGTGATTGACACAAAACTGACCTGGATAATCCCCATAGTGGAATAACTCACAACTGGTAAACTACCAACGACCGAAAGGACACAAGAAATTTGTTATATCAAGTCCCACGGTATGTTATGGTTGAGGGAATTCTATACCAACGAGGGCATTCACTACCCCTCCCGCAGTATGTTTTGCCCAAGGAAGCACAGAATATCCTACATGAGATACATGAAGGATTCTGCAGAGACCACACTGGGGTGCACAACCTGGCTCTAAAGATATTGAGGCAGAGCTATTTTTGGCCTACCCTCAAAAAGGACTTGGCCTCATACGTACAAAAATGTGATAAGTGCCAACGCTTTGCCACAGTTGCTGGCGTAACACCCATGGAGCTAACCATGATTTCATCGCCCTGGTCGTTCGCAGTATGAGGGATCGACCTAATTTGTTCACTACCAGCAGGAAAAGGAGAAGTTTGCTATGGATTTTTCGCCACCGACTAGTTTACAAAGTTGGTCGAGGCCAAGCCTCTGGTGACCATAACCTCGAAGGGAGTCATGGATTTAGTCGTGAAGAACATAATATGTCATTTTGGGCTCCCAAAGAAGATCGTGTCTAACAACGAAACTCAGTTTGATAGTGTTCTTTCATGAACTTTTGTGAGAAGTAGGACATCACCAAGAATTTTTCTTCAGTGGTCTATCCACAAGCTAAAAGGCTGGTCGAGGCTGTAAATAAAACCCTAAAGGCGAGTTTAATGAAACAACTAGATTAGGCCTAGGGATTATGGCATGAGCAGCTTCTGTAAGTACTTTGGGCCTATAGGACTTCACATCGCATCTCCATGGGGCACACTCCCTTCTCTTTAACCTTTGGAAGTGAGGCTATGCTCCCAATTGAAGCACTAGTGACGTCACATACATAGAAAACCTTCGTTCAAAATTGAAACCACGACTTGCTTGATGCATCTCTAGATATGATTATGGAAAAATGGGAGGAGTCACAATTACAACTCACCCATTATCAACAAAGAATTACTCGTTACTTTAACTCGAAGGTAAAAGGACGCAGACTCAGACTGGGTGACTTAGTGCTTCGAAGGGTGTTTTTGGCAAGTAAAGAACGTAAAGATGGTGTATTGAGACTGAACTGGGAAGGACCATACCAAATCGTGGAAATCTTATGTGAATATTATAATTAATAGGACGACTTTGTTAATTTTTAATGTTTTTAGTATTTTTTCGTGTATGGCTTATTTATAAAACCCATTCTATTTTAATAGCACTAGATTGCTACGTAATTTAAACGTAGAACCAATAATCTTGTCTTATTCTTGTGAAGTATCACGTCCTCATTTTGTAAAAGCGACCTAGAATATTCATAAATTATTATCGCTTGGGGGTATACAACCCTTAAAGAGTCTTTAAAAGTATTTTGCACATTCGGAACTTAGAATTTTGAAAATTGATGATTCAACGGCTTTTTAAAGCTAGAACTTAAAAAAAAAATTCCCAATACGAACTAAGTCAAAAAAATTCAAACAACCAAAACCTAGAATTCAACTAGGAATTCCTGGATATAACCAAGTCTGTAGCCTGATTCGTAATAGGTATAACGCTATTAGGCAAGCAAACTTTTGGATATAACTAGGTCTGAGGCGTGATTCCTAATAGGTATAATGCTATTAGGCAAGCAAACTTCTGGATATAACCAGGTCCGAGGCTTGACTCCTAATAGGTATAACACTATTAGGCGTTTATCTCGATCTAAAGATAACCCCTATGATTGCAAGTGTACAAGGACTTAAAGTTCATAAGCATAGCAAGATAATATATTAAGGGGAAAAAAATATATCATAAATTAATGAACATGTACTAAAAAGTATATGAATAACTCGAGGAGAAATAACCTCAAACTGAGCCATAAGGCGATTGTTTCATCTTTTGAAAGCTTAATTACAAGAAATTTAAAAAAAATAAAAAATATATATATATGATGAGGATGCCCTAAACATCACTGAGCTCCAGTAACTTGCCCTTGTGATGTCACCTCATCGTCGCCACCTTCAACAGGTCTAGAAGCCTCCATGGTCTCGAAGGGCTCTTATGAGAGTCAACTTTGGTATTTGATAAGATAACATTCCCAAAGCTCAGCATCCATAAATGAGAAACCTCCTTCCTGTTTGTATGCCCAGCACTGATATAATATCTTCTGCAGGGCATTCATTGCCTCGACAACATCCTGCTTCGCCTTCTCGACATCTTTCTTTGCCTTCTCTGCATCCTCCTTCGCTTTCTCTTCGACCTCGGACAATTTCTATTTGAGCACATCGACTTCCTCAAGTTTCTTGTTGATGCTATCGACCTCGACCTGCAGCAAGACTCGACATTGGCTCACTTCAATGTCATGTTCCTTGGCGATTCACTCATTGTCTTGAGATGTCGCCAGGGCAGCCCTAACCTCATCTCTTTGAGCTCGGATCCAGGCGATGCCGCAGATTTGATCTAAACAAGACTACAAAAGAAAAATACATGGCAGGATTAGCTCGTGAAAAAAGGAATGTAGTAGGGAAGAGGATAACTCACAGTCAGATTCATTCCCAAGGTTGATACCATGACGCTCCCCGGGGAACGCTCCGCTATGGCCCTTAGGTCCTTGACATTTGTGTGGTTGACATGACCCACCATGTGATTTTCCATGTCGTGAAGTGATCAACGAAATGTGTCCGGGATCCTCACGACCTCAAGCGACATGACTGGGAGTTGCGTGCATGGAGCAGAGCAGATGGGGCCTCACCCTAAATAACATGAAGAATTAGAGCAGGTTCTTGAGGACGAGCATGAGGTGCCTCATGAATGGTAACTGCAATTACTTGTGCTGGTGGTTGGTTTTGATATTGCTGTTTTTGCCTAGAACTGGCATCTTTATCCTTTGCTGGGGATCCAGTGGCAACTCCGGCTCTAGGGGTGATTTTCTTTTATATTCTCGCCTTTTTGACGAAGGTATCCAGTTTTGGCCCACCAAATTTCAAGGCACTCTTCAAGTCCATATCTTCATATGCAAAAGGGCGAGAAGAAAATTTAGATCCAAGGAATAATTAGACAAGATTACACAAGGCAAAGAATAAAACAAGAACCCTACCTTCTGAGCTAGAGAAGGAAACTACATTGACTGGCTCAAGATTACGAACTAGGCTGGGTGAAACCTCTAACTCTTGGACTTTTAGAAAAGGGAAAGACTATATTATTATTACATTTTGGGACCTACGGGATTCAAGCTCTTGATTAGACTAGACTCATGCTTGGCCTTCCTAATAGTCGGGGTAAAAACACCATGACAAAAGGTTTGTACTGTATTCCTAAAAAATAGTGGACTTAAAGTGAAGGGTATTATCTACCACTACAGTACATTGAAGGTAGCTATGGTCATTGCGTACAACCAAGTGATCCACATATTGAAGGAGGGTCACGTTCAAGTCTGGATCAACCGAGTGTCTATTCACGAGTTGCCTTGGGTTAATCATACTAGCTTAAAACTAGCAGTAACTCATTTCATTTTTCTACATGGTTCACCTTGGCCAGAGGTGTCGGCTGTTGCCCTCAATTCAGCTTGGCCTTGGTCAAGATTTTGTCCGTCTTCAAGAACCTTTCTTTTTTCGCACCAATTGCGCGACCCCCTCCTCTTCATCAACATCTTCAACGGATGGGATGAGTTCCTGGGGAGGAGGGGGCCTCGAGCTCTGATGGCCAGTGTCTAATCATTCTGATCAGCTTGTAGGCCACCATGGTCACATCATTTACCACTATCCGAAATTCTTTCTCCTTGGCAGGAACACGAGCCAGAGTCACATATTGACCTCTGAGGGTCTTTGGCCGTCGCTTTCTCTTATATATAGCTCCACAAGGTAACAAATCGACCATAATATGTTTAAACTTTGTTGAGAGGAATTAAAGTACAAAGTTCAAGGAACTGAGAAACATATGAGGGCAGTTGAAATATTGATGGGTGCAGTTCTTGACCCCGTTTGACATAAAAAATTGATCCTTGTAGTCATTCGGGTGGATGGGGAGGACAATGATGTAGTCGGTACTGGGGAATCTGGTGAGTTAGTAGAAACCAACACGCCGTCCCTTTGATTCTAGATTGGCTTTGACGTAAAAGAAGTACATAATATCGTTGGGGGTGGGAACCTCTCACTCGTGCTTCAAAAATAGATATTTTGGCCCCACCAAAAGTCGGTACAAATTTGGGGGGAGCTGGAACGGTGCTAGTTCGACGTAGTTTAAAAAATCACTCCAAGCCCCAAAGTCATCCTGCCTTCAGGTGCTCATCACTCCAAGCCTTCAGGTGCTCATCACTCCAAGCCCCAAAGTCATCCTGAAGCGGAGTGTAGCTGCGCTCTCCTCCAACAGAGGGTGGGCAACAAGACCCTCAGACCCCAACTCGATCCCGTGACTTAGTGAAATTTTATTCACCTTACTATGAGTCTTTATCCAAGATTCGATATGCTCGGCCTCAAAGAAGGCATAGGGGTCAACCACGATCTCCCTATCCACTACCACACCAAAGTGGGGAATAGGGGTCTCGGATGCAATCTGCTTACCCATATTCTTAGTTTGGAAAGAAGAGCTCGCCACTGACATCTTCTGGTTGGCCATAATTTAGCTCGTTTGGAGAGAAAGGGACCTATTAGAGGTGACCTAAGATAAAACCTTGCTACGATGATAAAGGTATGACAACCCGAGGGTTCGGATTCGATCTATTCAACCTAACATATATACGAGCTAAGATTTCCCCTAGCACCAACGCGTGTGCGCAACATTGGGAAACCACTGATACTTTAGGATTCGTGTGTCAGAGCCGATAACTTTTTGGAAAGCAGTTTAATGGAAAACATCTAGAGAAACTGTAATCCTTAAGCTACCCAGAATTGAACCTAAAAACCATCAAATCTTTAAATTCACATGCTCAGATGATCCTCTTTCTAAAACAAAATATCACCCATTTCTCTTTGTACAGTATTTCTAATTAGACCTAGTGCAATTGTTTTTGGCCTAACAAAGGCCCATACTAAACTCAACAAAACTGAAGTAAGAAAATACACTGAAAATTTTCATAAAACTTATTGAGAAGTAAGAAGCTAAATTTAAATCGGATATAAAGTTACTTACAATTTGGTTTTTTGGTATAGGAAATGATGGCAACACCAAAGGTAATAGCCTGAAAGCTTCTGAAAAATGAGGGAACGTAGAAGGCTCTAAAAGTTTTTTTAGAAGAAAAAGGAAAAAAAATTGAATGCAAAGTTGATAAGGATAAGTTCTAGTTCTCCTATTTATTCGTAAACTACGGGAGCCGATCTAGGCCACACGATTAGACTAGTTTGAGATCCAAGGGCATGGGTTAAATAAACAAGGCAACGACAAAACTTTGACAACACAGTTGTCTCAGTACTCAAAACCCGAACAGGCGCCTATTACAGACCGACACGTGTCTCACACTCGAGTGAGTGGGTAGGCACATTTTCACATAACAGAAGCCTAAAAACCCCTAGTGTGCGTGTCAGAAGTGACGTCATGCATAATCAGGAGCTTAGGGGGCAAATGTTGTACCACAAAATAAATACGAACTAAATTACCCAGCACAAGGCACAACTGGCAGACAAAAGTATGAAGAAAGCGTACAGACAGAACATCTAGCTAACTGTAATGACCCGAATTGGCTAATAAGGTTTGGAGCCTTGATTAGTGTGCCTGGAGGGAAATAATTGCTAAACTGTATTAATTTATGTGAACTTAATGAATATGTGGTTAGAATGCATGTTTAGGTGAAATAAATATGCTTGTGGGCCCATTTGGTTGTTAGGGGCAAACTGGTAATTTTAGCCCATTGAGGGCAGAAATGTAATATATGTGAAATATATGTGATGTTGTTGATATAATGGAGATATATTCATGATGCACGTTCCGAGACGGTCCTTGGGAGCTAAATAGTCTAAAAGTCACAACGGGGTCAAATATTCTGCTCGGGAGGAGCCTAGGGGTATTTTTAGAACATTGTAACTTGAGGTTTGGGATTTGTAAGTATTGCTTAATGGTATTTTAGTGGTTTGAGTAACCATTGGTAACCGGTGAGGATAACTACCTTAAGTGATAAAATGGTATATTTGTAAGAAGTTGGGAAAGGTCTAAGTTGTCCTTGAGGATTAGCTAGAGTATGGGTTAGATGGAAGGGTATTGAGTTCATTTTAGGCAGATGGATAAGATCAATTTGGGAGCTGGGACTCTAGAATCAGCTAGCAAAAGAAGATAGAAGAACAAAAAGGGAACCTAATCTCTCTATCTCTCTCTCTGTCGATGCTTTCTTTCTTTCTCTCTAAGGTGACTGGTCTTGAAGGATTTAAGGTTAAAGTTCAAGGGATTCAAGGGTGGGAATTGGGGGATTGACCCAGGCTCAAAGGTAAGTCTTATTCAGTATCTTGATTGAGTTTTTCAGAGAAATAGTAAGGTTAACAACTGATATGTGTGGTTGTTTGGTGGATTCTTGGGGATGAAGCTTGCTTAGATTCAGTTTGGGAATAAGAGGGATTTCCTTGGAGTTGGACTTGGAGAAGGCTCAGGGGTGAATTTCTACTTGAGGTAAGGGTTTTATGCATCTCTGTTATGTATTAGCAGCTGTAAATCAAGTTTCTGGTTTGTTAGTTTAAGTTTCATAAAGTTTCAAGCCAATTTGTGAATTGGGGATTTGATTGTGTGTGTTTGGGCTTGTTGTTGATGTTTCTGAGTTGTTAGATGGTCTATGTGGGGTTTTGAATTGAATTTGGGACTTAGGTATGCTTTGGGGTTGATTTGGGAGTGTTTTGGCTCGGGGAAAATGCTAGAGAAAACCCAGAATTCTGGGTTCGCAAAGGAGCGTCGCGGCCCTGTTCTTGGGAGCCGCGGCGCGAGGCTGTTTCTGGGAAGGGAGTGCTCTCTGACTTGCTGGGTGCCACGGCCCTCTAGGGCAGCGCCATGGCACTAGGCTATTTTCAGAGCATGGAATTTTGCAATTTTGAGCTTTTGCTCCGGGGGTTCGGGGGATGTTTCCGATGAATTGTTTTAGGAATTTGGGGATCTCGAGAGTGCGGGATTGGTCTCGAGAAATGATTTTGGATTGGTTAATATTAAAGAGTGTTTTATATATGTTGTGACTAGGTTTTGTTGGAGAGGCTCAGGATAGAGGACCGTGCTCGTGACTTCAGTGCTCAAGGCGCTTGGGACACAGGTAAGAAAACCGCTGTTCCCACAGAGCTTGTATGCAGGGTTGAGCCCAATATGTTTGAATTGTAGGGCGTATCCCTTTGATTGAATTTGTTATTATTCAGTATATGTTTGTTATGCTATGAATACGATTACGTGAATGTTTGGCGAGAGCCGGAAACGGTGCAGGCCGATGTCAGCAGGGGCCGAGAACGGCAAAGGGCCGGGAACGGCGTTCGGCACGTTGAGTGCAAGGCCGAGTACGGCAAGGGGCCGGGAGCAGCGTTGAGCACGTGGAGTGCAAGTTGCCAGGGTGAGACCCTAAAGGATACCTGGGATATCCTCACGGTGTGGACCGCAAACCCAGGGCCTGGTAAAGCGCCTGGGACGGCATGGCCGTATGTGTTTAGCCTATTGATGGCCTGTCTAACCGTTAAGTGTTTGTTATGTTTATGTTAACTGCTTGTGAGGGTTTTCTTGCTGGGCTTTGGCTCACGGGTGCTCTGTGGTGCAGGTAAGGGCAAGCGGAAAGTTAACCAACCATGAGTACGGAGAGCGTGAAGCAGCGTGTACATGTTTGGCCTGCCTGGCTGCCACGGCCAGTGGTTTTGGGAGATGGTTGTATTAAAAACCTAGATTTTGTCGTCTAGTCGACTTAAATTCGTAAATTATATGTTGTAAATATTTTTAAACAGTTTATTGGGATCCCAAGTGTCAACTACTCAACGATTTACAGTAAATGGAATTATTTTCAAAGTTTATTTCACTGTTTGTAATTTAATTACACTTTTGACCTAAAAACCTCGATTAGCGAGTGAAATGCACGTTTAAAACTCACTTAGTAACGGCTCTAAGGAAGTAGGGCGTTACAACTTGGTATCAAAGCAAGCCAAGGTTTATTGGTTCTGGAGATTGACCGAACATGTACGCTCGCTGTCAGTGATAAGCTTGACTCAGGGTTGATTGTTATTAATGATTGATATGCTTGAATATGTGTTTAAATGCCTTGTTTGCCCGCTTGTTGATATGGGGCATGATGAATGTGTTGACAGATGCATGAGATACTGATAGGGCTTGGCCCTTGACTATTGCATGATGATATTAAAGCGTGCTGAATAGCATTGTTATTGCATGTGGATGAATATTGGGATAATGGCTTGTATATGAATATCGATATGCTATATTTGTTTATTGGTTTGTATGAAGCATGATGAATGTGGATATACTTAGTTGTGACAAAATTCAGTAGCTAAATGTATGGCATTGTGGATTTGGCCTATTATGATTTATGTATGCATGATAACTGTTGTTATTTGGACCTAGTTGTGGATTGGTTCAGAGTATGAACCTCAGGGCTGAGGAGGTTGGTCAGTAGTGGTGGATGAACTCAAGTTGTTTGTGCCTAGGATGGTTAAGTGGACTTGGTATTGTTTAGTAGGGGGATTCTAGATAATAGTTGGAGTTAGAGACCTCCATCTATCCCTGAAAGTTGCAGTAGGTGATCGGTAGTGTGTGAGCGAGCTGTGCAGTTTAATAGTTGAGACGGGACAGAGGTATAGCGGACTTCTCTGGGAAAGAGCTGCTATGTGTGCTTTGATAGTAAGGTTACCAGTGTTGGTTTATTGTGAGGATATGGACAAACAAGGGTAATGTGTGGAAGGCCTAAAGGGTGTTATTCTCTGATTTTGAGGGAAAGTTTGGGTTGACAAAGAATTGGATAGTGGATGGGCAAAGTTAATTCCACCCTTGGTTAAGAGGATGAGAGATCATGATTAAAGGGTTGTGTTAAATATTGTGGCAGAGGGATGCTTGGAAATGGTACTCGGCTGAGGTATTGGCATGATGGGTTGGAGAGAACTCAGATGGTGAATTGATAGAAGATGTTATAAAGACATGGATTGAACTGTGGAGACTGGTAGGCTTATAAGCTTGGTTTGGAGTGATAGGGTAACAACAGTGTAAATTAATGGGTTTTGTGAATTGGGTAACTCATTTTGGGAAATTGATACAGACGGATGTAGTTGGAAATGATGATGACCCATTTACGGATTAAACTCTGGGATAGTCCAAAGTGTTTGGGCCACTCCGATGTAAGAACTCATCATCTGCATGTGGGTAACGGAGAGGGCCATGTTGTTCGAAGAATTAAGGAATGATGTATAGAGCATGAGTGCCAGAGCTGCAAATGGCAGTGCTTCCTTTGATGAAGTTTAGTAAGGATAGATTCTCGGTAATCAAAGCAGAAGAACCCCGGATAGCTTTATAGCTTCTAGTATTGTCAGGAAGGGGGAAAATCTTATTGACAAGGTAGTTGTCAGGATAGTGATGGAAACCAGTGAAGTTGCTTACTATGCACCAGAGGCAGGAGATGCCACCTGGGATGATGTTGGGTGAGAGCATGGCTCCTACATAGAATTATTTGGTGTGTTAAGATGGATTTTCCATGACTAGGGGATGGAAGACTAGAATGTCTTGTTACATTTGAAGTTGAGGCTAGTTTTTCAGAGTTGACTGGTTAACGGGAAGTTCACGTTTTTGGATATATAACAGGCTGGAAGAGTTCGGTACTGAGAGTGTGTCAAGACAGAGTTGGACATAGAGAACATGTTTCAAGATACTTTGCGAGGGGCTGAG
This sequence comes from Humulus lupulus, assembly GCF_963169125.1. Taxonomy (NCBI): domain Eukaryota; kingdom Viridiplantae; phylum Streptophyta; class Magnoliopsida; order Rosales; family Cannabaceae; genus Humulus; species Humulus lupulus. The sequence goes on from NC_084793.1 coordinate 177,470,943, forward strand.
AGATATTAAGAGGAATTAGGAATTTTTGGAAGAGGAATTGGGGCACAGGTGATAGAAGGGCTCGTGGTGAGAGCAAAGGAGTTCGTCATATGGAAGTCTTGGCATGAGTCAGAATGGGAATAAATTTGTTAAGAAACAACCATGGATAGTGGAGAAAATAAATTGGAATACTTTAGTCGGATGGAATAGGAATTACGTTGACTAGTAGGGATTCAGATAGGTGTACAAGGGAGGACTAGGCACGCTCCATAACTCGGCTACAGATAGGTTCGGTATCAGGAACACTATGAAAGATGATAATGGTTTGACTAGAAAGAAAAAAAAACTACTGAAGCAGTTGAAGAAATTTGATCTCAAGGTGAATTAGATAGAGCATCACATTGTGAAAATTGTTAGCATCATTTGATAAGAATAAGGAGATTAGATGCCCGGATACTAGACAGGACAATGTCCCCAGGAGTTGATCTACGGTCTGGTTATCACCAGCTGGGGGTCAAGGAGAGAGACATTTCAGGAATCATGACTTATACTGGGTGGTGTGTGATGAATTGGAAACAAAGGTTCTTAATCAATTTAAGTGTTAGTGACTCAGGTGAGCTCTACAAGTAGAAGGTATAGGAGCTGTACGGACAAATCTCCTTCAAGGTTTATGGACGGTGTGAGGGACTACTCCAAGTCAGAAGCAGAAAGCGAACGACTGCGCTGAAGATGTTAGTACTAGAGAAGCAGGGTCACAGGCAAAGCTCCATGAAGTGTCAGTTTGTTCTCGCCAGGGGTATTCAGGGTAAAGCTACAAGAAGAAGAGGGGATAGGTATGTAGAGGTTTGGTCTGAAGTCACAGAGAAGCTACTAAAGAACGTCTGAGGGATAGAGAGCACAACAAGATTGTCAAACGCGTCATCCACTACACAAGTGTCCTCGCAGAAGCTTACTCCGAAGATTGGGGGGAACAACAGAACTTGAAGATGGACTGAATGGATAGTGTTAGATCAGGAGTTCAAAGAACAGAGTAAGAATTGATTAGCGCTTGGTAACGCAGGAAGATGCGTGTTTTAGGTTGGATAAATTGTTACAGTGTAAAGAATCTAACTTTTGGTGAAGATAGGAAACTGTGGGGGGTGCATCACATGTTGGGGCATGCCCAGGCTTAGACTGGTGAGGGATGGACTAGGCCTCGTGGGAGGTCAAACGAGAACATGATAAATTTACTTGGTTTAATGGGTAGGTAGAGTACGCATAGTAAAAGGTAACGAGTATTTGGTCATTCGTAAGAAAGGTAACGCTGAAACCCAGTTTTAGTGAAAAGTAACAGATGGGCGATTGGTGTTTGAAATCCTCGTTGTACGAAGGGAAATTTAATTGGAGGCGGAACTCCTAACTGGGAGGCGTGTGTCAGTCAAAGAATAATGCCACAGATTGTAATGGGGTGGACAAGGAAACGACTGAGATTGGTGTTGTGTTAGTATGTAATGATAAGCATGAGAGTATCATTGAACTGTGGAGTCCAAAGTGTTGGCTTTGGATTGAAATGGGGAGGAACCCTGTCAAGGTAGTACAAGTTGAGATATTAGGAACGGATGAAAAATCCAATGAGAGTTTGATGTAGAGATGAGAATTCTGAATGGATATCATTCCACTTCCTAGGGTAAGTTGTACCGGGAGGGTGGAGCGGGTGACAGAATTTATTGTCTTCTTTTGGACACATGAGGGTAAGGCGATGTGGTGGTGTATCGTAGGGATAAACCACATCAAACTATAAGTAAGGTATTTGGACATGAAAAGTTTTAACTCAGCTGGATGGATTAATGTGGTTGGTTCAGGTGAACTGGTAATAGGGTAGAACGTCAATGGTACTGAATTGAGACCCTATAATATTCTAAGTTTTGGAAAGGAAATGGAGAACAAAGAGAATAGAGTGGGAACCTGGAGTTATCGGTTGATTGCAAATGGAATAGCAGTCTGAAAGCTTAACAGATATCTTAAGGAGTTAAGCGTTGAGTGTGTGAATACTTGAGATGTTAAGAAAGTGTAATTTTTGGTTAGTGAGTCCTGGGGACAAATACTGACATCTAGCTAAGGTAACACGAATATAGGACATGGTAAGAGGTGAAAGATAGTGAATACTACGGTTTAGTATTGGTTCAGAGAGAAAGCCGAAGAGGCTGTTGGAATTCTTAAGGCAGGAGTGTCTGCCTATCTAGAGGAATAGAAGAGCTTGTAAATTGCTAAATTTTGGAAAAAATAAAGTTCTGGAATAAGAGATTTGTGTCGCTCTAAGTAAGAGCAGACAAGGAATAGAATGGTGTTTAGAGAAAGAAAGGGGAGTTTTGACTCCTGATTCAACATAAGTTCTGAAGTTGTACCAAGGGTTAGGCCAGGGGCCTATAAATTGATCTCACCCTAGTAGGGGTGATGGCTTATGGATATTTCTGGAATCAAGAATAAGACAATGAGGTGGTCATTGTGAACTAAGCAGACCCTGAAGTTTCAGCAGGGTTATGGAGTAAGCAGGGGGCTTACGAAAGTATGTCCATTAGACAAGATCTTGTGGAACAAGATTGTTACTCTTGTAAGAGTGTGGTCAAGGAGTAGAGTAAAAGCGGTGGACTTTGGAAATTATGATCAGAGATACAGGGTTTACTGTCTGACGTGCTTGGGTAAATTTCGAGGATGAAATTTTTATTAGGAGGGGATAGTTGTAACGATCCGAATTGGCTAATAAGGTTTGGAGCCTTGATTAGTGTGCCTGGAGGGCAATAATTGCTAAACTGTATTAATTTATGTGAACTTAATGAATATGTGGTTAGAATGCATGTTTAGGTGAAATAAATATGCTTGTGGGCCCATTTAGTTGTTAGGGGAAAACTGGAAATTTTAGCCCGTTGAGGGCATAAATGTAATATATGTGATGTTGTTGATATAACGGAGATATATTCGTGATGCACGTTCCGAGACGGTCCTAGGGAGCTAAATAGTCTAAAAGTGACAACGGGGTCAAATACTCGGCTCGGGAGGAGCCTAGGGGTATTTTTAGAATATTGTAACTTGAGTTTTGGGATTTGTAAGTATTGGTTAATGGTATTTTAGTGGTTTGAGTAACCATTGGTAACCGTGAGGATAACTACCTTAAGTGATAAAATGGTATATTTGTAAGAAGTTGGGAAGGGTCTAAGTTGTCCTTGAGGATTAGCTAGAGTATGGGTTAGATGGAAGGGTATTGAGGTCATTTTAGACAGATGGATAAGATCAATTTGGGAGCTGGGACTATAGAATCAGCTAGCAAAAGAAGATAGAAGAACAAAAAGGGAACCTAATCTCTCTATCTCTCTCTCTGTCGATGCTTTCTTTCTTTCTCTCTAAGGTGACTGGTCTTGAAGGATTTTAGGTTAAAGTTCAAGGGATTCAAGGTTGGGAATTGGGGGATTGACCCAGGCTCCAAGGTAAGTCTTATTCCGTATCTTGATTGAGTTTTTCAGAGAAATAGTAAGGTTAACAGCTGATATGTGTGGTTGTTTGGTGGATTCTAGGGGATGAAGCTTGCTTAGATTTAGTTTGGGAATAAGAGGGATTTTCTTGGAGTTGGACTTGGAGAAGGCTTAGGGGTGAAGTTCTACTTGAGGTAAGGGTTTCATGCATCTCTGTTATGTATTAGCTGCTGTAAATCAAGTTTCTGGTTTGTTAGTTTAAGTTTCATAAAGTTTCAAGCCAATTTGTGAATTGGGTATTTGATTGTGTGTTTGGACTTGTTGTTGATGTTTTTGAGTTGTTAGATGGTCTATGTGGGGTTTTGAATTGAATTTGGGACTTAGGTATGCTTTGGGGTTGATTTGGGAGTGTTTTGGCTTGGGTTCGCGAAGGAGCGTCGCGACGCGAGGCTGTTTCTTGGAAGGGAGTGCTCTCTGACTTGCTGGGCGCCGCGGACCTCTAGGGCAGCGCCGCGGCGCTAGGCTATTTTCAGAGCATGGAATTTTGCAATTTTGAGCTTTTGCTCCGGGGGTTCGGGGGATGTTTCCGATGAATTGTTTTAGGAATTTGGGGATCTCGAGAGTTCGGGATTGGTCCGGAGAAATGATTTTGGATTGGTTAATATTAAAGAGTGTTTTATATATGTTGTGATTAGGTTTTGTTGGAGAGGCTCAGGATAGAGGACCGTGCTCGTGACTTCAGTGCTTAACGAGCTTGGGACACAGGTAAGAAAACCGTTGTTCCCACAGAGCTTGTATGAAGGGTTGAGCCCAATATGTTTGAATTGCAGAGCGTAGCCCTTTGATTGAATTTGTTCGTATTCAGTATATGTTTGTTATGCTATGAATACGATTACGTGAATGTTCGGCGAGAGCCGGAAACTGCGCAGGCCGATGTCGGCAGGGGCCGGGAACGGCGTTCAGCATGTTGAGTGAATGGCCGAGTATAGCAAGGGGCTGGGAGCAACGTTGAGCACGTGGAGTGCAAGTTGCCAGGGTGAGACCCTAAAGGATACCTGGGATATCCTCACGGTGTGGACCGCAAACCCAGGGCCTGGTAAAGCGTCTAGGACGACATGGTCGTATGTGTTTAGCCTATTGATGGCCTGTCTTACCGTTAAGTGTTTGTTATGTTTATGTTAACTGCTTGTGAGGGTTTTCTTGCTGGGCTTCGGCTCACGGGTGCTCTGTGGTGCAGGTAAGGGCAAGGGGAAAGTCAACCAACCATGAGTACGGAGAGCGTGAAGCGGCGTGTACATGTTTGGCCTGCCTGGCTGCCACGGCCAATGGTTTTGGGAGATGGTTGTATTAAAAACCTAGATTTTGTCATCTAGTCGACTTAAATTCGTAAATTATATGTTGTAAATATTTTTAAACAGTTTATTGGGATCTCAAGTGTCAACTACTCAACGATTTACAGTAAATGGAATTATTTTCAAAGTTTATTTCACTGTTTTAAATTTATTTACACCTTTTACCTAAAAACCTCGCTTAGCAAGTGAAATGCACGTTTAAAACTCACTTAGTAATGGATCTAAGGAAGTAGGGCGTTACACTAACTCTGGAGTGAGCAGCTCGAGTCAAACTTAAGAGCTTACGACAACAAGATATTCTCCAGGTCGCATCTTGCGCCAATAACTAGTTCGAGATGAGTGATGGACAGATTCACTTCTAGACACTCTATACTTGACTCGTGTCAGGTTAGGTTAGTTCTTCGACATCAAGCTCAAAGGAAGTGTTCAGCTCGCGAAAGCCTGGTCATATTGCATAGTGAAGGATCCCAAAAAACTCAGAGATTCTTTATACACTCATTAATGCTCAGATATTATTCTATATTTATTACATGATTTTGGGGGCATAGAATCAATAGGCATTAATGTATTTATGTAAATGGAATGTTACCCAAAAATGTATGTTACCATATTTATACATTGTTACCAAAAACTGTCCAGGCAGAATACCCTATAAATGCAGGGGAGAATGGTGAGAGAAGATAGAAGAACATTTTGTATACTGAAACTCTGGTGAAATTGTGACAGACAATTTCATGGTGAGAAACAAACAAATTAATAAGAGTGACTCCTGAACTAGGTAGATTTTAACCACTGTACCACGTTAAAAGGTGGGCAATTTTAATACTTTTCTATTTATCCAATTACGGTTTAGCAAAAGCTTATTAACTCTATTTTCTACTTTCTTGATCCATTGTTGGCGAAAAGCTGCGTCAATAATTATCTTATATTAGTACGAGAGAATTAAGATAATATATAATGAATAAAATAGTCCGTAACATATTAAAAAAAAAGAATCTTTAATGAATTGTTACAGGTGAGATTTACTAAGCATACGGGATGCGGGTGATCTAGATTCGAGTTAATGATGTGGAAAGACATCTTAGTAAAGGTGTTATATATAATTGAGATTATATATGACAAGACCATTGAGAATTAATTATCTTTATAAACTTACTGTTTGACATAAATATTTAATTCTTATCATAATAGATGATCATTTGTAGATCAGTCCAAATCACGAATATTCATGAACTCCTGTTTGTGTTTATTGGATCTTTTGATTCACTAGTTAAGGCTTCTTAGTATAATGAGGCTAATGACTTTTATTTAGGAGTAACAATATCATGAATGGCTGGGAACATGATTTTCAATAATGGAATCCATACTTTCCTAACGGATCAAATATTGGAATAAGGTTAATTCTAGAACTGAATAGCTATTGAACTTTAATCTATAATTTGATTATAAATTAATTATTCGATAGTGAATTAATGGTACTTAAGGAGCAAGAGGTAATTATAAGGATAAAACAGTAATATTGACCAACTATAATTAACGAACCAATAAATGGAGGACATGACTACTTAAAGTGCAATTCCATATTTATAGTGGAGTAATCATAGAATTAAGAAATAATATTATTAGATTAAAGATTGTAATTAATAATATGTTTTATTGGAGCCTCGTATTATAGGTCTATGGTCCCCAAATCACATTTTCCCTACACTGTCAAGGGTAAGGATGTCAAAACAAAGATTTGTAGAGAGAATGACTTAATTACAAAGGAATTAATTTTCTAAGGCAAGAAAATAATTATGTGATAGTTCTGGGCAATTTATTAATTATGAATTAATTAATTATTTAACTATATAATTTTTATTTTGAAAAACTATATGTTAAAATAAATATTAATCATGTTTGGATTATTATAGAGAGAAATTAATAATTTTCTTATTTATAATAAGTTATTTATTTATTTATGTAAAAGTAATTTTTTTAAAATAAAGTTAATTTTGAATTAACTGATATTTATTTTGGGATACATATATTGTCTTAAATATTAAAAAAATGAGAAAATTAGGGAAAACCCTAATGTTGCTTAATCCACTCATTATATTGCACAATGAGTGGCGCCACAAAGGGATATTTCCTATCCCTTGGATTTGAATTTTGAATTTCAAATAATATGTTTATTTAATTATATATATTCAATTATTCTTTTCAAATTTGATTTAAATCAATTTTTTTATTTAAAAAAATAGTTTTTTTTCTTTTCCGGAAGTTTTGACTGTCAAACTCTCTCTTAGAAAAAGAAAGTGATAGATTTTTCTAAACCTAAAAATCTATTCACAACATCCTCTCTCTATCAAACCTCACTAGTTCTCATGTATTGAGTACATCTAGTAAGTTCTAAATCAAACTTTTGAATCCTATGTGCCCACACACGTCATTGTGTGTTTGAGGATTGGTCTAGAAGGACAAGGTGTGAGCTTTTAGAATAGGGAAGGGAAGATCATTGATTTATACAAAAATATTCATGGACTCTTGATAGGCTACAATAGGTAATGTCTAATATATTTGTGTTTGATTTAATATATCTATATATGTACGATCTTCGTTGGTATTAATAAATTTTTTAAAAGAACACATTCCATTGTGAAATATGAATTTCATAGAACACATTCAATGCTTGTTCAATCTCAATTCCATTTCCTACTAGAGAAAGCCTCAAGAATCATTGAAGGACTTGAAAATAGAAAATTTGGACAATGATACATATAAACCTTGGTTTTTATTCTCATCAATAAAGAAGATTCAAGTGGTGTTCTTTCTATTGTTTGAAGCTTTCAAGAAGATTAAAGAATTTATTCTACAACTAGGGTTTGTACATTTCATTTCCAACCTTTTATTGGACTCTGTCAAGCGATATTTTGGGTTGATTCTGATCATATTGGTGGTATAAACTTTCTCTCCCCCAACACTTAAATGATCTAATCTTTTTTCGTGATATTCTACATCATAATGGAAGATTCTTCTTCAATGTCTGATTGAAATTCATGACACAAGATTTTGTTAGGCTTGACCGATTTGAAAGAATGATTTTTGTGCCTTGGCAAGATAAGATTAGATTCCTACTCACACTACTACAATATAAAGATACAATGACTCTTTTTTGTGACCCATAATTAAAAGTGGGTCATTAAAAAGTTTATAATTTACTTCATGTCTTTTTTCTAAGGTCATGAAATGTATTTTACTAAGTCCTACTTAGTGGGACATGAAATCTAAAATGGTTCAATAAAATAAATTTATTTATTTCTTATTTATATTCGAACAACAGCTCAGTATTTCACATCCTTTTTAAAAGGACATGAAAAGTGGCTTTTCATGACCCATCTAATGGGACGAGAAACATATATAAAAAAATAAAACATCTGAAAGTTATGAAAAAATAAGTTTTATATTAAAAATCAGTTTTTTAGTAATTATTTAAATAAGAAAATTTAATAAAGAAAAATCTAAAAACCCATCTCTCTTTCTTAAGCTCTCTCTCTATCGTGGCTCACCTTAGCAAGGCCCGATGGCCGTAGTTTCAGTCTCCACCAATGACACGCGTTGAACAAATGGCCAGCCTTGTGAGTTCTCCTCAACACTCGTCGTCATCAGTCTTCTGGCTCCAATGCCCTTCTCTAATGAGCTCATATGCCGCCTCGTATGTTGGCCAGAACAATAGAGTGTAGGACACCGACAGGTGCTTGGACCAGGCCTCGATTTGGGTCAAAGACCACCGTAGCTCTCGCACGCAGCTCGTCGGACTCTTGGCATTTCCAAAATATTTTGGCCTTAATTTGGCCAAATGGAGTAGCACTGACCCTCATAGAGACCACAACAATGCTCCCCGAGACATTGTCTTTGAAGCACAATAGTTGTTTTCCCGAACCACAACTTTGGAGTGGTGGTACCACGCTATCTCCGGAGTCCAGTCATTTTTTTGGCCAACCACCATTTTTTATGTTCCCGAGTTTGTTTCGAGCTCCAAAGGTCACCACCGAGCTCGTATCACTCTCTCGAGCGTTGGGTATAAATTTTAATTCCAAAATTTTATTAATTTCAGTTTTAGAAATTAAATGGGATTTAGTAATATTATTGTGTGATTTTATGTCTAATTATTTGTTATGGACCGTAGTTATGGGTTATATTGTTATGTAATTTATCCATCTGCTTGCATGAAATGGTTGATTCTAAGTTATCTTTGGACATTGTTCTGTCTTAAGAGCAAGTGTGGCGTGAAATATAAATATTGGTGAGACTCTGTGATGGCAAAAGGAAATTTTATGAAATTATTTAATTAACTCATTTAATTTTTTATTATTATTAATGTCCACAACAACAGGGCAATGTGAAATATGGAAACCTCGTAATGAGGATGATGAAGGATTTGATTAAAGCTCCATACCGTAAAAAATTATTGGAAGGGGTAAGTAAATGTTCAAATAAAATAATTATATATTAAAACTTTAAAATTAATATTAATTAATTTCATTAATATATTTTCATTTTATTTTTTGTAGCTCAACAAACGCAGATATACTTAAGAATAACTTGATGAGAAGAAACAATAATGGGAAAGGGATATGTAATGCCTTGATAACCAAGACCATTACACTGTATGTTTTTAGAATACTGCAAGACTTGCTATTCGAGTCGTTTGAACATAAATGTATTTCTTAAGTCAGGCGACAGGTTAGGGTTAAAAGATTTTGATTGTAAAATGGTTTACTTTCATTAAAATAAGAGTTTGATACATGGGATCCCGAAAATAGTATTTACATGGCAGATACAAACCTCAAAAGTTAGCAAATAGTAGCCAGTCTAAATGGAAAAATATAAGTTTGAGCTCTAGTCCCTGTAATTCCCTCGACCGTGGCGGTTGAGCAGCTACCGATGTACACTCCACCCCAAAGCTATCCAACTCATGGCTAGTCCAGCTTACCCTTGCCTTTACCTGCACCATGTAGCACCCATGAGCCACGACTCAAGAAGAAAACCAAATTCAACAAGCATAGATAACAACAGAAAATGCATAGTAAACTTTAGATCAACTAGTTCAACCAACAACAAAGTACAAGCAATAGTTTAGAAAATAGTAAACATATACCTCCAAACACATATAATTCAATCTTTAATTCAAATATTTAGGTGTCGGCGCCCTTAGGCCGAGCCCTCTGGTTATTTAGCTGATCCCGACTCACTTAGGTCGAGTTGCGTTCAGTATGCTCAACATTAACCCTGGCTCCCTTAGGTCGTATTATCACACCACACATAATAGATATACAAGCTACAGAACACATACGTTCATTGACAGGGAATCTCAGTCCCATTCACAACTTGGGTGCAGTTTTCTTACCTCGAGTCCCGAGCGAAGGATGTAAAGTGGTCCTGACCACGATCCTCAATCCCGAGCCTTAACGGTAACGCTAGTCACAAGTGACAATGGATAACTATCAAAATCTAATCCAATTAAATGCTTTGGAAACAAAGACCAGCCTCTGGGACCTCGAATTCTACTAAACCGGGTAGTAAAATTTGTCTCTAGCGCTTAGGTTTATGTCCCCGAACCTAAAAACCAAACCTTGCTATGGCTGCCTAGGCGGGCCGCGACCTGGCCCTAAGAATCAGGGTGCATTCCAAGTCAGAGGCACCAGCCTCTTATCCCAAGGAGAGGTGAGCCGCAACTTGCCCCTAGAGTAGTGGTGCGCCCACAAATCAGCAAGCCCTCAGGGCCTTTTGAGTCATGCGTGCCGTGACGCCCATGAACTAGGTCGCGGTGCGCCCCCGTGAACCCAGAAATCCATGGGTTTTATGCATTATTCCCTCAACCCAACTTATCAAAAGTCCCTTGAAACCTTCAACCAAACCTAGAATCGAGTCTAAACTCTTAACCACATAGCTTAGGCATAAAAAATTACCCAAAAACCAACTAAAATTACCACCATAAATCAACAATCAATCAACCCTTAAAACCCAGTCAAAACTCATCGTAACAATTTGAATTTCTAGAAGATCAAGACTAGATTCTTACCTCAATTTAAAGCCTCAATACACAATAATTCCTTTACTAGCCCTAGCGTAATATCCCCAGACTTCCTAGCTTAAAATCAAGCTTTCCCCTTCAAGAATTCATTTAACCTCAAAGCACAAGAGATGGAGAGAGAGGGGGAATGTGCAAGAGAGAGAGTGAGAAATTCTGATATGTTCTAGCCTAAGTCTGATACTTTCTAACTATATCTCTTAACTAAAATGACCAAATACCCTTTATACTAATTTAACCTCCTCTATTGCCCATAAGGGCAAAATGGTCATTACTCTGTTTCCTGCTAATTCCTCGAGTCATCCTACAAATTCTTGATTAATCTCAACATGCCCAACTAATCACCAAATACTTACCCGTTACTCATTAAATCCCCAAATATTCTCAATGTTTACAAACTACCCCTGGGCTCATCCCGAGCTGGGTATTAAACCCTGTTGTGACTATCGCGTTAATCCGCTCACTAGGACCGCCTCGAGCCGAATACTGCAAATATATCATCATAATAATGTGGTCTCAATCATTTAACACAAATAATCACATTTATGCCCTTAACAGGCCAAAATTACAGATATGCCCTTATAAAAAAGAACGGGCCCACATGCATATTTAATACTTATAAACATGCATATAAATATATTCATATTATCATATAAATCATGTGTGCCACATAGTCACACATTTAATGAACAAATCAACTTATATACAATTATGCTCTCCCGGCATGCTATTCAAGGCACTAAACCCTATTAGCATTTTTGGGACGTTACAAATATCCCGTCCTACTGAGAATTTCATCCTCGAAATTTACCTGAATAACTTGGGATACTGATCCCACATAGCCGACTCTAGCTCCCAAGTTGCTTCCTCGACCTTGTTATTCCTCCATACTACATTGACTAAAGGAATCGTCTTATTCCTCAGAACCTTATCCTTTTCTGTCTAGGATCTGAATTTGTGAATCTTCTTATGACATATCTGTCTATAGCTTGAGATCCTCATACCCCAATACATGGGTCATATCTGAGACGTACTTCCGAAGCATTGAGATGTGGAATACGTCGTGAACCCTTGATAAAGACGGTGGCAGAGCCAATCTGTAGGCTACCTGGCTGATCCTCTCCAAGATCTCGAAAGGTCCTATGAATCTTGGTCTCAACTTGCCCTTTTTCCCAAATCTCCTCACCCCACGCAGTGGCGAAACTCGCAGAAATACGTGGTTCCCGACCTGGAACTCCATGTCCCTATGCTTGGGATGAGCGTAGCTTTTCTATCTACTCTATGAAGCGAGCATTCGAGTTTGAATCTTCTCAATAGGTTCATTAGTCTTCTGAACCATCTCCAGTCCAAAATACTTAATTTCCCCCATCTCATCCCAATGAATGGGGGATCAACACTTCCTTCCATATAACATCTCGTATGAGGCTACTCCAATCGTTGATTGATAACTATTGTTGTATGAGAACTCAATCAACGAAAGGAACATTGTCCAAGACCTTTCAAAGTCTAGAACACATGTTCTAAGCATGTCCTCCAATATCTGAATTGTTCTCTCAGACTATCCATCTGTCTGAGGATGAAAGGTTGTACTGAACTTCAACTGAGTTCCCATAACCCTATGTAAACTACCCCAAAATTTGGAGGTAAATATGGGATCCCGATCTGATACTATAGACTTAGGAACCCCATGGAGACGTACAATCTCCCTCACATACAACTCCGTATACTGATCCATAGTATAGGTCATTCTTACTGGCAAAAAGTGAGCTGACTTGGTGTACCTGTCTACTATCACCCACGCCGAGTCATGTTGCCCCACTGTCCTGGGCAAACCTCCTACTAAATCAATGGTAATATCATCCCACTTCCACTCGAGAATATCTAAAGGCTGTAACAACCCCACTGGTCGCTGGTGTTCAGCCTTTACCTGCTGAGGTTAAACACTTGGCTACGTATTCCACCACATCCTTCTTCATCCCAGGTCACCAATATAAAGTTTGTAGATCCTGGTACATCTTTGTGGTGCCTGGATGAAGTGAGTATGGTGTAGTATAGGATTCATCAAGTATCTCTCCTCTAATACAAATATCCATCAAAACACAGATCTGATCCTTGTATCGTAGTAAACACGTCTCTGAAATGGAATAATCCTTAGCCACTTCAGCTAGGACTTTACTTCTAACCTCCTGCAACTGCACATCACCCAGCTGACCCTCTCTTATCCTCTCCAAGAGGGTAGATTGTAAAGTAATATTTGCCAACTGGCCTACAACCAACTCTATCCTCGCTCTAGTCATCTCCTTGACTAATTCCTTTGATATCTGCTTCGAACTAAACAACTATCTTGGGCCCCTCCAGCTCAAAGCATCTGCCACTACATTGGATTTTCCTGGGTGGTAGAGGATGTCACAGTCATAGTCCTTCACCAATTCTAGCCAATGTCTCTATCTCATATTTAGGTCCTTCTGGGTACAAAAATACTTTAAACTCTTATGATCGATGTATATCTTGCACTTCTCTCCATACAAGTAATGCCCACATACTTTCAGTGCGAATACCACCACTGCTAGTTCAAAATCATGGGTAGGGTACCACTGCTCATATTCCCTAAGTTTCCATGATGCATAAGCAAATTTATTCTCATTCTGCATCGACATGCATCCCAACCCCAGTCTCGATGCGTCATGGTACACTACAAACTTCCCTCCCCTTGATGGAAGACTCAACACGGGAGCAGTAATCAATCGTCGCTTCAACTCCTGGAACTTCCCTCACATTTTTCTTACTGGTTGAACTTTAGATTCTTATTTGTCAACTCATTCAATGGTGTGGCAATATTTGAAAACCTTTCCATGAATCCTCTATAATATCCCGCTTGTCCAAGGAAGCTGCTAACCTCCAAGGCATTCCTTGGCTACGGCCAATCCCTAACTTCCTCTAAATTGGTCGGATCCACCTTAATCTCATCCCCACTAACAATGTGTCCGAGGAATGTCACTTCCAGCAGCAAGAACTCATACTTCTTAAACTTACCATAAAACTGATGCTCCCTCAACCTCTGCAATAACCGTCGGAGATATTTTTCATGCTCTGCCTCTGAACTGGAGTAAACTAGGATGTCATCGATGAAGACAATCACAAACTTATCTATGAAGTCCTTGAACACCCTGTTCATCATATCCATAAATGCTGCTGGCACTACAAGAAAAAACAGTATTCATAACACTTAAAAACTGCTAACCGGTAGTATTGATAACACTTCTGAAAACGCTAACATAGCCCCTGTTATTAAAAGTCCTGTCTTTTCTATAACAGTATTCGAATGTTATGTCCGATGTTATCTTAAACTATTCAATAACACATTTTTAGTTGCTATAATATTCAAATAATAACATTTAGTTAGAGTATTTGATTATAAATTTGAAGTTTAATCTTATACTTTTTGCATAACACTTTTCAACTGTTACATTTGATTATTTTGATAGCGTTTTTAGTTTGTTATATTATATAAATCATAACAATTTGTTACGCTTATAATATGTTTATAAATCATAACATATTAAGGTTTTTTATTGTGATAAGGATACTTATAAGTTTTTTTTTAATTAAAAGATTTTCATTATTGTATTTTGATAAAAAAAAATCAAAATTAATCATAAAATGTAATTCTCAATAGAATGACAAACCATAAGTATTACATTAAACAATAACTAATTCAAACCATGAATGTGTCTACTTCATGAGATCTTAGTTCTAACTTAAGTTTGAAAGCATAACATGATAAAGTTTTATAATCTTGAACATTTTTTACTTCAAAAATGAAAAACAAAAACATTACAAGATACACAAAAGTAAACTATGCATGAAACTTGCTCCATCCTTCAATTCATCGTCTTTTGTGCACTTGTCTTTGTTGTGAGTCCATTTGCTTAACTACAACAAAATTTAAATAATTAATGCTTCAATTTAAAGTTAATAGTAAACTAAAAGAGTACATAAAAAAAGTTAATTACCTAATTATGACTCCATCAGCTAGCCATGCAATTATACTACCTATAACATCTTCTATAGTAGACATTATTGTTGAAGGCCTCCACAGAAATGCATCGTTCTTTCTCACAAGATCTATCACCACTTTCATAGCACTAGGCCCAAGAGTAACATGGTGAACCTCATCCTTTGGGTCTCTTGAAATAAAATAGCCTTTTGTAATAATTTCTCCAGATCCAATCCAATCTAATATTTTTCATTTTGAGCCAAATGTGTGGTTCTTGACACTCTAACAATATATCAATAAAACAAATTCAGCAACAGTAAATGATTTTATATTGAAAACTATATGTTTTAAATTTTATCATTTTCACATAATTAGTATCATAATTACCTGAGTGGAATGAACATGAAATGGTAACCAACAAAAAGAAAAATTTTGATAAGACTATGTAATGGTAAATAGATAATTGTATCAACCAAAATATAATTGAATTGTTTATAAACCTAAAAGGCACACATCGAATAGTAGCTCACTTCCATTTTAACACACATAAACAAAAATACAAAATAGCTCTATCTCGATTCTCTACAAAAGGTTAAAAGTTAAATCAATCATAAAAATAATAAAATAAAAGACCAATATTTAAAAAAAATTCATACATTAAAAAAATTAAATATGACAATAAAAAAAAGCGACCAAATATAATAACAATAATTTATAAAATGGACTAAATACTACTACACAATATGTTTAGCTAGAAATATGATGAATTTGATCGACAACCAAATCAAAAAGTGCAAAGAGATATTATTAGTTTTTGTTATAAATTGAGGTTATGATCAGCATGGTACACATAAGAGATTCTAGGATTTATGAACTCATCAAGATAGGTTGTGAAAAAGTAACATAATTTAAGGTTCTCCTTATAATATTAATTAGGCCTTGAGTTGGTAAGAAGATCTTAGGAAGACTGTATTGCTCTATTTTTCCCTTTTACAGATTTTGTAATTTTTGCCTTGTTTTAACTATTTAATTTTTAAGGTTTTTAATATTAGGGAGGTTTTGCTAATAATGAAAAAGAAAAAGATTAACTTTTAATTATGTACTATTTCTTTTTCCAAGTTTGCTTTAACAAAGGAAATGGTGCTGGTTTAGCTGACAGTCGTCATTTTGTTTTTTAATATTAAATAACAAAAAACATGGTATAAATATATTTATATATATATTATATTCTTAAATCAACATATGAACACCAAACATTAATTGATATGTATTACTAGAACTTTGCTATCTATTCGTCAATTTATTTAAACAAGTTGAAAAATGAATATTGTAATTAAAAAAATAACAATAAAAAAAGAAAAAGTAATCTATTGACAATGAAACAAATCGAGTGTTGTGGAGAAGTTCAAGCAAGAAATAATGGAGTTTTTTGAGATGACAGATCTTGAATTGATGACCTATTTTCTTGGAATGGAAATTAAACAAAATGACTATGAAGTCTTCTTATGTCAGAAGAAATATGCTAAGGAGATTCTGAAAAAGTTTGAATTTGAAGAATGCAAAGACATGAGCACTCCAATGAACTCAAGGGAGAAGCTATTTAAGGAAGATGGAACTAAGAAGATTGGTTGCTTGATCAATCCACTGCTGAAGCAGAATTTGTTGCTGCAATAACCGCTGTTAATCAAGCTTTATGGCTGAGAAAGATTTTAACTGATCTTAACATGGAGCAGGAGGAAAGTACACAGATTCTTGTTTTCTATATAGTTGTGATCATGGCATGATATTAGGACCATGATTCTGGGTTGTAGAAGGTAGGGTACTTCTTCTTTTTTACTTTTTACTTCTACTCTTATTTATGTCCTAAATATAAATAATATCTCTCTAGTGATACAGTAACATTTTCTTTTTTTCTTTCTTTCTTTATATAACTATTTCCATGTTTCTACTTCTTGTATATATGGCCCAACTAAATTATTATTCAATTATATAACACAAATTTCGGATATAGAATAGAGTTATGTGATGTTACAACATGAATATCTCTTGATAGGGCAAGTCCTTCCCAAATATTCATGCATTTCAATGGCTTTGTGACACATAGATATAGATATATCATCTTTTCAAGTATTTATGGAGATGGGAAGTTAGGAAGACTGAATGAATGAGTATGAGCCAATATTTATTAAACAACCATCTACCATTATCAATTCAAAATATTCAAACAACACACAAGTTTTCTTCCTTATCTCGTCGCAACACACAAATTTATCAGATCCTACTTCACTAAGACACACAAGTTCTCAACCTTCTGTTATCACCGCAACACACAATAATAATCTCAGGACCTACTTTTCTATGGATAAATATATAAGATATTCAAACTCCTCTAACATTTGCAAAATATTTTGACAAAAATAAAAGAGACCATACCTCTTGCAAACTATTGTAAATAAAGTTTCCTTCCAATTTGAAATCCAATGAAGCCACTAAAATGAAAGCAAAATTACACACCAATTAATAAACTATTAGCATCATTGGACCTTTAATTAAGAGTCATAATTAAAAAAAAATTACAACTCTTCCAACCAAGAAACTATCCAAATCCACTACAGAGTCCTTGGAAACTAGAGCTCACAAAAAAAAGAACAAGAAAACTCTTAAATACAACGACAAGAGGCAGCAGATTTCTCTTGAGGAGGAAAAAGGGCTATTGTTAAAATTGTTTACCGAGTTTTTCGGAAATGAATACAAACAGAATAATAAAAAGATAAAACTGTAGAAGTGCAGAAATATAAATAGACAAACAGGTTTTTTAAGTGGTTCAGGCGTTAACGAGCCCTAGTCCACGAGTCGATGTTATTATACTTGTAGAGAATTACAGTAAGATGGCTGGTGTACAAGAACTTCACACCCTCACAGTGTTTCTCTCAGGTTCTCTTGAAGAAGATGAAACTAGAGAGATTTTAGCAGAGTTCTTGCTATGTAATTCTTTTTCCGTCTTCTCTATTGTAAAATGAGGAGGTCTTTATAGCTAGAGTTTTTTATTAGGGTTTTACTTTGCCCCCATGAGTCTTAATTACACCAGCCATAAATAGGGGATACAATTACCGTCGTCGCCTGGCTACCAGGCTCTATGTGGGTATATTTACGTGAAAGTATGGGGAATGCACAAAGGCAGCTGTCTTTTCCAAGCTGTCAGCGGAACAGTAGGCGAAATAGTACTTTTAGGTGTGCTGGGATGTGTGCGGCCTCGACCTGTCGGGCGTGTCAGGCGGGATCCTGTGTTAGGTGGATATCATTCCAACTATGCCTCCTCCATGACTCGACCGCTTGGTCTTCTTCCGTGCGAGACACGGAACTGTATCCGCGAAGGTAACCTGAAGAGCTTCTCCTGGAAGGACCTTCCCTGAAGGATATCCCTTCGGGAGTCCGGGAGAATCGACGAGCTTCCGCGTTGCGGTTGCTTGAAAGAGTAGGCTGGACACTAAACGGGAGAGGCGAAGCCGTTATGTCCATCCGCGAGCTCTGGTCACCTTTCGTGAACGACTTTGATAATTCTGCTTCCCCGAGGCTATCCATTTAAACGCTATCCGGAAATCTGGATAACATTTACCCCCCAAGGTCACGGGGCTTGAGAGGTCCGGGAGCTTGTACAGTCTTCCGGGTGCTGTGGTCTCTATATTAGGCGAGGGGTCACCTCCTGTGTTCCTGGAAGAGTTCCTTTTTCCCGACTGAGTGTCAGTACAAAAAAAAAAATGAAATTTCTTCTGTTTGAACTCAAGCACTCAAGTGTGACAAGGGCCACGCGTCATGCAGGGAATGGCTCTGTGACCAAGACGTGTGCGTGAGGCGACTGGCTGAGTAGTGATTTGACGGTATTTAATGGTGCACTGGGCCTGAGATGGTATAATGATGGGAAATAAATACTATATTCCCATCCGAGGAGTTTTAAATGGGACCGGCACTTCATCCCCAACCGTTGGATCTGATGCATGTGGAATGGGAAGATCGGGACCATCCATCCGAGGAATTCGAAATGACGTCTTTCCTGCTATAAAAACGAGGGAACGGACCTTTCTTCCTCTTTACGCTTTCAAATTCTCGAGCTTTCAGATTCTCAAATTCCCAAATCTTCGAACTCTCAAGCTTCCAAGCTTCCTTTCCTTCGAATTCGCCACTTCTTTTGGTAAGGAATCCAGAAACTTTTCTTTCGTTTTGGCAGTAGGTTTGTTCGCCGAAGTTCCAGGTTTGAATCGTTGCTTGTCTTTGCAGCTTTCACTTCACGTGTTCGTGCGGTGCAGTGATCCGGTTACTCCCTCAATCTTCAAATACCCGAATACCAGTAAGTATTTTTACTTTGAAATTTCCTTCTAAACCTCAGATTCTTGGTAGTTGTTAGGGTTGAGTTTTCTTCCGGTGTCGTCTTTATGCATGCGTTAATAGGGCTTTGATAGGCATGTGACTGATGTGAGTCAATAAGTGATCTCTTTGCATGCTTTGACGATTTGCGTTTGGAAAGTTGTTCCTCATCTTGCTTGTGCTGTTCTGGTTTGCTGTTTTAGGGCATAAGCGTGAACGCCTTTAGGGTGTCTTCCTCTGGAAAAACACTTCTCTCGGCGGGCTTAGGCTCGGAGTTTGAGTTTGGTTCCTTGCTGTCCTTCGGGTGGCATGGTGCGAACCCCTCAGCAAGCTCGGTGGGAGCCTCTCCAAGCAGTTTACGGGGAGGGTCTCCCCGACGCCTTTGATACCGTTAGGGTATGACAAGGGTGCTGACTGCTTAGAGTGTTTTCTTCTTTGTTTCTTTTGTTCAGTGGCGAACACCTCAAAGGAACAAATCATTGCTGCGGTAGAGGCTGAATCTGCTCAGGAGCAAGGTTCCCCTGTCGCTGGCGCAAAGGGGAAAGGAAAAACTGAAGTGGTCGCGGCTAGCCCACCGACTATCAACAGTTCAATCTGGGAGATGGACCAGAAGCCGAACCTGTTCAGGAACTACGGCATGCTGGAGCTGTATTCCTCAGAGGCAGGCCTGAAGAACATCCCAGGCCTGATGTGGCACCGTCTGTCGGTGCTGGGTGAGTCTGCTAGTCAGAGTCACGAGGGTTTTGGTGCCTGGAGCTGGGCACACATAGTGTGTGGGGCGCACTTGCCCCTAAGAAGTTATTTTGCCAATTTCTGTGTGAAGGCGGGGATTGCCCCCTTCCAGTTGATTCCCCCCAGCTACAAGCTCTTAGCGGGGTGGTACATCTTTTGCAAGTCCCGGGACTTGGAGGCCCCTACCCCGGAGGAGGTGCTATACTTTTATGGGCTGAAGTCTCAGCCCATGAGAGGTCATCCAGACAAGGTGGGGTTTTACAGGCTAGAGAGGTACCCGGACGTGATGTGTCCCACCTGTCATACTGCGAGGGTTCCAGATCTCCGGGAGTACTGGTTCCTGACGACTGGCTTCCCATTGAAGAGGGTGCCAGCCCTATCTTTGGACTTCAAAGTCCTTGGTAAGTGCTCCTTCCTCTCCTTTTTAAATTTGTTTCTTTACATTTGGTTTGCCTTTCGGGAGGATCTCTAAGACTCGTATTTGGATTTTGCAGAAGCCGTCTCGCAGACACCTCGCTGTGCGGAGATGATAAGGAGGTCAAAATTCTACGAGGGGCTCTCGGAGGAAGAGCTGAAGGTGGAAGGACTTGTGACCACCGAATCTTTGAGGGAATATGGGCTACTCGCCTCTTTCCAAAATATTGAGCCAGTGAGTGGCAGGGGGCAAAGTCAGGTGTCAGCTGACATCCGGGAGCAGATTGCCCTGGAGCTGTCCAAGGTGATCTGCCAAGCGGCCCGGGACGAGGATAATTTATCTCCTAGTTGGGCGGAGAGGTTCCCCGACCCCCAGCCGGAGGAAGAAGAGATCGAGGCTCGCCACGCCGCAGCTTACCCCAATGAAGGGACTCCGGGAGCTGGTACCTCCGAGAGAGGTAAGACTAGTTTTCGATTGATCCACACCCCCAGCCTGTCTGAGGTTTCCCGGACTTCTCAGGCGGGGTTCGATCCCCGCTTCCTTAGGCTAGATCCGCGTAGGATACCCTTTGACAGATATTGCGATAGGGTAGATGAGCTCCTCGGGTGTTTGAGTGACGGTAGTCTGCCAGAAGGTGTCATCATGGTTGACCCTTCTTCCCTCAGCATGTCATTCCCAGACTTCAAGGAGTACGGGAGCTTCCTGGAGCAGGAAGCGATGTTTTGTTTTGCTCGGGGAAGGCCATCCACGTTTCTCGTGCATGGTCGTCCCTTTCAAACTTTTCCCTTTTTTTGTTTCTTGTTCCCTGCTGGGGGACTTGTTTGTGCTGTTATGTTGTTGCTTGTTTTGTTTTCTACTTATCTTTTTTCACATTGCTTGCTGGTTGGTTAACCTTGCTTCGCACATTTCTTGCAGAACATCCTGAAGCAAAGATGTTGGGGAGAGCTACCTCTCTTATCAAGAAGGCCGCCACCAGCCAAGACCCGTCCAAGGGGAAAAGACGAAAGGTCGGAGCTGGTAGGGGAGGTAAAGCTGCCACACCCAAGAAGACAAGTGGCGAGGCCCAAGGGTCTCCGGTGGTGGAGAGGTCAATCGTGCCTGTGGTGGAGAAGCCTCCTGTCAAGGGGCCTTCCGAGAACATGGTGGTCTCGAGCAGTAGCAGCGATGGGGAAGGTCTTGTGTTCCCCGCGAAGAGGGCCGGGGTGAGCAAGCGCTCCGGAGGAGAGGCTGATGGCGACAAGAAGAAACGCCTTAGACACTCTTCTCCCGGAGGTGATGGAGACCTCCGGGCTGTGCGCAGTCCCCTCCAGATTACCCCCACCCAGCAGCAAACACAACTCCAACAGCAAAAGCAACAGCAACAACAACAACAACCACAAAGACAATCAACACCGCCACAGCAGCAGCAAAAGCAACAGCAACATGTGCAACAACCACAAAGCGGGGCGGTAGTGTCTTCGCTACCATCCCCAATACCCCGTCTACTTCCTCCTCTAGTCCAAAGGGAGTCCACCCTTTCGGGGTCTCCTTCTTCTTCTTCTCTTCCACTTTCTCAACAAACAAGCCTTCCTCGGCCTGGCCTGAAGTTCCACTTCCCTCATAAACCAACCCGTTTCCCCGCTGCCCTCCTGGAGGGTGTAAGACGGGCTGATAATTTTTTGAAGAGGCGGTTGGAGGCCGAGAAGGCTGTTACTCAGGGAAGGGCAGACAACTTGTCTGTCGTGAAGAGAGCTGAGCTGGCCGAGGGGGTGAGATCCCTTCACCCGGCTGGAGCGGTTTTGGATGGCCCAGCCTTGGAGAAGAGGCTGGTGCCTAGGCTCGGACGTTCATTGGCGTCGTTCGGAGCGGAGATGATGGAGGACATGGCCCTGAGCTTGTGCGAACTCAATTCTGAGAAATGGGCCATCAGTAGCAGTAAGGACCCGCTGTTGCTGACACATGCCGTAAAGCAGCAACTTTCGGGGGTAAGCTGTCAGTTGTTGTGTTCCGGGATCAATTGTCTTAGTACATTTGGTTCTGCTTAACTCATTTTGTTGTCTTTCCTCGCAGGCCTCTCTCATCGCGGAACGCTCATTCCAGGAGGTGGGTGCAGCTCTGGTTCAGCTGGAGGAGAGCCAGGTGGCTCGCCAGGCCTTGGAGGTGGAGAAGCAGAAACAGACCCAACAGGTCGAGAGCATAAAGGGGGAGGCTGTGGAGAAGATTGACCAGGCCCGGTGCACGGCTGAAGAAGAGGCGGACAAGAAATATCTTGCCAAATATCGAGAGTACCGGGCCAGCGCGGAGAATGAGTTCAAGCAGCGGTCGGATGACTTGAAGGCCCAGAATTCCAAGCTCTAGGAAGAGCTATCCTAGGCCAGGGGGGAGAAGGACACCCTGGATGCCCGCTTGCAATCGAAAAATGATCTCCTCCTTAAGCAGAACGAGGAATACGCCATTCTTCAGAATAAGCTGCACGAGGAGGAGCAAGATCACAAGAGGAGCAAGGATCTCGCGTCTATGCTGGAGTTGGGGCTCGCTGAGAAGGATAAACAGATTGGAGCCTTGCAATTCACTGTCAGGGGGCATGTGACCGAGAAGCAATCCTTACTGGATCAAAATAAGGTGCAGCGCAAGGAGATTGATTCC
Organism: Humulus lupulus; assembly: GCF_963169125.1. Taxonomy (NCBI): domain Eukaryota; kingdom Viridiplantae; phylum Streptophyta; class Magnoliopsida; order Rosales; family Cannabaceae; genus Humulus; species Humulus lupulus. The sequence continues at coordinate 177,493,924 of NC_084793.1, forward strand.
CTTAAGGGAGAGCGGGATGCATCCAAGGCCGAGCTGGAAAAACTGAGGGCTCAATTGGCTGTCGCGGGAGCAAAGCTGGCGACCTCTGAGGCAGAGCGCTTGAAGGAGAAGGAAGATGCCGAGGTGGTGCTGAATAGAACGATTAATCTATCCCACTTGGTCCTCATGCACCAACTTTGGAAAATAAACCCGGAGGTAGTAGGCTACCTGGGAGAGGACGCCGCCCCCATGAGGGAGAAGATACAGGCGTGGGATCAAAGCCTAGAGGTGTACGTCCAGACTTATAACATTGACGAGCCTGCTGGAGCCCCTGAGGCAGAAGATCCCAAAGAGGCGGGGACCTCTGGACCTGCCAGTGATGAAGTTCCACCTTCCAATGAGCCGACTCCGCCAGCCCCGGTTGAAACCGCTGACCTCGAGGCCCCGGACGTGGATGTCGCTGCCACCCCCAGCGCTTGAAGGGGCCTTATCTTTAAATATTTTTTATTTTTTCCTTTATTTTCCTTTGGGGCGAAGCTCCTTGTATATATATATATATATTTTTTTTTTTATTGCGGGAACATTACAGATGCCCGGTCCGTAGGGCCTTCATTATAATAATTGTAGAATTCTTCATTCCTTTTCTGCTGAGTTCCTTGTTTAATTTTGCGCTTAGAGTAGATACTTTTATACGATAGAAACTGTCGTAGGGGCGCATGAGGCTTTGGTTCCAACGGCCAGAACCTATGCATTTCTAACTTGAAGCTCCAAAGCTTATGTCTTTTCCCACGTAGTTTCTAGGTTGCGGAGGATTCTTGATTCCGATGGCCAGACTCCCTCTTTCATCGTACTCAGCCTTCCTAAGGTAAATAGCCAATCTCGGGACTTGTAGTTATACCGTTCGCTGGGATGGCTAGGGTGACCCGTTCCATCTCTCCATTGCGATCTTTACAAAGCTTGCGGGGCAAACACTTAATACGTTTCCGCGGGATGGTGCCGGAACGGGAGTTCTTTTGGTGAGCGTCGCTAGACTTAGGGCTAGATCTTTGCGAAGCAAAACTAACTGTTGTCGCGGAACCCACGGTGGCCGACTTCAGGGACTTGGCATGAAGCCTTGCGAGGCAAGGTTCGTTGCGGTCGGGGAAATCGTCACACCTACCATGTGCGATCCTTGAGCAGGGGCTTTGCGAAGCAAGGCCTGCTGTAATTGGGGGATCGATTATATCTGCTTCCAGGGTTGAAGCTTGCGAAGCGAAGCTTGTAGTGGTCGAGGGACTCGCCATGCGTTATTTTTTGAGATCCGGAGCTGAAGCCTGCGCAGCAAAGCTTACAGCGGTCGCGGATCTTGCCATCTTTCGCCTTGCGGGACCCGGAGCTGGAGCTTGCGAAGCAAAGCTTACAGCGGTCGCGGATCTTGCCATGCTTTACTTTATGAGACCCGGAGCTGAAGCTTGCGAAGCAAAGCTTACAGCGGTCGCGGATCTTGCCACCTTTCGCCTTGCAGGACCCGGAGCTGGAGCTTGGGAAGCAAAGCTTACAGTGGTCGCGGAATATCCTGCGAAGGGCTTGTCAGGAAGTTGGGGGTGTTTCGACGTAGCTCTCTGAGTGCGCCCCAACCCCCGGTCCTGTTCATCGCTAGGCTACACAAGAGATCATTTTCATGATGCATAATGGCAGATATTTTCATGGCAATTTTCACATAACCACATAATGCACACATGACACGTAATGCAAATATGTTCATGGCACAAATCAACCTAAGCTTAACAATTTAAAAATTTCAAACACAATGCTAGCACATAAGTGGCGTTCTCTGTATGTTTTGTTCAAGGGGCGTATGGCTATGCCTTAGCCATGTATACCCCCCCCCCCAAGTGAGCGTGGGGTCCGGACGTCTCCGGACCGCGTGGTCACTTGTTAAAACGCAGCTTGGAACAAAAGGGTAAAAAATGCAGTAAAAGCGGAGTGAATATCTCCGTGTTTCATTAAATTAGCCTGTGAGGCATGTGTTTTACAGCTGGGAGGATTGTCTCCATATTTTACATTTTTGCTACGTCCACCAAGGACTTTCGACTAGATAGTCCGGGGCCTACTGATAGTAACGGCGGAGGTGCTCCGCGTTCCAGGCGCGCGGGACTTTAGATCCGTCGAGTCTCTTCAAGTGATACGTCCCATGGCCCACTTTTTCTTGGACTGCATAGGGGCCTTCCCAGTTGGGTCCGAGGACTCCCACTCCCGGATCCTGCGTAGCAGGAAATACTCTCTGTAGGAAAAGGTCTCCAACTTCGAATGTACGGCTCTTGACTCTTGTGTTGAAGTGTCGGGCTATCTTGCCTTGGTACATTTTGAGTTGGACCTGTGATTGCTCCCGGAGTTCTTCGATCATGTCCAGGGACTCCTGGAGAAGGGCGTGGTTCCGGGTAGGGTCGTAGGTGTCCTGCCTGTGAGAGGGGATCATAGTTTCTACTGGGATGACGGCCTCGCAACCGAAGGTCATGGAATAAGGTGTGTGCCCTGTCGAAGTCCTCTCTGTTGTGAGATAGGCCCAAAGTACTCGCGGAAGCTCTTCTGGCCAGTGAGCCTTGCATGCTTTGAATTTTTTCTTCAACGTGGTCTTTAAAATTTTGTTTACTGCTTCCACTTGCCCATTAGCTTGAGGTCTGGCGACTGCGGAAAAGCTTTTGATGATTCCATGCGAAGCACAGAAGTTCGTGAAATGTTCACTATCAAATTGCTTCCCGTTGTCGGACACAATTTTTCGTGGAAGCCCAAAACGACACACTATATTCCTGATGACAAAGTCCAGTGCTTTCTTAGACGTGACCGTGTTCATAGGTTCAGCTTCAGCCCATTTGGTGAAGTAGTCTACCGCGACTATGGCATTCTTCACTCCACCCCTTCCAGTTGGAAGGGAACCTACTAGGTCAATGCCCCAAACGGTGAACGGCCAGGGGCTGGTCATTAAGGTAATTTCGGTAGGCGGAGCTCGCGGAACCTTGGCGTACCTCTGGCACTGCTCACATTTTCTGACATAATCCACACAATCCTTCTTCATGGTGGGCCAGAAGTATCCTTGTCGAAGGATCTTTTTGGAGAGGCTCAGCCCGGAGGTATGGTCGCCACAGAAGCCTCTGTGAATCTGATGGATGATGGTGCTGATTTCGGTTCCGGCAACACACCTAAGGAAGGGTATGGACAACCCCCTGCGATAAAGCTTTCCATCCATAACCACGTATCGGGGAGCTTGATACTGGAGCTTTCTTGCGTCAGCTTTATCAGTGGGGAGCTCTCCGGTGGTGAGAAATCTGAGGATGGGTCCTATCCAGGAATGGGAATGGTCGATGATGGCATTTACCCTCTGTGTCTCGGTACTAGGTGCTTCTAAGTGCCCGATGGGCACTAGGCCATATTGTTCAATCTCCGGGTCTGTTGCAAGCTTGGCCAGTGTGTCCGCGAGTGAGTTCTGGTCCCGGGGGACCTGGCGGATTTGGTAGCCTTTGAAATGCTGCAGGAAGCCGCGGGAGAGAGACACGTAGGGAGCCATTTTTTCTCCTTTCGTCTGGTATTCCCCGGATATTTGGTTTACCACAAGTAGGGAGTCGCTGTATACTTCGATTTTTTGGGCTCCGACTTCTCTGGCCAGTTGTAATCCAGCTAGCATGGCTTCGTGTTCTGCCTCGTTGTTGGATGCTGGGAACGCAAAACGGATGGCGCTCTGGAGCTGATGTCCTTGGGGAGATATTAGGATGGCCCCTGCTCCAGCTCCTTTTTCATTTGAGGCTCCGTCTACATAGACCTTCCATGTGGGAAGTTCCGGGGCAGGATCTTCCGGGAGGTCATTCATTCCTGAGCATTCCACAATAAAGTCCGCGAGAGCTTGTCCTTTTATGGAAACACGTGGCTGGTAGTGGATGTCAAACTGGCTCAGTTCCATGGCCCATTTAAGTAATCTGCCAGAAGACTCGGACTTCTGCAAGACTTGTCGGAGAGGGTGGTTGGTGAGTACTCTGATGGTGTGCGCCTGGAAATAGGGCCTTAGCTTCCTCGAAGCGATTAGCAAGCAGAGGGAGAGTTTCTCAATCATTGAATATCTGGACACGGCGTCCAGTAACCTCTTGCTCACGTAATACACAGGGAGTTGGATACGGCCGTCTTCCCGGACGAGAGCGGCACTCACGGCGTGCTTTGTCACAGCTAAGTACAAGAACAACGCCTCTCCTTCGACAGGTTTGGACAGAATGGGAGCTCAGGTTAGATGTTCCTTGAGGTGTTGGAAGGCTGCTTCGCATTCGGGGGTCCACTCGAACCTCTTGTTTCCTCGCAACACATTGAAGAAGGGGACACATTTGTCAGTGGCCTTAGATACGAAGCGGCTGAGAGCAGCTATCCTTCCGGTAACGCTTTGGACATCCTTATGCTACCGAGGAGAAGGCATGTCTATGAACGCCTTAATTTTCTCAGGGTTGGCCTCCACTCTACGGGAGCTGACAATGAAACCGAGGAACTTCCCAGACGAGACTCTGAAAGTACATTTCTTCGGATTCAGTTTCATTCCATACTTTCGGATCACGGCGAAAGCTTCCTCAAGGTCGTCACTGTGGTCCCCGGAGGTCTTGGATTTTACCAACATGTCGTCTACGTACACCTCCATGTTCCTCCCCAGCTGGTCCTTGAACATCTTGTTTACTAGACGCTGGTATGTCGCCCCAGCATTCTTCAAACCGAAAGGCATGACCACGTAATAGTAGACACCCTTGTCCGTGAGGAAGCTGGTGTGTTCCTGGTCCGCGACATGCATCTTGATCTGGTTGTATCCAGAGTATGCATCCATGAAGGATAAGAGTTCATACCCGGAAGTAGCGTCTACTATCTGATCGATTCGCGGAAGAGGGAAACAATCTTTCGGGCAGGCTTTGTTTAGGTCCGTGAAGTCAATACACATTCTCCAGGACCCATTGGGTTTTGGGACCAGAACCGGGTTGGCCAACCACACGGGATAGTGTGACTCCTGGAGAAAGCCTATGGACATCAGCTTGTCCACTTCAGCTTTGACTGCTTCGGCCCTCACTGGGTCTAACGGCCTCCTCTTTTGGCGAACTGGAGTTGCAGATGGGTCTATGTTGAGTGCGTGGCACGCAACATTAGGATTAATCCCCGTCATATCAGCGTGGCACCATGCCAGGATATCCTGATTATTCTTCACAGTGGCCACGATCTTTTCTCGAATGGCCGATGGAAGGTTTTTCCATACCTGAATGACTTTGGTGGGATCTCCCGGGTTGAGGATCACCTCTTCGACTTCCTCCATCGGCTCTATCGCTCTCTCGACCCCCATTCTAGGGTCGAGTTCGTCAACGGATGCCCCTTGGGCACCCCCAGTTTCCGGTAAATCTTCCGCTAAAGGAGCGGCAACAACCGCCTCTTGGACCGTGTAGACGGATCGGACGGAGACGTTATAACAGCTTCGTGCACTTCGTTGGTCTCCCCGGAGGGTGCCGATATGCCCGTCGTCGCATGGAAACTTCAAGCATAAGTGGCGTATCGAGGTTATGGCCCCGCAATCGATTAGGACCGGTCGGCCTAGGATAGCATTATACGCCGTGGGGCGGTCGACTACTACGAATGTGCAGTGCTTGAAGGCACAAGTGTCGCTTTCTCCTCTGAGGGTGACTGGAAGTTGAATTTTTCCTAATGGCATGAGTGCATCCCCATTGAACCCCTGAAGTTGGACGGGGCATAGGGTCAGGTCTGTCTCAGTTAATCCGATCGCGTGGAAGGCAGCTTTGAAGAGGATGTTTACGGAGCTTCCATTATCGACCAGGATCCGTGATACCTTCTTATTGGCAATCTGAGCTTCCACCACGAGGGGATCAGGCGTCATCTTCTGTGAAGGTGATGGGAAGATCCATCATTCGGGGACGCTGAGCAGGGGACTGAACCAAGGCGCACATCTCTCCGGTGTGTTCTAACTCCCTCAAGTTCCTTTTCTGGGAGTTGCGGGTGCTTCCAGCAAGGTGCGGTCCTCCGGAAATGGTGGCTACGTGTCGGTCTACGGGTGGCGGAGCAAGGCCGGGCGGATATGGGTTTCCGGGTCCTGGAGCCAATAATGCAATGGGTGGAGGAGAGGTTGGAGCAGGAAGTGCTGGGAACTAAGACCCAGGAGCTTGGGGGTGACCGGCTCCAGGAGCGCTAGCGGTCCCCCTCTGTCCCGGAGAATATGCAGCTCCGTGAACTACTCCCTGTCCGGGATAGATTATGGGTATCCTCACCCATTGACCGAGGTGTCCCGCTCTTGCCAGGGACTCGATCTCATCTTTCAGCTGAAGACATTCGTTTATGGTGTGCCCCACGTCTCCGTGGAACTCACACCTCTTATTGGAGTCTCGCGGACGCCTTCCTTCGTGAGACACTTTCGGGGGCTTCCTGTAGTTGACCATATTACAGGTCGCCCGATAGACATTCTCTCGTGAATCTATCAAACTGGTGTACTCCGTGAACTTGGGCTCATAGTCCTTCCGGGGTTTCTTTGAATGGTCCCCCCGGTTGGAGTTTCTTCCGCCTCGTTTATTCCGCGATTGGCTCAGATTTCGTTCTGGGCCTTCCGCTTGCGGTTGCGACGGGCCAGGAGCGATACTACATCCAGTTTGTACAGCTCCGTACCCAGAGAAATGGGTTTGATTCGGAGTCTGAGCAGACGCGGAAGGCCCATACACGCTTGGAGTGAACTGGGCTCCTGGAAGCGTGAGGGCTGGTGCGGGAGCTTGCAAAGCAAAGCTCGGCGCAGTCACGGAAGGTGTCGGAGCTGGGGGAACTCCAAAGGCTTGTTGGTAGGCATCCTCAAGGTTGATGATTCCCTGAGCTTTTGACATGAATTCGGACAGAGTTTCTGCCCGTCTCCTTTGCATTTCCCCCCATAGCAGGGAGCCGACGGTAAGGCCCAATTGAAGGGCAATCAGCTTCATGTCATCGCTGACCTTGGTCTTAGCGGCAGCTTCCATCATTCTTTGAATGAAAGCTTTGAGGCTCTCATTGGGTAACTGTTTGATGTTGGTTAATGAACCAACCTCCATGTCGTGGTCTCGGGCAGCAATGAACTGCCTCCTGAATGCGGACTGTAGCTCCTTCCAACTGTGGATGGATTCGGAAGCTAATCTTTTCCACCAGTCCTCCGCGAACTTGGTAAGGGTGAGTGAGAAGCACATGCATTTGGCATCCTCACTGACGCGCGCCACTTGCATCATTTTGTTATATTTAGCTAGATGGGTGCGCGGGTCTGTCCTCCCCTCATATAATTCTATGTGAGGCATTTTGAAATTCTCCGGGAGGGGCGTTTCCGCGATCCTCCGAATACATGGTTCCGGTTCTTCCTCCTCAGAGTCTGACAGGGCCCCACTTTGCTTCCGGACCAGCTTGGTCAAGGCAGCGATCTGTTCCTCGAGCCTCTTTGTATCGCTCTCCGGAAGGTCACTTCCCCGGAGCTTGTCATTGAGATGATTTCGCAGGTCATCTCCGCGAGGTCGGGCCTTTTCTCCTTTGGCCTTTTCATACTTGGCCTCCAACCTTCTTCTTAGGTCCACTGTGGACCAGCTATCTTCGGAGTGCGTGTCCGCAGCCCGACCGTCCTGGTTGACGGAATCACTGGGGCGGTTTGTCCTTCCCCTAGGCCTTGGTGCCTTAGCACCGGGCCCTTTAGGCACAGAGTGCCCGCTTGGGGCTGAAGGACGTCTGGGCTTAGGAGCGCCAGAGACCTTCTGCGCGCGGGGGGGGGGGGGGGGGGCAGTCGGCCTGGTGATTCACGCCTTTAGGAAGTGCAGGGGCATCAGTGCGCATAGGCTCCCCAACTTTTTCTTTGCCCTTGTTAGGGCCGGCTTTGGATGGTCCAACAGCGGCTGGATCCGGCATGGTGGCATCAGCACCACCTAGAACAGAGGCGTCCTCGTCCGAGTCGCCTAGATCTCCGAACTTGCTTTGGAGGCGCTCCATCATGCGCTGCATTTTTTCGGAGACGCGCTCCTGCTCAGCAAGCTTGGCCTTAGTGACCACCAGTTCTTCGGCTACTTGGACCAGTTCTGGATCCTTCTCGTAGTAGTAGCCGTCTTTGTAGTAACCGTCTCGGACATACTCTTCTTCGTCTTCTAAGTATGTCGTATCTTCAGTACTGACCCGATCCTGGCGGGATGTCGGGTCTTCACCCTGGTAGTCCGAGGGTTCGTTTTGTACCGCATCTTCCATCATAGTATCGGGGTTGACCCTAGCATTTTTGTCAATCGCGGATTATCTCGTAGTCACCATCTTTTCAGCACGGAGTGAATACAAAAAACGTACACAGAAAAAGAGCTGACTAACAACTTCCTACAGCTCTCAATGAAAGCACCAAAATGTTTACCGAGTTTTTCGGAAACGAATACAAACAGAATAATAAAAAGATAAAACTGTAGAAGTGCAGAAATATAAATAGACAAACAGGTTTTTTACGTGGTTCAAGCGTTAACGAGCCCTAGTCCACGAGTCGATGTTATTATACTTGTAGAGAATTACAGTAAGATGGCTGGTGTACAAGAACTTCACACCCTCACAGTGTTTCTCTCAGGTTCTCTTGAAGAAGATGAAACTATAGAGATTTTAGCAGAGTTCTTGCTATGTAATTCTTTTTCCGTCTTCTCTATTGTAAAATGAGGAGGTCTTTATAGCTAGAGATTTTGATTAGGGTTTTACTCTGCCCCCATGAATCTTAATTACACCAGCCATAAATAGGGGATACAATTACCGTCGTCGCCTGTCTACCAGGCTCTATGTGGGTATATTTACGTGAAAGTATGGGGAATGCACAAAGGCAGCTGTCTTTTCCAGGCTGTCAGCGGAACTGTAGGCGAAATAGTACTTTTAGGCGTGCTGGGATGTGTGCGGCCTCGACCTGTCGGGCGTGTCAGGCGGGATCCTGTGTCAGGTGGATATCATTCCAACTATGCCTCCTCCATGACTCGACCGCTTGGTCTTCTTCCGTGCGAGACATGGAACTGTATCCGCGAAGGTAACCTGAAGAGCTTCTCCTGGAAGGACCTTCCCCGAAGGATATCCCTTCGGGAGTCCAGGAGAATCGACGAGCTTCCGCGTTGCGGTTGCTTGAACGAGTAGGCTGGACACTAAACGGGAGAGGCGAAGCCTTTCTGTCCATCCGCGAGCTCTGGTCACCTTTCATGAACGACTTTGATAATTCTGCTTCCCCGAGGCTATCCATTTAAACGCTATCCGGAAATCTGGATAACAGAAATCAAGATGTAAATGGGCTAAAGAGGGAGATGCAAACTAAAAGTTTTTCCAATAGATCAATACGATATCATATATTACATGAATGCTTACAAAATGGGAAAACTGATCATACAATTCCTATATACAACATGCTATATAAACTTGTAGCTTTCATGCATAGAAAATTCAACACATATAATCAAAATCGTATTAGTGAAAAATTAAAATAGATTAATAAGTTTTCATAAGAAAAGACACTAATACTAATGATTGAAAATAATGCAAGCACAAGTGTGGAAGAGGAAACCCTGCAGAAACACCAAAACACCAATAAGATCTTCTATACCAGATAGCCAAAGCGCAACTAAAAACTTAACATTATTGCAAACACTGTCCTATTGCAAATTCAATTGAACTAAACAGATATAATTTCTCATCGGCTCAAAATTCTTAGACAAATCATGTCCATTCAATTAACCATAAAACTCCTAACAAATCTTGGGCATCACAAACTTAGAACAAAATTGCAGAGAAGTACATTAAATTTTCTTATACAGAAAGCTGCAAACTCTACGTGACATTGTGTGACCCAACCAGTCTACCCTATTAAATGGGAATAGGAGAGAAAACTACAAATACATATCATAAAATTATATATCTTAGTCTTTATGAAAGCATGCATTTTTATTGAAACATCATAGTTTCAACAAACATCACAGTTACAAGAAGAAAACCAATAACAGACCTAGAAGGGAAAAAAAACCATTCTACTAGATAATCAATTCGAGCAATTTTTGAGATGAGCACAGCCAACATGAGAGCTATCTGTATCAGACATATAAAGAGCATAGTAAAAGTGGATTCTTTCACCAAAATAATGTGACCTCTAAAATAAATATATAAAAGAAAATCTCATATGAAGAGTTAGAACTCGGCCTAGGATGATGAATCTTGAACGATATATGATGAGATAGATATATTTATATACATATATTTAGAGAGAGAGAAAGCGGCCATGTTCCATTTGTAAAAAAAAGAAGTAAGGGCAACAAACACCTCATAGTTTTCTTCTCTTAAATGGGATACCAGTTTTTGCCTCAGATGCACTTTCTCTTCATTGTTGATTCCTCTGAAAGAAATATGTTCACATTAGATTCCATGTGATAAAAATAAATTATTTACCTTGATAAAAACATATCCTGCCCACACACATGAAAAAACGCAGATACTACAATGCTTTTACTAAATCACATACTCGCATAAATAGATTGCCTTATATATGAAAATTAAGTACTTTTCAATCAAATGAGCTGATACAAGTATCCAAACTCACACATTGTGAATTCCTAAGCTCTATAATCTACCACTTTCACCATATGTTTCTAATATCAATAACCAAAAGAATAATAAACAATGTCTCACGAAGAATCACGTCTTTTCCTCCAGTAGCGATTAATAGTATTCTTGAAATACAGTGAAGCCATCAATCGAACGTCCACCTGAGGGGCCAAATGCTTGGCACTAATAATCTCCTACATTACAGTACAAAAACTCAATCAAACTAAAAGTAATTAGATTAAAAATATATCCTTTGGCTTTATTACCAAACAACATAAAAAATGGACCAAACAGTACCATGTCTAATGAAGAAAAAAATTCAAAAAGAAAAGAGAGAGAGTACCACCATGAGACAAGAGCAAAAGCCGGGTCTAGCCTCGCACTAAGTGAGAGCCTCCTCTGCTAGCTTGTGGACTCTTTCGTCGCCACTCAATGAATTGGTCAAGAACCAGTACATCGCTGGGAGGTCCGATTTCGACAGCATCATTACAAGCGAGATTTCGAATCAGTGATTATCTGATATTAAACTGAAATCTGAATTAAAAAAAATACCTCACATAGAAAAATAAGGTTGGAGTGCTCTTGCCTGGGTTCTTGCTTCCAGCAGGAGAAATGCCATGAGGGAGAATCACGTGAGGGAGAAGGAGGAGTTAGAGAAGGAGCGGCAAGACTTGCATGAGGGAGAAGAGGAGTCTGAGCAGTAAAAATCACGTGAGGGAGAAGGAGCAGCAAGAATCGTACAGATCGTGGTGATCCAGGGGCTCAACAGAATGGATTAGAGACATAGTGTGAGAAAGAGTGAGAGAAGGAAAGATAGTCAAGTCTGAAAGAGAGGGGCAGAGGAGGCAAATGTGTTATAAAAAAATTTCATGAGGCGCTTCTTTCTATTTTATTTGGTGCCTAAATTGGCTGTGAAAAAACGTGTGTTTTTTTAATTTTCCTATTAATAACGCTTTTTAATATTTGTCATTTTTTACTGTAATATATACTCAAAATTGTTGTAGTGGAGTAAACTCGGAAGTCATCGATGAAGACAATCACAAACCAATCTAAGAATTCCTTGAACACCATGATCATCATATCCATAAATGTTGCTGGGGCATTGGTCAATTAAAACAACATGACTGAAAAATCATAATGCCCGTACCTCATGCGGAAGGCCGTCTTCAGAATATCCTCGCCCTTGATCCTCATCTTGTGATATACAGATCGAAGATTAATCTTCGAGAATACCGTCTTACCCTGCAAATGATCGAACATGTCATCTATCCTCGATAGGGGGTACTTGTTCTTGATAGTCAACTTGTGTCAACTCCCTGTAGTCTATACGCATTCTCAGAGTCCCATCCTTCTTCTTCACAAATAAAACCAGAGAACCCCATGACGAGTAGCTAGGTTTGATGAATCCCAAATCCAATAATTCATGTAACTATATCTTCAACTCTTTTAGCTCTGTCGGATCCATCTTATATGGTGCCCTCGACACTGGCTCTGTACCCAGCGCTAACTCAATGACAAACTGAACTTCCCTGTGCAGCAACAATCCCGGCAAATCCTCAGGAAACACATCCAAGAACTTGCATACCAATCTAGTCTCTCTCGGCCCCACTGATAAACTTTAATGGTATCCACCACACTAGCTAGAAAGCCTATACAACCTCCTTGTAATTGGTCCCTAGCCCTCAACGTGATATCATAGGAATACGGGGTCCGTGCACAGTACCCACAAAAACAAAGGGGTCCTCACCCTATGGCTCAAACGTCACCATCTTCCTCCTGCAATCTATGGTGGCCTCGTATCTGAATAGCCAATCCATCCCCAAAATCATATCAAAATCATCCATACCCAACTCAATCAAATCTATTGATAGTTCCCTACTATCCACCATCACTGGCAGTGCTCTAAACCATCTCCTAGAAACTACCAGCTCCACTATAGGCAGTGTAGTCCCAAACCCCACTGTATAATACTCACTAGGTCTACACAATCTATCCATCAAATTACTAGAAACAAATGAATGTGTAGCACCAGAGTCAATCAATGCAGTATATATGAAGAGCGAGCGCTAGAAAGCTGGCCTGTCACTACCGAGGGACTAGCCTTAGCCTCTACCTGTGTCAAGGCGAACACTCGAGCTCGACTTAAGCTGTCCGCCTTCCCTGGTTCTTCTTTCTTTAATGTTGGGAAATCCTTCTTGAGGTGTCCAACAACCCCCCCGCCCCCCACAAAAGTAATAGCCTTTGCTCGGCATTCGCCCAGATGGCGCTTCTTGCATCTAGAATACTCTGGATAGCTCCTCCATGACTCACCGCCTCCCTGGCGACCATCCTGTGCAACCCGGTCCCTCCTATCAGGACCAGCAGTGAACGAGGTGATAAGGTTTTCCCACTTCTGATCATTGGGGCCTCTACCCATACCAAACCTTGTAAATGGAGGCACTGCCCTACGAACATCCCGTCTCACAATGTTCTCCCGCCAGATCTTATTCTTCGCCTCCTTAGCAGTGAAGGCCTTCTCAACCGCCTGGGCATAATTCGTTTCCCCACGTACTGATGTGATCCTCACATCTCAGGCTACCATAGCATTAAGCCCTCGAACAAACATGTCCTACCTAGCTGCATCTATAGGCACTAGATCTGGTGCAAACTTTGCTAGTCTGTCAAATTTCAGGGCATGCTTAGTAACTGTCATACTACCCTACACTAACCCAATGAACTCAGTCACCTTTATCACCCTAACGGAAATGTTATAATATTTTTGGTTGAACGAATCTCTGAACTCAATCGAACTTAGAGTGAAAATGTCTCGAGTCTGGGATGCCACCTCCCACCAAATGTGGGCATCCTCTCTAAGCATATAGGTGGCACAAACCACCCTACCATTACTTCCATCCTCATAAAATTCAGAATGGAGGTGATCATACTCATCCACTATTCAGCCTTAAATGGATCTGGTCTTCCCTCAAAGATTGGAGGATGTTGTCTCCTAAATCTTTCATACAGTGGGTCCCACTTATTCCCAGTATCGGGCGGCTGTAGAGCTGGTGCCCCAATAGGTGGCAAGTTAGGTGCAGCACTCCCTGACAGAGTTTGTCGCCTCAGAAGGCGAATCTCTTCTTCCTGGCTCTAAAGTCTAGATTGTATATCAGCAAGCAACTACTGTCAGTTCTGAGGGACTGGCGGATGGTTCTCACCTTGCTCATCATCTCTAGCCCCGACCCTACTGCCGGCTAGTCGAATTGATCGCCTTTGACACATAACTATCCAAGTTTATCTACAATCAATGACTCAGTTGTTCAGGCAATGATAACAGTTTTATACTCATTACATGGCCTAGCATCGAAACTGAACCAACAAAACACAATCATAAACAATTATTCACATACAATAGCAATGCTAATAAGCATGCCTTATCATATTCACATAGCATTTAAGGGCCAGACCCTATCAATATATCTCATGCTTCTTAACAATCATGCAGATAAAATATTTATACTTCATTTAAACACTCAAACATATAATCATACACATGGTTACCAAACTTGAGTTGAGCTTGTCTTTAGCGGCAAGTGTACATAACCTAGACAGCTCTGATACCAAGTTGTAATGCCCTTGATAACAAAGACCGTTACACTGTGTATTTAGAATAGTGCAAGACTTGCTAATCAAGTCGTTTGAACATAAATGTGTTTCTAAATTTAGGTGACAGGCTAGGGGTTAAAATATTTTGATAGTAAAATTGTTGACTTTCATTAAAATAAGATTTTGATACATGGGATCCCAAAAATAGTGTTTACATGGCAGATACAACCCTCAAAAGTTAACACAACAGTAGCCAATCTAAATGGAAAAATACAAGTTTGAGCTCTAGACCCTGTAATTCCCTCGACCTTGGCGGTCAAGCAGATGTCGATGTACAATCTACCCCCAAAGCTCTCCAACTCATGGCTGGTCAAGCTTACCCTTGCCTTTATCTGAACCATGTAGAAACTGTGAGACAAGGCTCAGCAAGAAAACCAAATTCAACAAGCATAGATAAAATCATAAAGTGCATAGTAAACTTTAGATCAACTAGTTCAACCAACTACAAAATACAAGCAATAGTTTAGGCAACAGTAAACATATACCTCCAAACAAAAATAAGTTAATCTTTAATACAAATATTTACGTGTCGACGCCCTTAGGCCGAGCCCTCAAATTATTTAGCTAATCCCGGCTCGCTTATGCCGGGCTTCGTTCAGTACGCTCAATATTAGCCCTGACTCCCTTAGGTTGTATTTTCATAACACACATAACAGATATACTCGCTACAAAACACATACGTTAATTTATAAGGAATCTCAGTCCCATTCACAACTTGGGTGCAGTTTTCTTACCTCGAGTACCAAGCGAAGGATGTAAAGTGATCTTGAGCACGATCCACAATCCTGAGCTTTAAAGGCAACCCTAGTTAGAAGTTATAGTGGATAACTATAAAAATCTAATCCAATTAAATGATTTGAAACAAATATTACCCTCTGAGAACTCGAATTCTACTAAATACGGTAGTAAAATTCATCCCAAGCTCTTAGGTTTCAGTCCTTGAGCCTCCCCGAGCCTAAAAACCAAACTTAGCTATGGGTGCCTATGCGGGTCGCGACCTAGCCCTAAGGGTCACGGCGCATCCCAAGTCAGAGGTGCCAGCCTCAAATCCCAAGGAGAGGCGGGCCACAACTTGCCCCCTAAGGTCGCAGCGCGCCCATAAATCAGCAAGCCCTCAGGGCCTTTTGGGTCACGCGGGCTGCGTCGCCCATGATTTGGGCCGCAGCAGGCCCCCGTGAACCCTCAACTCCCTGGGTTTTCTACATTTTTCCCTCAACCCAACTCATAAAAAATCTCTTGAAACCTTCAACCAAACCCAGAATCGAGTCTAGGACTCTTAACAATATAGTTTAGGCCTAAAAAAAACACCCAAAAACCTACTGACATTACCACCCCAAATAAGTAATCAATCAATAGTCAAAAATCCAGTCAAAACTCATCCTAAGAATTTGAATTCCAAGAAGAATCAAGGCATAATTCTAACCTCAGTTTATAGCCGCAATCCACAACAATTCCTTGAATGACCGTAGCTTAATATATGCAGACTTCCCAACTTAAAACCAAGATTTTACCTTCAATAATTCCTTCAACGTCAAAGCACAAGAGAGGGAGAGAGAGGGAGCATGCAAGAGAGAGAGAGAGAGAGAGAGAGAAAGAGAGAGGGTGAGAAATGCTGATATGTTCTAGCCTAAGTCCGATACTTTCTAACTGTATCTCTTAAATAAAATGACCAAAATACCCCTTATACTAATTCTGCCTCCTCTATTGCCCATAAAGGCAAAATGGTCATTGCCCCGTTTCCCGCTAATTCCTTGAGTCATCCTACATATTCTCGATTAATCCTAGCAAGCCCAACTAATAACCAAATACTTACCTATTACTCAATAAATCCGCAAATATTTCTAAGTTCCCAAAATAACCCTAGGTTCACCCCGAGCCGGGTATTAAACCCCGTTGTGACTATGCCGCTAATCCGCTCACTAGGATCACCTCGAGCCGAATACTGCAAATATATCCAGATAATAATGTGGTCTCAATCATTTAACGCATATAATCACATTTATGCCCTTAACGGGCCAAAATTACAGATATGCCCTTATAAACAATAACGGACCCACATGCATATTTAATACTCATAAACATGCATATATGTATATATTATCATATAAACCATGCATGCCACATATTCACGCATTTAATTAACAAATCACACATAGATCAAGTTATGCCCTCCTAACATGCTAATCAAGGCACTAAACCCTATTAGTATTTTTGGGACGTTACAGGATATGCTACCATTAGTATGAAAAATTTTAATTTTAGAAATTATATATATTTTTATTAATCAAAATATATATTAGATAATTTAAATACCAATATATATATATATATGATTCCAAATAGGTAAAAAAAATTAAAAAAAATAATAATTCAATTCCCTTTTGAATGGACATGATGCCCTTTTGAATGGACATGAAATGTCGTCCACATATACATTTCTTGACCCATAAAAAAGGCCATGAAAAGATATATTTCACGTCCCTTTTAAAGGGTAATGAAAAGTGGTCCCTACGCGGACCACTTTTCATGACCCTTTAAAAGGGACTTGAAATATCTTTTCATGACCCAATCTTTTAACGACTCTAGCTTTCTTGACCCATTTAGTTGGGTCATGAAAATTCTTTAATGATCCTTTTAAATGGTCTTAGAAAGCCATTTTTTAGTAGTGTCAAAACCCTAATAGTCTATTATGTTATACACAAAGGTTTAAATACCCTAGATCTTGCTTAGAAGGATGACACTCAAGAACTCATCAAGGAAAGGAAGAATCACGAAGAAGATGATCTTATTTGTGGAGGTCACATTCTCAATGCTCTCTTGGACTGATTGTACGATCTCTATACCAACATTATGTCCACCGAGGAGATATGGGTTGCATTAGAAAAGAAATACAATGTAGAAGAATAAGGTAAAAAGAAATTCTTTATTACTCAATACATGGAGTTTATTTATTTTTTTATGATAAACCCCTTCTTCCCCAAATCCATGAATTGAAAATCATTGTAGATAAAATTATTGCCCAAAATATTGTATTGCTAGAACAAGCCTATGTTGGCGCCATTACAGCCAAGTTGCCTCCCTCTTGGAGGGGCTAGAGAAAAAAAACCATCTATAAGAATGAAGAGATTTCCTTGGAGGTGATTATCAAGCACTTGATAATTGAGGAGGGGTCTAATTCTAGATATAATAATGCGGAAGATTCTAATAGAGAGACTTCTAAAGCCAATGTGGTGGCTAAACCTCCCAACAACAACAAAGGAAAATGGATTAACAAGCTCAAAGGCAAAGGTAACAAACCCTTAGTACCTAAGAAGAATGAACGTCAATTTAAGAGCTCCAAACAACATTGTGTAGTGCGTGGAAAAAGTGGCCACTTTGTAAGGGATTGAAGACAAGAGCCACAATAATGAGCCTAAGTTGAATTCAAATGAAGAAGACTTAATAACTACACTAAGTGAGATTAATGCCATCCATGGAAAGGTAAAAGGTTAGTGGTATAAAACTTGTGCCACCATCCATGTTACATATGATAAGTCTTTCTTCAAGACCTTTGAGAGTTCAAAAGATGGGCATGAAATTCAAATGGGCAATGAGAAGAGGTCCAAGGTTGAAGGCAAGGGAACAATTGATCTTTTCTACACTTCTGCAAGAAGGATCTACTCACAAATGTATTGTATGTGTTAGGATTGGTTAAATACATAAGGAAATTAGTTTTACCCTAAGCGGTGCAAAATTATAATGATATCACTAATGTCAACATAAGTGGGTTGAATTTTTTTGTAGCCATTATGAAATGATCTTTCTGGGTCCAAAGTGTTACTTGGACTATATAATAGTACCCAAAAGGTTTGGTGGCATTTGGAGGTGTTTTGGGTCGATGTACGGAGTCAAAAGTCAGTATAACAGGCATTGTGTCGCCTGTTGATAGGCATTGCATCGCCTGTCTTTAAACAACACAAACAGGTGTTGCATTGCCTTAATGAGGGAGATGCATCGCCTACCAGTGGATGAATCTCTTGTTGCATCGCGTGGGCTATCTGTACAAATTAGTACATTTGCGTGTTTTGGCTCCAAAACATAGTTTAAATTCCACTAATCTCATTGGTTAATACTAATGACGGTTCTTACTCTATTTTAAGGGTTCATTTAAGACTTTGGTGAACTAATCCCTCTCCACTCTATCTCTCTAAAACCCTCTATCTTTCTAAGTCACAAAGGTTACTAGTTTTCTCCAAGATCTTCATCAATAAAGCTTGACTTGTTTGAAAACCAAGGCTTGTTAATCCAAAGAATCATTCCACCATCGTAGTAGGTTCAAGCAACCTCTTATGGGAGGCTAGGAATATAGTATTTCATGACAACAATTCAATTATGTCAAGCTTTCATGATCATCTCCATTGATTTTATGTAACTAGGGTTTCTCTGAAGAAAGATCCTTTCTTTACCTTGATCTAATTTTTGTTTATTCTCCCATTGTTTAAGAGATTATCTAGATTTTGATTCCTTTGAATTATCATATTCTAAATTGTGTTTATAAGCAAAAATCCCGACAATCAAACAACTCTATTCACGAACCCTTGATTTAATACTCTTCTGAGATTGTTTTGTGTCTAAGGTTCTTGTTCTAATACTCTAACCAAACACCATATAAGAAAGTTCATCTCTATCAGCCCTCAAGTTCATGTCCCAAGATCTAGTTAGGCTAGATCATTTTGATGGCTCTAACTTTGTTAGATGGCAAGACAAGAACAAGTTTCTTCTCACAACATTGAAGTCTACTACATTCTAGAAAAAAACATAAAGGATTTGGGTGCAGAAAAGGATGATGATTCTTAAGAAGTGATCAAAGAAAGGAAGAAGCACGATGAAGATGATTTCATATTTCATGGTCACATCCTCAATGCTCTCTCGGATCGTCTTTATGATATGTACACCAACACAGCATCGACAAAGAAAATTTGGGTAGTACTTGAGAAGAAATACAAAGTTGAAGAAGAAGGTAACAAGAAATTTCTCATAATTCAATGAATGGAGTATAAATTTTTTGATGAAAATCTATTACTTCCACAAGAACAAGAAGTACAAGTTATCTACTATTGAGATAACCTTGTCAGAGCCCTTTATTGTGGGTACCATAATAGCCAATTTTCCTCCATCTTGGATGGGCTATAGGAAGAAGATTCTCCATAATAATGAAGAGATATCATTGGAAGAAATCCTAAAGCATCTAGGGATTGAAGAGGAGTCTCGCTCTAGAGACAAGTGTATGGAAGAGTCCAATGGATGGGCATCAAAGGCAACTTCCATAGATAAAACCTCTCAATCAAAAGGGAAAGCTCCAATCAAAGAATGACAATTGCCTAGCCACAAGGAAGAATGAAGGGCAATTCAAGGGTGTCAAAGTTCCTTGTTTTATTTTTGGCAAGAGTGGTCATTTGCTAGGAAATGCAAATTCTAAAAATCTACCAATTTTCAATCCAAGGTAAACACAACCAACGAGGAGCAGGTTGCAACCTTGAGTGAGGTGAATGCCATCCAAGGAAGGTGCAAGGATGGTGGTATGACAATTGTGCCACCATTCATGTGACTTATGACAGAGGAATCTTCAAGAAATTTCAAGAGACTAAAGATGGCCATGAAATTTGTTGACCCGATTTTCTATAAACTAATAAATATAGAAGTGAGCTAGTAGAAAGAAAAAGATCAAAAACACAGACAAGTTTGTATGTAGTTCGACCGTTAACGTGGCCTAGTCCACGAGTCACTTGTTTGAAGAAAAGCTCGTCAAAATAAAAAGCTTTTCGGTGTTTTACAGTATGGGCAGAGGATTGTCTTGCTCAAAGGTAAAATTGGAGTCCAAAATCTAGGGTTCAAGATCCCTACAAATGATCCATTCATGCCTTATTTATAGGCGGCATAAGGGTAGCAAATAGGCTGCTAGCCTTATTGAAATAAATGTTTACATTCCTTTCCACATTTTGTGGGAATTATCTGTTACATAATTAGTATCCTATATCTGTCACTCATCTATAGGCCCAACTGGGTAGCCTTCTTTCCTAAAAAGGGGGTGGTCCATTTTTGCGCAGGGCCTATGCTGTGTGGTCCCCAGATCTCCAGAAATCTCGCTAGACCATTAACGAGATTCCTTGGGTTCTCCGAGATGTTGATGTGACGACATTCATCCTGGACCTGATCTTGGGGGAACTCCTGAGGTCCTTCTTTGGATGTCTTGTTGTTCGGATACTGATGATTCCTCTACATGGTATTCAACCCCCGAAGACTTCTTGGGAGATATGTCGTGTATGTGGCCATGTGTCAGGAATTGTTGACGTGGATGATAGGGCATAAAATGCCTGGAACAAAATCCATTTGGGGAAGGAGCATAGATCTAAACTGATGGGATATAGCAATGTTGATCTCTTCTTCACCTCCAGAAAGAAAGTTCTTCTTACAAATGTGTTGTATGTTCCAGACATGAGTAGAAATCTTATAAATGGATACTTGTTAAGCAAACCTGACATCAAATTGATATCTAAGTCCAGTAAGCTAATTTTTTCCAAGGTTAATTAATTTTTGGGGAAAGGGTATGTTTATGATGGTATGATCAAGTTGTTACTCAAGACTTCAATTTTGATAATAATGCGTCTACATCTTCATGTTATATGCTTGGCTTTAATTATATTACTTTGTTGCATAATTGACTTGCTTATATAGGTTATAGTATAATTAAAAGAGTTATAAAATGTGGTTTAATCGTATGTAATGATATTGAGCATGAAAAATGTGAACTATTTGTTAATTCTAAATTTTTTAAGAGACATTATCATAGTGTTGAAAGATAAACTAATTTGTTAGATTTGATACATAGTGATTTATGTGAAATGAATGGAATGGAATGATAACAAGAGGTGGATGTAGATATTTTATTACCTTTATTGATGATTATTCTAGATTCACATATTCTTTCTTGTTGAAGCCTTTATAATGTTTAAAATCTGTAAAGCCAAAGTTGAATATCAATTGGAAAAGAAAATCAAAGTAATAAGAAGTGATGGGGTGGTGAATACTTTCCCAATGAATTCAATTTGTTTTGTGAAATGCATGGTATAATGGTGACTGCACAACCCCTTATACACTCCAACAAAATGGTATAGTGGAAGGAAAGAATAGAACATTTGCTGAAATGATAAATGTTATGTTATTACATGCAATGTTGAGTTTTGCATTATGGGGAGGAGCCTTGCTATCCTCTTGTCAGATTCCTTTGAAGAAGAATCAAATTTCACCATATGAGATTTGGAAAGGAAAGAGGCCCACCCTAGGGTATCTCAAAGTGTGTGGGTGTCTTGCTTATTATAGTGTGTGAGTTATATGATGTGTATTAATTTGTTGGCTATGCCTTAAATATCATAATTGAATCAAGAGAAGTTGAGTTCTTTCTGTAGAGTGACAAAAAACTTCAAGAATCGATGTCATTAGAAGGAACTTAATAGGAGTTACCTTTAAGGCTTGTAGGGAAACCATTATTTCCTATAAGAAGCCAAAGGCTTAAAGAGGTTGGATCACAAGATAAAAACTCACAAGTGGATATTCTTTTCTTAGTAGAGGGTAATCACAAAGGAGACACTTGGAAAAATCCATTGGTACTTCAAGTGGACCATGACCCTAAAACAGTCCAAGAAGCTATGGTAATGACCAAAAAATACGAACAACGATTTTGCAAAAATCAAACCATATTTTTAAATTAAAAGGTCTAAAAATCCATATAAAAAACCTTGTAAATGTAATGTGTGCACACACATAAAATATTTACATTTTAACTTAAAGTTTTGTAGTGAACCAAAAGAGTTTAAACATAATTTTAAAGGTATTTCAAAAGTGGAAACTTCCCAAAGGTTGGGCCACATGTACATCTTTGCAAGCAATCCCCGACGTTCACTATCCCAGTTTATCTTGGTCATTACCTACAACATGAACAACTAGGTAATCGATAACACTTAGTGAATTCATTCTCACAATATGTAGGATAATAAATACAATAAGGATCAATGACCAAGTCATTGTCCACACAACAAATATCTTACCACACTTAGGGTTCTGGATAAATTCGGACCCTAAACAAACAATTAAAGAATTCCTAATCGTGCTGGCGGTATCACAAATGCATAAACTGAAACAGCGACCACATAACCCCGCAGAAATCCAGACCAGAGCAAATACAAAATAATAAAAATAATAATATTCCTCTCCAGACCATCTCAGAAGTTGTCAAATATATCCCTTAGTATAATCTACAGACCACAATGGAGACCTGAGTCTCCACAATGATATCCAAGAAATAATTCCCTCTCAAGAGTAACCAATGGTTACCTAAGGCATTCATACTAACACTTGGGGTAGGTGAATTCATATCGGTTCATTGAGACTCCTAGGATTTCCTGGTACACTTATCTCCTGGCCAATTGTCGCGGTAGCTAACCAAACCAATAAATAACATATCACAATGGAGCATAAACACCCATAGGATCGTTCTGACTCCTAAGTTTTACTGGTGTACTCATCCTGGGGAAAGGTCAGGGGCGCAACCCAGACCAATATTATCTCACGTGGAGCATAAGCGCCCTTGGTTATTGGCTCTAAATGTTCCCTCTCTAACTAGTGTATAAGTCCTACTACTACCAAACAATACACTAGTTATTTCATGTTGTAGACATGGAAATCACATTCTCACTAACAATAACTAATTTTAAACTTTTGATAAACTTATTTAATTTTATTTTATTATAACTAATTATAAAGATTGTGATAAAAATTTAGATTGTTTTTAATAAAATTAAGAGAAAGCTAAATTTGATTTTAAAAAAGGTAGTTAATCCTATTTTCTTAAAAATTAAGGTTGTGGACCCTTTTTCTCTTCTTTAAACAATATTCATAAATTTTATAAAATTATTAATTTTTTATATCCAAATTAACCTTAATAATTGTTTAGAGCACTAAACTTAAATTCATAACTATTAAGATCAAAGTAGATTAAAAATCTAATCTTTTTAGAAAAACCCCCATTTTCTACAAATTATAAAAGTTTTACACATTTTAGTTCTAAATTGCTAACTTTAGAAAATTATATTATGAAAGCCTGAACTCTAAAAATTCCCAAAATTTTCAGAATCAATCTTGGCTATACCAAGAAGTCCCTTGAAAATTTTTATACAAAAGTAATATTTTTTCCTTAGTGAAAACTATTTTAAAAACCGCCCTTTTGAATTTGTCCAGAAAATTCTTTAACATTTTTCTTATAATTTGAGAGATCCTAAAATCAAATTGATTCATTATATAGATATGAAATTTCATAGATCTATATTAGGGTATGTGAGCAATGTTCATACAAAATATTAGTTGAAAAAGATAATTTTTATTTAGTGAAACGCGTTCATAAATGTGGCTATCCATAGACTAAATTTTGAATATCAAATTTTTACTCAATTTTGAAAAGTTATATCTCCTTTTGTTTTCAATATTTTTCTTTAAAACTTTACTAGATTTATTACCAATATAAGAATAATTTTAATTCCAAAAAATCAGAAAAAAATACATTAATTTACTTATGGAACTCGCTGTCCAAAGTCGGTTGTTTGTATAATTTCTAAAAACCATTTTTCCAGATTGCACAACAATATTGTAAAAATCATAACTTGGTCATTTCAATACCTTTTTGAACATTTCTAAACCCTAGAAAATACCCAATGGAACCAAGAAAATCTTGAAAAGATTATGTATAGGTTTTTTGTACCCTAAAAATACAAGCTCAATCGACTTATTCGAGGTATAGTTGGCAAGCAATAAATGATGGGTTTGTACTCTGAAGAAATTTCATCAGTTCCAGGTTAAATAGGACGAGGTTTCGTTACCGAGTCTAGATAGCATGAGCTCTTGTAGATCACCCCAAAGGCATGTGACACGACTTCCAGCTCGCCTTAGTCATGATTCGAGCATCACTTGAGTCAGATCGCCCTTCGCATATGACCTCTAGCCTGAGGATCACATTCAGCTCGCACAAGTATTGTGATGCGCATAATGAAGAATTCCCATAGACTTAGAGATTTATTATACACCATAAATGCTTGTAATCGTTATATAGTAAGTATCTGATATAACTGGTATTAGCATATTTAAGGAATTATGTATTTGGGAAGTTACCAATTCTTGTAAGTTACCAAATATTGTATAGTTACCCAAAACTGTCCATCAGCCCCTTATAAATACAGAGGGAATTGACAATAAAGGGGACTGAATTTTGTATTTTGTATGCAAAAACTATGCAGAAATGATCTTAAACAATTTATCCAACACTTTATAAACTGAATAATATAGACTAGCGAACTAGGTGGATTTTATCTATTGAACCACATAAAATTTCATGTGTTCTTATTTTATGGTTTACAAAAGCCTAATCTTCTATTTTCATATTTCTTAAATTTTAAGTTATCTTTTTTGTGAGGCTGGAGTATAAAGGCCATATATTTTTATTTATCTTTGAATGAATAAAAGGTCGATGTGTAGTTTAAACGCAGTACTAGAATGTTTTTCCAATAAATCTTGTTTATGTACATTGAGTAAAAGTGATCTAGAATATTAATAAATTGTGATCGCTTAGGGGGCATATAACCCTCATTACATTCTACAAATTTAAAAAAAAAATTGCAACTTAGAATTTGGAAATTCAGAAATCTTGTAGCTTTTTAAGGCTAGAGTTTTTAAAATAATCTCGAATACAAACTGTTGACGCAGTTTTTCGCCAACAGTGAATTAAGAAAATAACAAGGTTGAATTAGTGCTTGATGGTAAACCGAAGTAAGAAAATAATTCTCAAGAACACTGGTCTTTTTACGTGGTTCAGTGGTTAAAATCCACCTAGTCCACGATTCTATATTATTACTGCTTTTCTCTCTCTACTTTGACAGAGTTTCGGTATTACAGAATAATCGTCCCCTTTCCTGTCCAATATTCTCAGTATTTATAGAGAAATTCCTTGGACATGTTTGGGTAATCCCGTGTGTCAATCACGGATTTGCGTATTTATTACATTTATTATTGAATATTCCCATTTATACTAGGATATGATCTAATCATGAAATAAATAGACTCCTAATATCTAGGGCATTAACTATCACAGGCTGGCCATAAATGATCGTATAAAGTATCCGGGTCTTTGGGGATCCGCGGACATGCCATATGTTCAATTCACCCCGAGTTGAACACACCGCCAATCTCGTATCATGGAGGCCATGCCTTATAAATACTATAAGCTCACGCTTATCAATTTATGCATCCCTAGCTCGTACAACCATCATGAAAATTATGTTGTCTATATGGAACGTACATGGACACCTTCGCTATTTCTTCCATGCATTTATTTACCAGATGCATACGATCTGAGGGAAAGGCCTGTGCTAAAATTAGGATACACATTTGCCCCCCCCCCCAAGTCCCTGCTCGTGGTTTATGATGTCATCATTTGACCTACATAGTAGGGACTTTTAGACTTCTATAGAAATAAACAATGACTGCCCACTACTTGAGTACTGGACACGTGGAACACTACAATTGGCATCTGTTTGAGTTTCGAAGACTGCAATAATTTTTTTGTCAACTTTTTGCCACCGTTTTGTCCTTTGAAACATAACCCTTGGATCTTGTATTGACTTATTCGGATGGCTCAAATTGATTTATGTCATTTACGTATAAATTTGGCAGACAATTTCCACAGTTCATCACCTTTTATTTGAAATCTTTCTTCATCTTCTCTCATCTGTGCTTTCAAAACCCTCTTATTTCTCAGAGAAAAGAAAACAAAAAATCTTTCGTTTCAAAATCTCTACAAAACCCAGTTGTCCAATTACTCAGGAGTCTTCCAGGAACTCTTCCTTGTGAAATATGTTTCTTTAACCGACGATCACACTGTAAGTCTTATCGTTTTGAAGAACCCTTTTTTTTTCTCTACTGATTTCTGCGTTTTATTTACCATGCTCACCCACGCTTCACCGTAGGTAATATTAGGGTGTTTTCTCAATGTTTTTGGCACATAGGCTTCAACTTTAGGTTTACAGAGAAGGTTTAGAGTATCTCCTAAAACTATGACATTCACGAAACTAGGTATTTTCTTGGTAGATTTGGGTAATTTATGGCAAATTTTAGGGAATACCATTCGGGTTAAAGATGATGAAAGGTTAGGGTTCAAAAATCAGATTGCTTAGGGAACACGTTTCTTGGGTGGTTTTTTTTTTTTTTCTAAACCGCCCCCAAGGACAATAGTGGTCGGATCTTCTAACACACGGATCCCTTAACGTCAGGGATCTATTGGGAAACCGAGGCATGTAGCATAGGGTAGAGTGGGATTACGCAACGAGTTGAGACTAACCCAGCTCGTATATCATAGATATCATTCTCCCCCGTACATCCATGTCATAACATTCACAATTTTAGGTCGCCTACCAAGTGACTCGTCATTCTTGTTCGTTAGGCGATCTAATGGCACCCAAGAAGAGCGTACCCAAGAAAAGTGTACCCAAGAAAAATTCACCTGGCTTGTCAGCTCAACAAACCAACAAGGGAAAAGAGATCACCTCTGAATCTCCTCTTCCTCATTTCGGCCCTGTGGTAGAGAGGGAGATCATGATTGACCCCAACGCGTTCTTTGAGGAAGAGACGATCGTCTCCAAGATCACGACCCAAGGAAGAGTCAATAATATAATGCTAAGCCACAACATAGAGGTCGGGTCCAGGGTCCTCATTGCCCGACCTCTGTTTGAAGGGGAACGGAGCTGTGCACCCCTCCAGGACGACTTCGTGGCCTGGAGTGACGAGCACTTAAAGGCGGAGGCCTTCCTTCCCATAGACCAATATTTTGCTGATTTCCTCAACTACGTGAAATTGGCACCGTTTCAGCTCCCCACAAATTCATACCGACTTCTTGCAAGGCTGAAATACCTCTTTTTAAAGCATCAGTGGGAGGTCCCCACTCCAGTAGATATCCTCTACTTCTTCTGCCTTAAGGCCAACCTAGAGCAAAGAGGGTGAGATGACGGATTCTACTACCTCACCAGATTCGTGAACTCAACCTCGGTTATCGAGCTCCCCAACCACCCCAACGACTATAAGGATAAATTCTTTATGTCGAACGGGTTTCACAACTGTGAGCATCGATATTTCAACTATCCTCGTAAGTCTTCTTTCTTTTCTCAGCTCGCAAAGTCATTCTTCCTTTTTAATAGACATACTTCTTGTGTTTATACTAATTGAGTATACCATTTTTTGTGCAGCCATATTCGCGAGGACGGAGAAGTCTGTGACCCTCGAGGGTCAGTATGACACCTTGTTTGGGCTCCTGCGCCGCGAGAAGGATTATCTCCCGCTAGTGAATGACATCACGGTGTTGGCGTGCCAATTGATCGGTGAAGGCCAGACTTTGTCCTTAAGAAGAACACAAGCTATCCTTTCGGTAGTCCACGAGCTCCCGCCTCCCCCAGAAGGAGACTCTGAGGCCGCTGAAGGCGAGGAACAAGAAGAAGATGAAGTGCCTCTTGTGCGAAAGAGGCGGGCTCCCGAGGCTACTCGGGGTTCTGACCTCGAACGAGTTGCATCAGGAGCAGCAGTTGGTCCCTCCGGCCAAGGTAACCCATACCCCTATAGGGAATTAGATAGGGTTGTTGCTGACTTTAGGCTAGTTAGATTTAACCCAAACCAGCTTGTCCACTGCCACCCTACCAATCCAGATCCTAACATTACCCTGCTCTAGTGCATGGATAACTTAGTGTTGCGCCATGATATGAGTTACCCTAGAGGTACTATTGTCGTAGATAAAACCTCGAATTTTAGGTCAGCCACTTTTGAGAAGTATGGGACCAATCGTAGGTCGTGGCCCTCTTTGCTCCAAGGCGCCTTTGCCCCTGTCTTTAGGCAATATGTAGATGAGTCAAGCCCCGAGGTAGATCCTGAGCCCGAACCTCCCATAATCCATGAAATTCTAGGCTTAGAGTACCCTTCTCCTCCAGTAATCTTAAGGCAGGAGGTTGTGATAATAGACTCCTCCCCCAGCCCGGAGGGTAAGACTTTTATTTATTTCTTTTATGTAAATTTCTGACTTTACTTGTGTATTAATTCCCTTCTTATTTTTTTCAGCCGAAGAAATGGATCGATTCGGAGCTCCTAACCTTCGTACCGCTTTCCAGGGCGGAAGGTCCAGCTCAGGTCCTATCATAACGATTTACAAAGAAAATGCCTCATGTTGCAGGAAACACCTCCAAATCACCAGCTAAGAGAAAAAGTACGAGCTCAGCAGCTCTGGCTTCAACCATCATGAAGAAAAGGATTCCTCCTCCTCAATTTGCACCTGCTCGGGATCAGGTAATACAAGCTGATCCCCCAGCTCCTCTTGTTCCTACCGCTACTGTGCGCATTTCAGTCGATCCCCAAGATCTAGAGAAGATCCCCGATACCTTTCGGGGGACCCTCTACAGGACAGCAAACCACGTGGTGGAGCACGTCTACAAAGCCAACCCTAGGGATCTGAGGACAATAGAATAGCAGAGCCCAGAGAATGTCCTAGAATCAGCCTTGGGGATGACCCTCACAGTAAGATATCGTTCCTTAGTGAATTTCTTCTTTTCATTTTTCCCAAGTATGCATCTAACTTGTCTCTTATTTTGCATTCGATCATGGCTCAGCACCGCAGTATAGCCCGACCTAGGGCCAGGAATGATGAACTCCAGGTTGAGCTCCAAGCCGCCAAGACTGCCTTGGGTGCTGCTTAAAAAGGCAAGCAGGAGAACTCCTCCCTTTCCCATAGGCAAGGATCCTATTAAGTCTATACCCTATACTGCAAATGGCCATGGGGATGAGATCATCGTTAGCTCGACTAGAGCAGCTCGGGTAACTGTGGCGAAGCGCTGGCATTTGTCGCATTTCTGAACATGGGAGATGGAATATTTTGTTAAAGTGGGCCAAAAATAACCCTGCCTTAATATTTTCAAGGCTAGGTTTTGCCCCCCAGCATGATCTCCACAAAAGCCTTCATGCACCTCTTGCAGAATGGCTTTAGCCTCCTCAGGCAAAACATACCATAGAAAAGGAAAGGAATGACCGCGTCAATATAACGTTCCATCTATTATCACATATCTTGGAGCATGATAGAGTATCTTTCCCGCGTCCATTCTTTCTTTAGGTAGCCTTCCTGTTGTAAGGTATTCCACTATAGGGGTCATCTAGGTCGGCCTTGTGTCAATCATCTCGACCTCTATCACTTTTTCAGCCACGCTTGGACTCTCCAAAAATTCCACTAGTACTATGTTCAAAGTCTCAGCTTCCTTGGTGGTGGCAAGCCTTGCCAAAGCGTCAACATTAGTGTTCTGTTCGCGAGGGATCTGTTCGATGGTACCGTACTCAAATTCTGATAGCTTTCTCTTCACCTTAGTTAGGCAAGCTGCCGTCTTGGCACCACACGCTTAATATTCCCCCAACACTTGATTGACCACGAGCTTGGAATCACTATAACATTGGACGACCCTTGCTTTCAATTCCTTTGCCACTCTAATCCTGACTAACAAAGCCTCATTCTCGGATTCGTTGTTTGATGCTTCAAATCTGAATCTCAGCACTGTATGGAAACGATGCCCCTCTGGAGAGATCAATAGGATTCCTAGCTCTGGATCCATTCTCATTTGATGAGCCATCCACGAATATTCTCCATAACTTCTACACCGGCTCCTTCAAAAGCTCCTTTTGAAATCCGGTGCATTCAGCCTCAAAATCAGCAAGGGGGCCTGGCTTTTGATCGAGGTCCGTCGAGTGTACCGTATCTGGAACTGCCTGTGTTCTACTGCCCCTTTTTAAAAGATGTCCTGAGGCTTCAGGTTTTTGCAATACCTGCCTTAGAGGTTGGTCGGTCATGACGTGGATTGAATGGGACTGGAAGTATGGTCTAAGCTTCTTGGAAGCTAATATCGAGATAAATGCTATCTTTTCTATCAGGGGATACCGTGATTCTACCCCAAGAAGTCTTTTGCTTATATAGTACACCGGTTTTTTAGCACAGTCTTCTTCCCAAACTAACACAGCGCTGGCTGCATTTCCTATCACGACCAAATATAGGAACAGGGGCTCTCTAGATATAGGCTTAGACAATAATGGGGGTTCAGTCAAATGTATCTTTAGGGCAAGGAATGCCAGCCTGCACTCCTCAGTCCATTCAAATTTCTTATTTCCTCTGAGCAAGTTGTAAAAGGGCAAACACTTGTTAGTCGACTTTGAAATAAATTAGTTTAATGCTGCCACTTTTCCAGTCAAGCTCTGAACTTTTTTATGCGAGCTAGGCGAAGGCATCTCCAATAATGACCTGATTTTTTTTGGGTTTGCCTCTTTCCCCATGTATTGACTATGAATCCCAGAAACGTTCCCGACACTACTCCAAAAGTACATTTCTGGGGATTTAGCCTCATATTGTATTTCCTCAAGATTTCAAAACATTCTTTTAGATCCGAAACATGGTTATCAACAGTCTTGGATTTGACTAGCATATCGTCGACATACACTTCCATATTTTTTCAGATCTGATCAACGAACATTCTGTTAACTAACTGTTGTAGGTAGCCTCGGCATTCTTCAGCCTGAATGGCATAACTTTGTAATAGTATACATTCGTTGGAGTCATAAAGCTAGTATGCTCCTGGTCTACAGTATTCATTGCAATCTGGTTATATCAAGAGTACGCATCCATAAAATACATGAGTTCGTGTCCCGCAGTTACGTCTACCAACTGATCAATTCTCGGCAATAGGAAGCAATCCTTAAGACAAGCTTTGTTCAGGTCAGAGAAAGCAATGCAAGTATGCCATTTTCCATTCGACTTTGGTACCAGGACAGGATTCGTGACCTAGATCAGGATTTTGCTTCACGAATGAACCTGTACTTTAATAACCGAGCTACTTCTTCTTCCAATGCCTCAGCTCGAATTGTTCCCAAACGTCTCTGTTTTAAGGATTTTGCATGCACTCTTTTATCCAAGTTTAGGGTGTGCATGATCACACTCGGGCTTATTCCCACCATGTCTTCATGAGACCAGCGAAAACATCTAGATTCCCTTGCAGAAATTTAACTAGCTCCTTTTTCCTATCATCGCCAAGATTTTTTCCAATCTTAACGACTCTTGAAGCTTCCGTGGGATCTATTTTTACCACCTCGAGCTCCTCAATAGCTTGGAGCTCTGACCTGTGCTCACCTATTTTTGGATTGATGTCATCATTTGGGGTGACATATTTATCCTTTATTCCTTGACGTTCTTCCGTCCCGGAGGCAACTTCCACTTCCGGGGACTCCTCAACTCCGTCACTTATGGCCATTGCTTGCTGCCCAGGTTGTGATTTTCCCTTCATGGAAATGCTATAGCATTCCCTGGTAGTGAGCTCATCGCCTCTGACAGTGCATATTCCTGCAGATGAGGGGAATTTGATTGCCAAGTGGCGGATAGAGGTTATGGCTTCGAATGCCATCAATGCAGGTCAGCCCAAAATTGCATTGTATGTAACTGGAAAATTGATGACCACGAACTCGAGAAGCTTGGAGAAAGTTCGTGGACCTTCACCCAATGTTACCATTAACTCGATTGTTCCTATAGCTGCCGACCCTTCACCCAAAAACCCATATAGAATCACGGAGGTCGCCTTTAGCTTAGTTACAGACAATCCCATTTTTTCTAAGGTGGACCTAAAGAGTAGATTCACGGAGCTTCCATTATCTACTAGCGTCCTCCTAACTCTAAGATTGGTGAGCTGAACGGTTATCACTAGAGGATCGTTATGTGGGAACTGGACATGGCTGGCATCTTCCTCTATAAAACTAATTGATTGTTTTTCCAATCGTTGCTGCTTTGACAACCGTTGCTCCAGGACAAACTCGACTCCGTTATGGGATTTCAGCTCATTGATATACCTATTTTGGGCACCTTTGCTCGTGCCTGCCAAATGAGGTCCTCCCGAAATGATGGCTATATCTCCTCCTATTATCGAGGAGGATTGTCCTGATTCACCTGAGTTCCGGTTTGATTTATTGGAGCTTCTGGAGCTGATGGAGTGTTTTGTCTAGCGGGCTGACTGGGAGTTGTTCGATTCCGAGCGTACTGAGCCAAACGTCCTGCTCTGACGAGAGTCTCAATTTCATCCTTCAGGTGTCTGCAGTCATCAGTATTATGACCAATATCATTGTGGAATTGATTTAATTTTGAAGGTTCTCTCTTCGCCCTTTGATTCTTTAACGGTTCTGGTTTCTTCCACTTAAGGCGAGCAGAATTTTCCAAGAAGATGTGTTCTCTAGTATCGGTGAGATCGGTATATGTTTTGTAGACCAGTTTAAATTTCTCCACAGACTTCTTTTTCTTTGTTCTGTTATGGTTTCCCTCACCATTTCCCTTTCTCTTGTTATTCTCCCCTTAGTTATTTTGGGTAACGGTTTGAGCCATAGCTGCAACATCCGTTACCGCTCCAACGGGCTGGATAGGGACTTGGCTGGATCCTGCGATGGAAGCTCGTGCCTCTTTTAGGTTAACCCACGTTTGAGCTCGGTTCAGGAACTCATCAACAATACTAACTCCTTTCCTCTGTAGCTCTTGCCATAGGTCGCCTCCAAGAAGGATTCCTATTCTCATTGCCATGAGCTTAGAACTCTCGTCGGCGTCTCTAGCTCGTGCAGCAACATTGGCAAACCTACTTCGGTATGCTTTCAATGGTTCACCGGGCTGTTGCTTTACGTTTGTCAGAGAGTCAGCTTTAATCCTAGCTACTGGAGAAACCCTGAATGCTCTCTTGAAATTAGCAGAAAAGCTCTTCCACGAGCTGATTGAATGCCTCTTGTACTATTTGAACCATTGCCTAGCTAGCCCAATCAGAGTCGATGGGAATATTAAGCATCTTAGCTTAGGCCCAATGTTTTGGGCCATCATCATGGTGTTGAACATTCCTAAGTGGTCAGACGAATCTCCATCTCCATAAAACTTTGACAAATGTGGCATCCTGAAACCCTGTGGATGTGCAGTCGCCGCAATATTTGGGGCGAAAAGCTCGAGCTCATCCTCTGAATCACACTCATCTTTCTCTTTTTTTTATAGGAGCCTTTTCATTAGCTCCTCCATCTGGGCTAACCTTTCGAGGGTTTGGTCCCTGGTTCCTTGGTTATTCTGGGGCTGTTCAACAGTTCCCGTCCTATTGTACGCGTTCTGCGGGTTGTTGTCCCTCCAAGTTTGGGCTTGGTTTTGTGGGATATTCATGTTATCACGTACCTCTGAAGGACCTCCCCCATTACGAGTGTAACTAACTCCTTCATTTTGAGCTGAATTTCTTCTCTGTAAGTTTAAATGATCTCGCAGATCAGGCTGTGGATCGAATCGGGGACTCTGAGCCAAACTCAGGTGATTCCTCAGATCGCCTTCGGACCTGCCACTTTGGTGGCTCTCAGTCCAATAACTTCCATTAGTGAAGCTCACTGTTCGCGGTTGAGGCTAAGGATCCGGACTATTGACTCGGGTCCGCAGGACATAAGTAGGGGCAGACGGAGGAGGATTTCTCCTGTTGTCCCCATAAGCAGGAATGTCCCGCACAGATGGAGGAGGATTTCTCCTGCTCTTTCCATGAATAGGAATATCCCGTGCAGAATGAGGCGGGGTCGGATGTCTTATGGGTGATGGGGGATGCCTGATTGGCGAGGCAATTCTTGTCCCATCAGGGTGAACTAAATTAGCCCCTGGTCGCCCTACCCCAACATTTCTAGCTTTTTTCGCTTGGCGATCTGATCGTGATGCAGGAAGATTGGTCGGAATATTTTGTCTCTGTGAGCCTGCCCTGACTCCCCCCCGTGGGTTTCCATGGGTATTCCCATGCGCATGCGAAGGTGGTACAGAACTTGGGGTCGTGGTTCTAACCAATTGACTGACCTGCCGATGACCCCTGGGAGGGCCACCAGGCTGAGCATTTTGGCGATCTCACGCTGTGGGCACAGAACTTGGGGTGGCAGTTCTGACTGACCGACTTGGTTTGGATCGGTTATTCCTGTGGGACTTATGAGACCCACTTTGCTTCTTTCTAACATTAATGTCGGTTGCAAGAGGGGGTAACTGGGCCAAAACCTCCTCGATTTGCTTGTTTTCCTTAGCAAGATGGCTCCTTAATTGTATGTTTTCCAGTTCTACTGCAGTTAAGTAGTCTGGGTTTGGATTCGACGAAAATTAAACTGAACTCCCAGTATCGCCGTGGCCCACCTGTTGCTTTCCCGGTCGTTGCTGAACTTCAGGGCCATGCTCATTTGAAACAGCGGTATGGTGGGACCCTACCCACCAGGCTATTCCATCTCATTGTCGTACATCGAGCGAGTGACCACCATGATGAGATTCGATTGGGATTTGATGAAAGCACTCATTTTCCTCTCAATGGAAGCACCAAAATGTTGATGGGGTTTTTCGCCAACAGTGAAATAAGAAAATAACAAGGTTGAATTAGTGCTTGATGGTAAACCGAAGTAAGAAAATAACTCTCAAGAACACTGGTCTTTTTACGTGGTTCAGTGGTTAAAATCCACCTAGTCCACGAGTCTATATTATTACTACTTTTCTCTCTCTATTTTGACAGAGTTTCGGTATTACAGAATAATCATCCCCTTTCCTGTCCAATATTCTCATTATTTATAGAGAAATCCCTTGGACAAGTTGGGCTAACCCCATTAGTCAATCACGGATATGCGTATTTACTACATTTATTATGGAATATTCTGATTTATACTAGGATATGATCTGATCATGAAATTAATAGACTCCTAATATATGGGGCATTAACTATCATAGGCTGGCCATAAACGATCGTATAAAATATCCGGGTCTTTGGGGATCCACGGGCATGCCATAAATACTATAAGCTCGTGCTTATCAATTTATGCATCCCTAGCTCGTACAACCATCATGAAAATTGTGCTGTCTATATGGAGCGTACATGGACTCCTGGGCTATTTCTTCCATGCATTTATTTGCCAGCTGCATATGATCTAAGGGAAAGATCCATGCTAAAATTAGGATACACACAAACTAAGTTAAGAAAATTCAAAGCAAAAGAAAAATATCCTACGATTTAACCAGATACAAAAAATCTTGGAACTAAACTAGGATCGAGGCTTGAATACTAATAGGTATATGCAAACAGGCGATTAAACTCTTGCATACAACCAGGTCCACAACCAGAAATTAACTTGTCAAGCGATCAGGCATAAGCCACGATCTAAAAAAGTGTTCCGTACAACTTTGAATGTGTATAAAAATTGTCTAAGTTTAAAAACATGATAATAATTAATAGAAGGGAGACTACATAAAGATTGTGCATATTATAAACAAATATATAAAAAATGAAAGAGAGGATAATTAACCTGGAATCGTACCCTAAGGCAATTGCTCGGCCTAAAAAGGCCCAGTTACAAGGGATGGAAGTATCGTCATAAAACAACAAGTATAAAAACAAATAAAGAAGAGCCTCTCAACCCTACTCTGACAACATGCCCTAGGGATGAGACCTATTCTTCCCCACCATCTCCGCTAACTCTGGATGCCCTCCAGCGCAGGCCGGACGTAAAACTTGGAATTTGTCTTGATCCTGTGGCCCCTCATTATTTTGTTCACCTAGGGTATCGAAGTTATATGAGAGACTATCCTCTCAGCCTCAAACAGTTGTTTGCATTTACATCTACCTCCCTCTCCACCATTGGTCCAAAGTGGGGGATGGTGGTTTCGACGATTTGTTTATCTTGTGAGGAGGAACCTACCGTGGCTTTGCCTTTCTTTTTGCTCAACTTTAATGTTTTTAGCTTGCCTGGTTACAAAACGACTTGTTAAAGGTGAGCTACGGATGTAACCTAGTTTTAAGAAAATGAGAAAGGGAGACCTATGGATTAAAGGCTTCACTAATCAAACCAAAGCTTCAACAGGTTGAAAACATCCCTAAAATACTAACACATGTATCCACGGGTGTCCCTAATTCACGAGTCCTAATCTCAAGAATTATTATCACCTCGGAATTCGCGTGTGAGAACAGTGGTTTTGAAAGGCGGGTTTAACGCAAAACCTCCCCAGAACCGTGTTGCTTAAACTACCTAGTTTTAGACCTGAAACACTTAAACTTTTGGCCTAAATCGCTATCCGTTCACCCTCAAAACTCAGAAAGTTGCCTATTTTGTTGCCTTAAATTCTATCGTTTTTAGTCATATAAGATGGATTTTCTACCTTGGCGTACCAAAACCCAAACCGAATCACATACAAAAGCAAAATAAAAAGAAATATTTGTAAAACTTCATAAACATGTACATAAACGTTTAGAAGAAGTTTAAAATAGAGAAAATATACATACTTACGATTTGGTTCTTAATTGAGGTGTGGGAGAAACAAAGAACGGTGAAAATTACAAAAAGCTTATGGGAAACGATCTTTAAAGAAAGCTTTGAATACTCGAGGGTTTTTGGGAAGAGAGAAGAAAAGTAAATTGGAATGCGAAGGTGGTGAAAATTAGGTCTTGTTCTCCTATATATACGTAAATTTTGGGGAAAGATTTAAGCTACACAATTAAAGTTGCTCCAAATCTGAGGGCTAAGATTAAATAAACCAAATGGTGACAAAAAGTTGACAAGACTACAGTCACAATACTCAACCTAAATAGATGCCTATAGTAAGTAGACACATGTCTTACACTTTAGTAGGTAGGTGGGCACATTTTCCCATAGTGGAAGTAGAAAATCCATATTGTGCGTATCAGATGTGACGTCATGCACGAGCAAGGACTTGGGGGGAAATGTTGAACCCTAAAAATACAAGCTAAATAGACTTATTCGAGGTACAGTTGGTAGGAAATAAATGAAGGATTAGTACTCTGAAGACATTTCATCAATTCCAGGTCAAACAGCTCGAGGTTGTGTCACAAAGTCTAGATAGCGTGTGATCATGTAGATCACCCCAAAGGCCTGTGACATGACTTCCCGATCGCCTTGTTCAGGCTTCGAGCGTCACTTGAGTCAGATAACCCTTCTCGTATAACCTCCAGTCTGTGAATCACATTCAACTCACAGTAGTACTGTGACATGCATAAGGAAGAATTCTCATAGACTCAGAGATTCATTATACTCCATAAATGATTGTGATTTTTATATAGTAAATGCCCGATTTAACTGCGTTTAGCTTATTTAAGGAATTATGTATTTTGGAAGTTACCCATTCTTGTAAGTTACCAAATATTGTATGGTTACCCAAAAATTTTCATCAACCCCCTATAAATGCAGAGGGAATTGACAGTAAATGGGACTGAATTTTGTATTTTGTATGCAAAAACTCTGCAGAAATTGTGTTAAACAATTTCTCCAAAATTTCATAAACATAATAATATAGACTCGTGGAACATGTGGATTTTAACCACTGAACCACATAAAAATCCTTGTGTTCTTATTTTATGGTTTACCTAATCTTCTCTTTTCAAATTTCTTAATATATTGTTGGCAAAAAATCGCGTCAACAGGTTTCCCTTGGTCCTTTGAAAATCAAGACTTAAACTTTTTTCACATAAAATCACACAAAACATATAGAATGTTTGATTCCTCTTCTAACTATTTAATCAAACATGCATGCATGCATGATCAGCCAATAAATATATCATATTACAGTACCCATACTGAATTTAAACTCACAAATTTACACAAACAATGTAGATTACACAATATTTGAACATAAACTCATCAAGTTTGACCATATACCTCTTCTAGACTTCTAGATAATAGTTTGAATTGGATCTACTCCTCTAATCTTTGCTCACGCCTAACACCTTTCACATTTACACTCCCCAAAACCCAATAATTAGATTTAAACTATCTAACAAGTTAGGAACTAAAGAAACAAAACTAACAAACCAAAGCTTTGAAAATTTCCTCTTATATCTATTGTTTCTTCCTCTAGCTACTAAAAGAATAGCAAAGAGAATAGGTTGTTGTTTAGAGGAGAGGTTTAGGATGAGAGTCTTAGAGAGAGACAATTGAAGCTTGAAAAAAACTCTGAGAAGGAAATGTGGAGGTACTCAGCCAAACTAGAGAAAAGGAGGAGAAGAAATGTTGAGAGAGAAAATTTTCAAGACAATGAATCTTTATGCCGAAGTTTTGCTCTTATATACTATGGTTGAAAAAGATGTAAAAATACTATTATACCCTTCCTCTTAGCCGCCCACTTAAGCTCTAATTAACTTGTAATTAGTTTCTTAATCATGCACTCAATTAACTACTTAAACTACACATAATTATTTACCCCAAAAATAATTACCAAGTGGTAATTTTTTCTTATCTCACCAAATTGAATTATTAACCTAGGGTAAATATAAATTAAATGTGTCTTTCCATTTAATTTAAGTGGTCACACTCATATGTTCATAACACATGGAATTTAATTTACCAAAAT
The DNA here is from genome assembly GCF_963169125.1 of Humulus lupulus. Lineage (NCBI taxonomy): Eukaryota > Viridiplantae > Streptophyta > Magnoliopsida > Rosales > Cannabaceae > Humulus > Humulus lupulus. The sequence continues at coordinate 177,532,637 of NC_084793.1, forward strand.
TCCATTTTTGGCTAAATAAGCATTTTTCATAAAAATGCATTTTTAAAGATTTTTCACACAAAAATCAAACATTTTAGACCTTAATAAAAAAATTCACTAATCTTATGCAAATTTATATTTTGCCATAATTATGCATCTCCAATAATATTTTATCCAAGAATTTACCCAGTTAGGGTTTCTATTTCGGTCTGAGACTGAAATGTTTGGTTTGTCACTAAACCTCACATTTCACACTTTGGCTAACATTAACAACATCAATTTTTATTGTCAAGAATATATAATTAATCAAAATAATATTCATTCATATCTCCCCATTCCGTTCTAGACACTAGTTGGAGCCCAAAACGCACGGCATTACTGCTATGTCTTCAAGAGACTCCACATTTTGAAGGGAGGCAATAAATGATGAGATGGATTTAGTTATTTATAACCACACTTGGGAAATTTTTGATCTATGACTAGGATCAAAACCAATAGGTTGTAAGAGGGTATTTTGAAGAAAATATCAGACAAATAGTTTGGTGGCCAAAGGGTTTACGCAAAAGGAAGGCATAGAGTATTGGTATATTATAATGTTGTTTGCATTAATATCCATACACAACTAATATGTTCATCAAATAGATGTCAAAACAATATTCTCAAATGGTAATCTCGATGAGGAGGTTTACATGGAACTATTGGAAGGATTTGTTCTAAAGGAAAATGAACATAAAGTTTGTAGGCTTGTTAAATGACTATATGGTTTAAAACAAGCATCGAACCAATGGCATGAGAGGTTTGATGAAGCCATTGTCTCGCATGGGTTTAAACACAATAGTGCAGACAAGTGCTTATACTCTAATACTTGTAATGACTATGTCATTCTAGTGTGTCTATATGTTGATGATATGTTAATATTAAGTAATGACAAGAAAGGCATAATAGAAACAACGAGGTTTCTATCTTCTACTTTCATGATGAAAGACTTTGCAGAGGCTGGTACCATATTAGGTATCAAAGTTAAAGGTAATCTGGATGGATATGCTCTAGGTCAAGCTCACTACATTGAGAACATTCTTGAAAAATTTAGTCATCTTAATATCAAAGAAGCAAATACACCCTTTAATTCAAGTCAAAATCTTGAAAATAATAAGGGAGAGCAATGGCTCAACTAGAGTACGCAAGTGCAGTAGGAAGTGAAATGTATACCGCGCATTGTAGTAGAGCAGTTATTGCATTTGCGGTTAGTAAACTAAGTATGTTTACTAGAAATCCCAGTTTCAAGCACTTGGAAGGCCATAGAAAGAGATTTTAGATACCTCAAAAGTACCAAAGAACTAAACATTCAATATTTGAAGTTTCCTAAGACGCTTAAAGAATATTCGAACGCAAGTTGAATATCCGATGTAGAAGATAATCTCTATACAATCGGTTGGGTGTTCACCCTTGGTGGAGGTGCGGTTTCTTGGGGATCTAAGAAACAAACATGTATATGTCACTCTGCCATGGAATTCGAGTTTGTAGCTATAGCAGTAAATCACGAAGAGGCCTGTTGGTTAGAGTTCTCATGATGGAGATACCTAAAACCATGGTTGATGTATTGACGATCTCGATACATTTTTATAATCAAGCCACTTTGATTAAGCCTTACAATACGATATATAATGGGAAGTATAGACATATAAGTCTAAAACATGACTACGTGAGAGAAATGATAGATAATGGAGTTATACAAATTTCGTATGTCAAATCATGTGAGAACGTAGCGAATCTATTTATGAAACCTCTAGGGAGAGATTTGATTAGTTCTACAAATAGAGGGATGTCACTAAAACTCATTGAAAAATAGATTATCCAATGATGGCAACCCAACTCAAAGCTTGTATACATCATGTGTAGAATTCAATGGGTAAGAACAAGTTTTTGATAAGGGAATAGTTGACAACAATAAAAAATTAGAGGCCCATCTAGTAGAAGTTAATGTTGGTTGCTACCGGATGTGAGGGTTAAGCCATAGGCTTTGAATGAAATTCAGATGAAGAGCAACAAGCATCTTTAAAGGTAGCAAAGAAAGAATTTCACCTATATGAACCTAGAGGTAATGCCGCCTCTCAAGAGAGTTGGAGTTTTCTCTCCAGATGATTCATGAATGGATAAGCACAAGGCCATAATAGTTTTAAGCACTAAAAGTAGGAAATACATGAGTAATCATGTAGTGTTGTGTGAAATACTACTGGTTTTATTACTAGGAATGCCTGGTTCAATCTCTTAAGAATACTTAACATTTGAATAATGCTTTGTAATATTTCCACTAAGAGAAAGTTCAAACTAAAAGGTACTTTATTTTATGAACTAATATTGTTTGAGTAAGAGGTGGATGATGTATTATTCAAGTGGGAGATTGTTAGGATTTGTTAAATACATAGTTAAATTAGCTATGTACAAAGGGGTGAAAATTGTAACAATTTCACTAAAGTCAACATGAGCGGATCAAATTTTGTTGTAGGAATTTTAAAATTATCTTTTTGAGTCCAAAGTGTTACTTTGGAGTACAAAAGAGTACCCAAAAAATTTAGTGGCATTTGGAGGTGTTTTGGGCCGATGTATGGGGTGAAAAGTCAGTTCAACAGGTGTTGTGTTTCTTGTTGAGAGGCGTTGCATCACATATCTTTGAACAGCACAGATAGGCGTCACATCGCCTGCATGAGGATGATGCATCGGTTAATACTAATGACGGTTCCTACTCTATTTAACGGGTTCATTTGAGACTTTTATGAACTAATCACTCTCCACATTCTATCTCTATATCCATTTCTCTCTCTAACTCACAAATGTCACTTTCTCCAAGATTGTCCTCAAGAAAGCTTGACTTGTTTGAAGACCAAGGCTTTTTTTTATCTCAAGACTCATGCCACCATTATGATAGCTTCAATGAATCTCTTATAGGTTGCTGGAATAGAGTTTTTTTGGACAACAATTCAATTGTGTCAAGCCTTCATAATCATCTTCATTGATTTATTACATTAAATCATAATTGTATGAGTTTATGTGAGTAGGGTTTCTCTCATGAAAGGTCCTCTCTTTACCTTGTTCTAATTTGTGTTTGTTCTTCCATTGTTTATGAGATTATATAGAGTTAGATTCCTTTGAATTATCATATTCTAAATTGTATTGATAAGCCAAAATTCAAATAGTATGTACCAAACATAAGTAGAAACATTGTGAGGGATGATTTTCTTGACAAACTGATAATCAAGGCGGTGCTTGAATCCCACAAACTTACTATATCCAAGGGGAATGTTTTTGTGGGGAAGGTATAGGGTTGTGATTTCATATTCAAACTTTATACTTCTTTTGATTATGTTAAAAATAACATTAAAGCTTTTATCTCATCTTGTTATATGCTTTACTCGAATTCTATTAGTTTATGGCATGCTAGACTTGCACATATAGGCTTTAGTACAATTAAATGCAGATTGATTAATTGTTACAATGTTGAGCGTGATTAATTTGAGTTATGTGTAAAATCTAAAATGGTTAAGAAATATTTTCCTAGTGTTGATAAAAATTCTAGCTGGCTAGATTTAATTCATAGTGATTTTTGTGAACTTAATGGAATGTGTTGACGATGAGAATTCTTCATGGATGTTAGGTCAAAAAACTCAAAGTGTTGTAAGAGGATGAAGAGCTAAGAGAAAACATAGAAGAAACTCAAAGAAAAAGTGTAGAGCAACAATGGAGACAAAAATAGTGTATATTGCTTAATAGTTTGAGTTTACAATGAATTTTCCAACCTCCTTCGATGATGAAGTTAGTTCATATATATAGGTGAGCTCTAATGGATCTTTGTAAAAAGTGTTCCCAAGGGGCCAAAAAAGTACCTTGCCATGCGGCATGTGATTATGGTGCTGATCGTAGTGGTTTCAGTGAGGTGGTGGTCGGCTTTGACCTATGGCAGGGTCATGGTAGTGGTGGTTCCACGATTTACTATCCTTGTGCTGCCACTACTTGTCTTTCTTTCGTACCTGGTTCGTACTCTTTGCTCTCCATGCTTGTACGTACCAGTTCTGACATACTCCATACTTAGACTTTCTCCTCCTCTATCTTTCTTGTGCCGATTCAGCCTTCTCACTTGTACCTCTCCACACTTGATAAGGCTGATGCGTGGCTTTATTCTTGGGAACCTGTTGTGAACATGCTATTGTGCTCTAGCAAGACTGGTAAAACCGCCTTAACTGGATGTTAAGCAAGGTGTGCCTAATTAGCGGCACAAGGCTTATGTAGCGCGCCATGGCGTCATCAGCAAGGCAAACATTGTTGGCTTTTATGCCCTTATAAAATCACATATATGATGGAACACTTTTGATTATCAATAAAGAAGTAGAAATTATTTTTGTTTATCAATTGCATTGTTTCCTTGTATTTATTACATGATTTTATGCTTAATACAAACATGTAAATAAGTTACACTTATAGTGACTAGGTCATAGTGGCTTTTAAATGTAGTTGTATGTTTAAAAGAATTAGTACTATGATTAAAACATTGCATTGGATTTTCATTGTTTTGTTAATCTACGATGTGATGTACTTATACACTAGGTGTGATGTCTTGTCCTTGACAATAGTTAAGTAGATAAGATCGAATGTATTTTGTTACATTGGACTATGACTGACACTTATTATTGATGGATAAATAAGTATCGTTATTATCAAATCTCATCAAAGCACTACTACAAAAAAGGCTTTAAGAAGTTTTTAGGACTCGCGGAGCGTGAGCCCTCTATATGAGAGCCTTAAAAAAAAAATTTAGGGCTCACAATGTTTTTAGGACTCACATTGAGAGCCCTAAAAGAATGAGTTTAGGGATCGCAATGCGAGTCCTAAAAGATCCCGTTGATTACCTTTAAGTAAAGTTTTTGGGGCTCGCTTCACGTGCCCTAAAAGAATGTTTTTAAGACTCACAATGCATGTCCTAAAAGATCCCATTGAGTGTCTTTAAATAAAGCTTTTAGGGCTCTTTTTGCATGCCTTTAAAAGTTAATTTTTTATTTTTAAAAAAATGCATCTATATTTTTCATTTTGATTTAAAAAAATATATCGCATTCAGTGTCCAAAATGTATTAAATATGTTAGATTTCTAAAATTTCAAAAGAAAGTACTAAAAAAACGCCTAAAAAGATATTTAAAACATATTTAAATTTCTCAATATGTATTTTAAGCTAGGTTATAACATCTTTCATTTTTCTCTAACCAATTGTAAAAATGGCATCGCCCATTCTTCTCGAACTTCGTCAATTTCTTGAGTAGTATATGGTTTGTCAGAGGTGAACTGAAAAAATAAAGAAACAAAACTTTAATTAGAATTATATTAGTAGTAATAAATTCAAACCATATAGAAAAATTATACTATATTAATATTATGTAGTTGTATATTCATTGTTACCTATTTCGACAAGAAAGGTTTGAAATGAGGGGCATTGAGAAGTACATTCTTCATCATACTCATAATGTAATATCCGCAGTCGATATTGTTTCATCATCCATGTTGAAAGAACAAGTATTACAAAGATTTTAACTTTAGATTCTATTTTTTGTATCAATGAAAAGTATATTAATTAAACTTACCCATGGTTATAAGGCATAACTATCCAATCATGCTTATTAGACGTGCAGTATAACATCCCATCACAAAAATCTTGAGCACGACTATCTGCACGAGTCATGGAAGTAGAAAGCTTATTCGGATTCGTAAACAACAACGATCCTCTCTTTTCCTCGTCTAATAATAGTGTCTTGTACAAAATCATATTTCCACACTTACTACAAGGACAACAAACATATTTTGGATCTTTAGCATGATCCAAACTAAATTTAAGAAACTCATCGACCCCTTTTATATATTCCACTGACAACCTATCAGTTGATATCCATGCCTTTTCCATATTGCGCTTATTTGCTTTAATAAAAACTAGAAATTAAGGAAATATAATAAACATAAAAAACACAACTAAGTTTAAAAAATTTTATAGAAAATCGGACAGCATATCCCCTAATTTACTAGCCTAGTCATCTGTCATAATCAACACCAACAATTCAAATAAATCAAACAACACACAGGTTTTCATCCATATATCACCGCAGCACACAGAATTCTCAGAACCTACTTCACTAAGACATGGAAGTTTTCAACATTCCATTATCACCGCAACACACAGAATTCTCAGAACCTACTTCACTACGGATGAATATCTAAGATATTCAAACTCCACTAAAGTTATATAATTTCTATTCAAAATTGTGAAAGATTGAAAATTAAAAAAAATATATTCAAATACAACATACCTCTTGCACTTTGCTACCAATAATCCAATGCTCTTAGACCAATAAAAAATTTAACCTAAACATTATTATCAACATTATAAACTCACTAAATCTTTTTTTTTTAAAAAAGAATCACTAAAATATTTTATAAATCATAAACACATTATTTTGTAATTCTTAAATAATTAATAATAAATAGAATAATATCCATAAATGTATCCATTTTGTTTATAAAAAAAAATGAGGCATTAACACAGTAAAAATGATTGTGATCTTATCAATAGTTTTTAAACTTACAAAATTAGAAGCTTCTGAACCTCAACAATTAGATTGATCGCCTATCACCTTCAAGTTAAATAAAAGAACATTTCATAAGCAAATTAATAAGAATGTGGACTAATATCAAAGAATGACGATCACATATGTACTTCTCTGTGATGACATATATATATATATATATATTTACACAAATAATAAAAATATACACTATTATCAAACAAAAAGAGCAGCATAGAACTCGTATAACAAAAAGTCTACAAACAACAAATAATCTTGGAAACATGTTATTATATAGGACAGTATGGAAGGTCTCATTTTGAGTGACGGAAAATGGCCAATTATTCATATTTATTATTTATTCTACATATGTGTTGACCAAACTAACTGAGCCATTCAAAGACCAACTATAGTTATAATTTTTTTTTGATCGAGTACTACATTTGTAACATTACGCAAAAATGGCTTGCTATTTTTTTAGTAAAAGAGACAAGTGTATTTTGTTATGTAACACCCAATTTAAGTCAACATGTTCAGGTCTTAGATGATATATTTTCTAAAAAAAATCTATGAGATGATTGTGATATTTCTATTTACCTCTTTTGGTGGAATCTATATATAAGTGTTCTACATAATTATATTTTTAATGTGTATATAATATGGTTTTTCGGTTTTTCAATATATATTACCATTTTCCAAAAGCATGCGAACACTAGTTTTTAGATATAAAGATAATTAAATATAAAAAATAATTAAAATGTTGCAACTATGAAAAAGAGAATAATTATTTTTTGCTGGAATGAGTCATTATCAATGTGGTGGTGATGAATTTCATCAAAATAAGGAAGCATTGGACATTAAAAAAATTGAAAGAATTAGTACCACCTAGAGAGAGAAACTATCATCCTCTCCAAGTCACACTGTCAACAACAAAGGACCATATCCAGCAAAAAAAAAAAAGACCCATTAGAGACCACGACTCCAACTACTAACAAGTCTTCTCATAGAACAAGCAAAAACATAAGAGCACTAAGAAATACATGTTATAAACTCAAAAAAAAAAACAGAGAAAGAGTGTTGGAGATACGTATTCTTTCAAATATGTATATATATATATATAATATATATAGTCGTCTTTTGTTTTATGCAAATAAGAATGACAAAGAGACTGAGAATCAATATCAATATATTTATAGTTTAATATGCATTACGAACTACAAACCCAAAACCATGGCGAAGTTAAATTGAATTTTATACACGAAAATATTAGGAAAGCAAGAAAAAACTACAAATAGTAGTAGTAGCTTAGTATGTTAGTTTTTCGTGGATATTGGTTTAAGACGGGAATTAGTTGGAAACTCATAGAAACAGTTATGGATTTTATAAATTTAACCTATAATTAAGAAATATTAATTGGAAACTCATAGAAACAGTTATGAATTTTATAATTTAACCTATAAGGTTTGATTAATATAGCTGGTCCTAGAAATATTATTTATTATAACATAAGGTTTAGATAGAACTAATAAGAACGTGAAACTTGTCACAAGCATGTTTATTTAAGGATTTAAAGATTGTAGATGCATAATTTAATAATGGATGAATCTAGAAGCTCTAGAACCTTCTAGCAGTTGTTAGGATCACGTTTTACTCAGTCAAAGCTGTTTAATCATTTTCACATATGCTGAAAGAGTGCAAAAACGTGTTTGATATATCAACGTATGCTCATATATCGCAGCTATAGGGGTCGATATATCGCCTACGAAAGATATGGAAAACACGTCGACTTCATACGAACGAAATCACGGAGGCTCGGGAATATGGGGGAGGAGATATATCGCCTATAGGGGCGATATATCGGCTCCAAACTCATATTTTGAAAGTCCATGTAATCCGAGCTAGAAACAGCCCTCAACACTTGGACTTTCTCTTGAACGTTTTTGACCGAGTTCTGGGCATCTATTGAAACGAAAATTCAAATCTTTTCAACAATTATTTATTTATTTATTCATTTTAAAAGGGGTTAGTTTCACTCCTTGAACTCTATAAATAGGACCTAGCACTCAGCCATTTCACTCATCATTCAAGCATTCATCAGAGCATCCAAGATGCTAAGATTACTCTAGAGAGAAAACACTTGGGTTTTGGGTTAAAAGCTTTTCCAATCTATGTTATTTCTTATGTATGTATTCTAAAATAGTAGCTATGTTTAGTAGTTTTTAATGGTCCGAGGTCTAGAATTAGTCGGGTCATTACAGTTGGTATCAAAAACACAGTTCATATGCATGAAGTTCTCCTTGATACACATGCACAAGCTTCGGATCTAACCGCCAATGTAACTGTTTATGTTATGATTATTATGTTTATGTTTATGTTTATGTTTATAGCTAACGTTTTGTCATTATTTTTTCAGTTAAAATGGATGGAGCCTTGACCTATCAGGATATCTGAGCCATTAAGGCATTCAAAAGGATTAGAGAGCCAAGGAATACAATAGGAGTGTTAGAAAGAATCACTCAAAGATTGATCTTATTTCACATGGACATAGTTCACCTTCAGACTACTAAGCAAATTATGATGAGAGTTACGGAACAATATGTCCTAGTAATTAGGCTTTTTAAAGATTTTCTTTCTGTGATTTCAACATTAGAAGAAATATGGGAGACTATAGATGATGAAGATGATTTACCGGTAGCCATGGGATATTATTTTCTCATACTTAGGTTCACCTCTAAGTTGGAATTTCAATTCACTAATGAACAAAAGCATAGCATCTTCCTGAATCTTCCCCGAGGTAGTTTTGAGGCTCAAGATAATGATGATTATGAAGAAATAGATGATGATATGCTAGATGAAGGGTCGGGTGTAGAAGATCCTGATTTTTAGATTTACCGTAGTTATTTTTAGTTTAGTTTACTTATTTCATTATTTCTTTATTTATTTTAGCATTTATGATTTTTTTTTCCAAATGAATATTATTGTTATTTTTTAATGACATGTATGAGTTTGATTTTTTCTACAATCATAATAAATTTAGAATAAATAAATAATGACCGAATTCAGTGACGGTGGATATAAATCAATAGACCCAGTTCTGTATTGAGAGTTTAGGGGGCCATAGTAGTGGGAACGATTTTACTAATCACAACCCTTCCTCAATATGGTTAAATTTGGAACAACAACGAGTTTGAAGTCTGAGAATTAAGTCATATAGGATGGTTAGAAACAGACTTAAAAAATAATAAAGATGGCTAAATTTTCTATGTATAGAAACACACCTTAATTATAAAGAAGGCTTATATAATTTTTCATAAGAAATCATAACTGATAGGTCCGAGTTATGTTTGCTTAGACTAAGTTTTTCCGTAGAACCTATTAGGGTAAGTTCTAACATGTTTTTCTCGACTGTTAGAACTTTGCTAAAGATGTCGCTCAAAAGTTCTGAACGCATGAACAACAATGCCTCCAGCGCCGCCAACGAGACTAACGAAGCCCTCCAGTCCAAAGAAGGGGAACGCGTGCTACCAATGTTGCTGCCAACAGAAATGCATCGCCACCTCCAGTTGACGACACCGCTGAGATTGTTAGACTAAGTCAACAAGTAGAAGAACTGCTGCAGCAACAATGATAATAGACTCAGCCGAAGCCTTAGACTCAGCCCTAGCCTCAACTGCAAGCACAGTCTCAACCAGCGGCGCAAGTACCCCCACTAAGTAAGTCCATATGGGGGATTCCCGATGGAAAACTTTGCACCTTATCCAGCTCAGTACATTCGAGGGTTCCGTAAGCAACACGCTCCAAACTTTGAAAGGACAACAAACCCCTTCGAGGACGAAGAATGGCTCAGGAATGTAGAGCCGATTTTTGCACACATGAACCTCGGCAACATAGGTCGCATATCTTGCGTTTTGTCTCTTCTGAAGAAGTATGCCAAAATCTGGTGGGATTTAGTATTGCAAACTCACAATGTCACCACCATGACATGGACTAGATTTGTGGAGCTGTTTCATAAAAAGTTCTACAACTCAGCAATCATCACTACGAGGGTAGAAGAGTTTGACAGTCTGAAGTAGGGCAATCTTGCAGTAGTCGAGTATGCTCAACAATTCGATCGACTAGCAAAGTTCACGCTAGAATTAGTTCCAACCAACTTCTTGAGGGTCACCAAGTTCACTAGGGGACTCAGACCCAAGATTGAGCTAGGATTCCAGCTAGTAAATCCTAGAACCACTTCTTACGTCGATGCTCTAGAAATGACTATAGAAGTGGAAAGGCTTCAGGCAAATGATATTAAGGAGAAGGCCAACAAGTTTGAACTTAATCAGCAGAATCAGACGCTGAATGGTCGGAATGACAACAACAACCACCTACACAACAATAATGGTCAGAAGAGGAAGCACCCTGACAATAAGCAAGTTGATGGTGACAAAAGAGCACAGAAAAGTAATGGAAGTAGTAGGTCGGGTTATGTAGAATACCCGCAGTGCTCTAAGTGCCAGAAAAGACATCCTAGGGAATGTCGTGCGAACACTAAGGGTTGTTACAATTGTGGCCAGGAAGGTCATCGGAAGATTGAATATCCACAGCTCAAAACAGAAGAAAAGAGGGACAACAAGATGGTTCCAGCCAAAGTCTTTGCCTTGACCTAGGGAGAAGCCGAAGCTAGTAATAATGTGGTCACAGGTCAGATTCTTATCCTCAATAATATATGTTCAGTACTGTTTGATTCGGGAGTAACACACTCGTATATCTCGTTAGGAATGATAGAGAAATTAGACAAACCTTGTGAAAGATTTAGAAGTAGGTTTGTAACAGAATTATCTTCAGGTGAAGTAGTCCTATCATCACGGATAGTACGAGGAGTACCGCTAGAAATTGAGGACATAGAACTAGAAGGAGACCTAATAGAGCTAGAGATCAAGGACTTTGATGTAATACTGAGCATGGATTGGCTAGCAACACATGGCGCAACCATCGACTACAGACGCAAGCAAGTGATGTTCGAAACTCTTGACGGCCAAAAACTTTGCCTTATGGGAAAGGTTTCAGGACTACGGACACCGCTTATCTCATCTTTCAAAGCTCAAAGGATGATAGAGAAAGGATGTCACACATTCTTAGCAAGCGTCATGGATGTAGCAAAGGAAACACCATTAATGGTTGGAGACGTCCGTAGTATAAAAGAATTTCCATAAGTATTTCCTGAGGATTTACTAGGGTTGCCGCCTACTCGGGAAATTGACTTCATAATCAAATTATTACCGGGAACCGAGCCTATCTCCGAGGCACCATACCGGATGGCACCTACTGAACTCAAGAAGTTGAAAACACAATTGCAAGAACTCTTATACTTGGGTTTCATTAGACCAAGCCATTCGCCATGGGGAGCACCGGTTCTATTTGTGAAGAAGAAGGATGGAAGCATGCGGATGTGTATAGATTACCGTGAGCTGAACAAGGTGATGATTAAGAACAAGTACCTGCTACCCCGGATCGATGACTTGTTTGATCAATTTCGAGGAGCAACCATATTTTCATAGATTGATCTATGGTCCGGTTATCACCAACTCAAGGTACGGGAAGAGGATATACCAAAGACATCTTTTAGAATTCGATATGGACATTATGAGTTTTTAGTTATGTCTTTTGGTCTTACCAACGCTCCAGCCACATTTATGGACTTAATGAATTGGGTCTTCAAGGATTACTTGGACAAATTCATCGTATTGTTCATTGACGATATTTTGGTGTACTCCAAGGACGAAGTCGAGCACGAGGAACATTTAAGATTGACCATGTTGCGATTGAAGGAGCATCAACTTTACGCCAAGTTCAAGAAGCGTGAATTTTGGCTATCGCAAGTGGCGTTGCTTGGCCACATAGTATCCAAAGTCGGAGTTTCCATAGACCCAGCTAAGGTAGAGGCTATGAAGGATTGGCCAAGACCTAAGAATGCGTCAGAAATTAGAAGTTTTCTCGGGCTAGCAGGCTATTATCGGAGGTTTGTAGAAGGCTTTTCTAAGATAGCCACTCCACTTACCAACCTGACCCGGAAACAGCAAAAGTTCAACTGGACGAATAGATCTGAAGAGAGCTTCTAGTTGCTCAAGTATAAGCTATGCTCAGCACCAGTACTTTGTGTACCCACACCCAATGACAAGTTTGTAGTATACTATGATGCATCAAAGCAAGGTTTGGGTTGTGTGTTGATGAAAAATGACAAAGTGATAGCCTACGTCTCAAGGCAGTTGAAGGAATACGAGCAACGCTATCCAACGCATGATATGTAGTTGGTAGCGTTGTTCTTCGCATTGAAAATCTCGCACCACTATCTTTATGGAGAACGGTGTGAGATTTATACGGACTACAAGAGCTTAAAGTATTTCTTCACACAAAAGGAGCTCAACATGAGGCAACGCATGTGGTTAGAACTAGTAAAGGATTATGACTGTGAAATCCTATACCACCAGGGAAAGCAAACGTAGTTGCAGATGCATTAAGCCGAAAGTGTTATGGAAATCTAGCAGAAAAGTCGCTACAATAAGAGCTTATCAATGCCAGAATAGAAGTAGTCATTGGTCAACTGGCTAACTTGTCCATCCAGTCAAATCTATTAGAAGATATACAGATCGGGAAAGGGCATGATGACACATTAGTAACATAAATGGTTGCGGTCAAAGAAGGCAAGGCCACAGATTTCTCTATATTAGGATAAGGGTTCTTGAGATATAGGGGTCGGGTATGCGTGCCGAATGACCATGGAATTAAGATGAAGATTTTAAAAAAGGCACACAATACCCCATACTCAGTTCACCCGGGGTCGACCAAGATGATTCATGACCTTAAGGCACTATATTGGTGGTCGGTAATGAAGAAAGACGTAGCAGAATATGTGTCCAAATGTCTTATATGCCAACAAATAAAAGTGGAACATCAGCGACTTCCAGGCTTATTGCAACCGCTTAGTATTCCGGAATGGAAGTGGGATGATATAGCCATAGACTTCGTGATAGGATTACCACGAACAAATAAGCACCACGAATCGACTTAGGTAGTGGTAGATAGACTAACCAAGTCAGCTCACTTCCTGCCTGTCAAGACTACATACACTACAGACCAGTACGCAGGCATTTATGTTCGAGAAATAATATGACTGCATGGAAACCCGAAGACCATAGTATCAGATAGAGGATCGGTGTTTACATCGAGATTTTGGGGAAGCTTGCAGCAAGCCATGGGTACCAAGTTAAGTCTTAGTACGAAATTTCATCCTCAGACCTACGGTCAATTCGAGCGTACCATACAGATTTTAGAAGATATGATGTGCACTTGTGTACTATACTTTAGAGGATCATGGAGCAAGTATTTTCCACTTATAAAGTTCTCCTACAGAAATAGCTACCAATCAACAATCGGTATGGCACCCTATGAGTTACTTTAAGGAAGGAAGTGCCTATCACCATTACATTTGGACGAGGTAGGAGAAAGACAACTTCTTGGAACCGAAGCTATTAGGGAGGCTCAGGATGCAGTGGCGGTGATTAGAAAGCATATGCTAGCTTCTTAGAGCTGACAAAAAAGTTATGCGGATATCAAGCGGCGAGATGTGGAATTCAACGTCGGAGACCAAGTCTTCTTAAAGATATCTCCTATGAAAGGAGTAAAGCGGTTTGGGAAGAAAGGCAAACTTAGTCCCCGGTTTATAGGTCCTTTTGAGATATTGGACAAGGTGGGAATAGTTGCATATAGATTTAGCCCTACCGCCAGCTCTAGCAGATAGCCACAATGTGTTTCACATCTCGATGCTGCATAGATATGTGTCAAACCAATCTCACGTCCTCAAGTACGATACGATAGCACTTCAGAAAGACTTGAGTTACGAGGAATGACCGGTTAGCATCCTAGAGAAGGGAATGAAGGAATTACGGTCTAAGAGTATTCCAATAGTCAAGGTCCTATGGAGTAATAGTTCAGAAAGGGAGGCAACGTGGGAGTTAGAGGAAGACATCCTAGCACGGTATCCGAAATTTTTTGGTAGGTAAATTTTGGGGACGATATTTTTTTAAGTAGGGGAGAATTGTAGCATCTTAGAATTTTACCTAGTAGCAGTAATAGCAGTAGTAGCAGTTGTAGAAGTAGTAGCAGCAGTAGTAGTATAGTAGTAGCTTAGTATGTTAGTTTTTGTGGATATTGGTTCAAGACGTGATTTAGTTGGAAACTCATAGAAATAATTATGAATTTTATAAGTTTAATATAGTTTAGAAATATTAATTATAACATAAGGTTTGATTAATATAGCTGATCCTAGAAATATTATTTATTATAACCTAAGGTTTAGATAAAACTAATAAGAATGTGACACTTGTCACAAGCATGTTTATTTAAGCATTTAAGGATTGTAGATGAATAATTTAACAATGGATTAATCTAGAAGATCTAGAACCTTCCAGCAGCTGTTAGGATCAAGTTTTACTCAGTCAAAGTTGTTTAATCATTTTCAAATATTCTGAAAGAGTGCAAAAACATGTTTGATATATCAATGTATGCTAATATATGTCGCCTACGGAAGATATGGAAAACACATCGACTTTGCACGAACAAAACCACGGAGGCTCGGTAATATGGGGGAGGTGATATATCACCTATAGGGGGCGATATATCGACTCCACACTCATATTTTGAAAGTCTGTGCTATCCAAGCTAGAAACAGCCCTCAACCACTTTGACTTGCTCTTGAACATTTTTGACTGAGTTCTAGGTATCTGTTGAAATGAAAATTCAAATCTTTTCAATTATTATTCATTTTAAAATGGGTTAGTTTCACTCCTTGAACTCTATAAATAGGACATAGCACTCAGCCATTTCACTCATCATTCAAGCATTCATTAGAGCATCCAAGCAGCTAAGATTACTCTAGAGAGAAAACACTTGGGTTTTGGGTTAAAAGCTTTTCCAATCTAAGCTTTTCTAAACACTTGGGAAGTAAGATAGAGTGTTATTTCAGTATTGAGGTGTAGATCAAAGTCATAGTCCATTCAAGGTATTCTTATCCTTAGGTTTAATCCGTCATAGTTCTTTTTATTTCTTCCATTTTCTTTCATATTCTAACTCATTGTTATGACTTTTGATTAGGTGTTTTAGTTCCTTGAGACATTAAGGTTTTCGGTAAGTTTCTACTTTGATGGTTTAGTTCTCTTTTTCATCTCCTTTTCTTTAGAAACTCATGGTTCTTACTGTTGGTTTTTAAGAGTATTCCAATTCCGTTCTTTTCTCCATATCCCGGTTTTTTAAAGGAAAATAGGTTAGATTAGATGTGTTTATATGATGTGTTATGATATGTGCTATGTATATATGCATAAATATGTTTTGTTGTCACTTGGGCATATGATTTGCTTAGATAGCAAACCCCAAGAATTTTTATCATTTTTGTGGTTTAGAGTTATGATTTACTCTACCTCGATTAGTAGACAGGAGGACCTAGATGGGTTATCATATACTATAGTTGTGATCTAACATACCTCGATTAGTAGACTGAGTATATACGTGCACAGTAATGAGTTAGTGGCCATTAATATTGTAGTCCTATATGATATACGTTTTTATGTCTTATGTTTTATAGGATATGATTTATGATATTTGTTTTTAGTAGATTTTTCTTGCTGGGCATTAGGCTCATTCCTTTTATTTTAGATGGTGCAGGAAAATGAACTTGGAAGGCGAGACAAATTCGTGGCAGCTTGGCAAGTGTATTGAGGATGGATGGATTGAATGGACTGCTGGAAGATCGAGGATGACGTTGTTTCAAAGTCTTTTAATTTTTGTTTTATGTATTTCCTCACTTAGTATTTAATCAATTGATTAAAGTTTATGTTTTTAAGTTTTATGTACAAAACAATGGGTACCCATACCTTATTTTGTATTTCGTACAATATTTTAGATTTTAAATAAACTATGTTATTTCTTATATATCTATTCCAAAATAGTAGCTATGTTTAGTAGTTTTTAATGGTCTGAGGTCTAGAATTAGTCGTGGCATTACAAAGAAAAAGGCCATGACAAGAAACTCGCCTTCTTTCATTGTGGACAATGAGAACCCTAATCCCCAAATCCTAATTTGGTGTTGAGTCTTCCTTCTTTGTGTGCCGATAAAATGAATCCCGATGTCCTAATTCAAAAAGAGTATAGCTTTTGACCAATTTTTACTTAACATTTTTAAGGACTCACTTTGGGCGCCCTTAGGGGAACCCTTAAAAGTCACCAGTCATATTATCACTTCAATTTTCTATTCAGGTTTTTTAGGGCCCACATATGTTTTTAGGACCCTCATTGTGAATACTAGAATGTGTTTTTTGTGGACTCTCAATGAGTGTCCTAAAATGTCCAGGAACTTTTGTTAAAAAAAAAAATCAAACTTTTAGGACACACATCAGTTTTTAGGGCTCGCACCGCGTATCCTAAAAGAAATTCTTTAAGGACTCTCAATGAGTGTTTTAAAAAGTACAGGAGTTGTTCTTAGGGCTCGTATCTAAGTGAGTTCCCTAAAAAAGTATCCTAAAAGACTTTTTTTGTAGTAGTGAAGTCACAACATTGATCATTGGTCAAGTCGATCTAAATTCTGAGTGATAATATTTTTATTAATTATATTATGTGAATCTTTTGATTTGTTTGTTAAAAGCTTACCCTACGACATAGTCTATACATGCATCTTGGAGGTTCATTAGTGTAATTGAATAAGAGTATGTATCGTAGACATGAAATCTATCGCTTCTTTAGGAGATGTGAAAAATGACTTCCTTAATAGCTTAGTCCAAATGGTTAAATGATTGAACACTCATATCTGTGATTAAGTTCATGAATTAATCATTTATAAGAGACTTAGTGGGAGTTAAGGATAAAATATTAATGAGGGGTAAAACGGTAAATTTAGACCCAGCTCATTAGTAAGTCAACGATAGACAATTGACTAACGGTAGTGATTATAACAATGGATAGCGAATTTATGCGAGTAATATTATTCTATAAATTCAAGAGTTCAAGTCCAAACCTATAGTTGAGTAATGAAGAATTAATAAATTGTGAGATAATTTATTTAATAAATAAACTCGCCGGAATTTATTGAAACTTGTATTCATGGATCCATGGTCCCTATGTTATCTCTTATCAAATCAAGTATAATAGTCTCAAAAAATTGATTTAATTATCAATTGTAAATATAAAATTGGCTAGGTCATTTTAATGATATTTATATGTATTAAGAATTTGGGAATAAAAAAGAGACTTTTGGAAAAATTAATTAATATTGACTAATTGGTGTCAATATAAATAAATAATATTATACCATGTTTCAAATTATAATTAGTTAATTTGAATAATTATTTAGTTAATTAGTTATAAGATAAAAAAATAAAAGGCTTTGAATTTAGGCCCGATTGTGATTAAATTCAAAACAAAGAGATTGGGTGTAGTTACCCAAATATTTTATTTATTTATTTTATGTTTATTTTTATTTATTTTAATTGTGTAATTATTAGAATATATTTTAATTATTATTTTTGTGTTCATTTGGATTTTATTTGATTAATTTTGAATAATTGTGTAATGTTTGCATAATATTTAGTGTGACATTTTATTAGGTGTGACAAATTATGTGATTAGAATAACATGAATTTTTTTTATTATTTTATGTGTATGTGTGGAATTGTGTAGAGGTGTGTGTATGGGATTGGTTTTATTTATTTAATTTAAATTAAGAAAATAAAGATGGAAATAAGATAAGAAAGTATGAACCTATACATAATGTGGGTCTTGAGAATTTTCCATTTTATTAATAAAAGAAAAGAAATTAAAAAGACAATATTTGTTGTCATCTTTTGAGATAAGATGACAAGGACTTTCCATCTTACTTCTTGTTAACATTTGCTTATGGGTTTAGATGAGGTGTACACTTGGACAAAGGGATGAAATGGTGCGATTCAAGCTTATTTTGTGGGATAAGAATTTGAGCTTTTTTTTTTTCACTAGGGTTTCGGCCACCTAGTCTATAAATAAGATGACAAGTGTTGTCTTCTCTTTTATCCTATTGAAACTGAAATCAAAAGAAGAAAAAAAAGGGCAAAGCTTTGGTGCTAGAGGAAAAGAAGAAGAGCAAAAGGTTAAGGCTTAATTTGTACTTTGGATTCTATTTTCTTCCTTCATTTTCTAATTTATAATAATATATGTTTTGATGATCAAGGTTTGGGTTTTGGAGACATATCCTAGAGGGACACAAGGTTAGGGTTCGGTCACCATCAAGAAAATCAAAGTAAGGATGTACAACTTTTGTTTTGGTACTAGAAACATGCTAGTTTTTTTGAGTTATTGAAGTTTTTGTTTTGGAAACGGTTATAGTGTTCCAGCTGCCTTATTTTGTGGGATTTTGGAATATAGTTCAAATGGTTTTGTGTCATGTTGATTAAAGGTTCTAATGCAAGCATGTATGAAATGGTGATTTTGAGAAATGGGTTTTTATGTTCGACTAGCATGGTAAATAGGTTATGGAAATTGTTTTGAATGATCTAACCTATATATATGAATTGTTTGAGTAGTAGAATGCATGCTAGGATGTCATGATCTATGTTGTTGAACAGTTTTGTTGATTTTGGTGCATAGGTTTCAACCACTATGTTTAAAGGGTTTTTGGATTTGTTTTGGATGAATCATTGTTACGTCGTATTTTTCATACATTAGGGGGCATGTTTGTGTTGCTTGATTAGTCAAAAACTATTTTGTGAGCAGTATGAGTTTCGACCACAACATTTTCTGTCCTTAGAGATTTTTGTTGAAAAAAAAATTGTTTCAAACATGCTATGAGGTTTAGGTAAATTGAAACATGAGTTTTCACCAAAAAAATTTAAAACAAAGTGTCACATTCTTTTTATACATTTCAGGCTAGTATAGATATTTTAACAAGGAAATATTTTTGGTAAGATTACAAGCGTGATTTGTAATATTAGATGTTACATATGATGTGAAAGTCTGTAATATTTTATGGAAATAAAAGTGGTACATTTCTTTTGTGAAATTTTTTGGTTTTTGCATAGGCAATTAGAAAGTGTATAAAGTTCATGCAAACTTTTTTAAAAAATTTGTGTGAGTTTAATTGTGTTGAGATTGGTTAAATATAATTGTTAAGATATTTACACGTTGAGGTGCAAAACACTTAACGGTATTTACTTTAGGAGAAGTGAAAATATAATATCATGTAGAAGGCATCTAAAAGTGACTTTTATGGGTCTGAAGTGATACAATGAGATATCCAAACATTCCCAAAAAGATTGGTAGCATTTTGGGAAATTTTATGACCATTGGAGGGTTCCAAAGTCAAAGGGAGTGGCGATGCGTCGCCCCCTAAGTGGCGTAGCATCGCCAAAATGAGAAGGGCTTCAAAAGCCCTAGCAGGAGATACATTGTTAGTATTGATGATTAAATTCTTCTAAGTTCATCTTATCATCATTTAATTTCTCATTTTCAAGATTGAAATTAATATTACAAGCATATTTATTTGATTATCAAGATTTATATTCATGCGTTGAATAAGGTTCTTGCTTAGTGATTACAGTTTCAAATATTGAACTATTCCCATTATTAATTGTTAATTTACAAAGTATAAAGTCATATATTCCAAACAATCAATATCTCTAATTCTAATTACTTTCATTTTTGTGTTTTTCAAAATCAACAATGAGGGAAATTGGTTCATCTTCTACCATCTTGAAATCCTTGTTTCAAGATTTGGTTTGTGTTGAACTCATAACCATGAAAGATCAAATAAAATTCTATTTGGATATGCTCTGCAAGAATGAAGACATGGATTCAAAGTCTTCCTCAACAAAGGATTAGACAACTCAATCGGATTACATGGTTAAAGAGATTTGTGTCATCAAATTCCTTATTTCTAAATGTGTAGATTTCAAGAACTTGAATGAAATGTTTTTACTACCATATTTTTGTGAGTTTGAGATTATTGTTTATATAAATAGTAGAATGGTGAATGTTAATAAAAAATTCAAGGGTCATTGTTATACTTGTTTTGTTTGTAAAGTTATTCATCATCATGTGATATATAGTAATTGTAAAATTAAGCATATTGAGATTAGGCTTAAAGCAATTGATGTTGAGATCATTGCACTTTTAAATGAATTTACTTTGGTCGCTCTAATTGATGATGAGATCTTTGTGACTTTGATTAAATTAAATGCATTTAATGAGGAATGCATTGTAACCCTAATTGAGAATAATACATTTTATGAGGAATGTATGATAACCCTAAAGAGGATTGACATAGTTCGTGCATGTAGTGATGAGACTAATGCAACCTTAAGAGAAGGTGAACATGTCAATGAAATTGACGATGACATCATTGCAAAAGAAAGTGAAGATACTAAGGTCATTGTATTTGATGTTGAGATCATTGAAAACCTAAGTAAAGAGACCAGGGTCAATGCATTTAATGTTGAGATCATTGCGACCTTGAGTGAAATTAATGAAACCCAAAGAAAGGTGCAAGGATGGTGGTATGATACTTGTGCCACCATTCATGCAACTTATGATAAAACTCTTTTCAAAATCTTTGAAAGTGCAAAGGTGGGACTTGAAATCCAAATGGGAAATGAAAAGAGATCCAAGGTACTTGGAAATGGCTGCATTGATGTTTTTTTCACTAAGAAAAAAAAGTGACCCTAATTAATGTTTTCTATGTTACCGATATGACTAGAAACATTGTGAGTGGAAGTCTATTGAGCAAATCCGATATCAAAATGGAGTTTGAATTCAATAAACTCAATTTTACTAAATTGATCACTTTTGTGGGAAATGGTTATTCATGCGATGGAATGATCAAACTATGTATTCTTGATGATGACAATATTGATATGGCTTCTAATTCTTGCAATGTGGTTAATTATAATTCTATTACTTTGTGGCATAATAGACTTGCTCATATAGGTTATAGCACAATTAAAAGAGTTGTTAAGTGTGGATTGATTATTTGTGATGTAAATGAGCATGATAAATGTGAATTATGTGTTAAATATAAAATGGCAAAGAAACATTTTCCAAGTGTTGATAGATCAAACTTGCTAGATTTAATACATAGTGATTTATGTAAATTGAATAAAATGTTGACTAGAGGATAAAATAGATACTTTATAACTTTTATAGATGATTGCTCAAGATATACTTATGTGTATTTGCTTATGAGTAAGGATTAGGCACTTAATGCATTTATGATCTATAAACCTAAAATATAAAATCAATTGGAAAGGAAAATAAAGACTGTTAGAAGTGATAGAGGTGTTGAATACTTTTCAAATAATTTCAATGTGTTTTGGGAACAACATGGCATTATATATGTTATCCCCAAAAATTTTAAATGATGATGTGGCAATAGAAATGACAAGTGGCAAGGAATGGTTGGGTGACCTAGCTTAGGAGTAGCCCAGTGCATCAATGAAGAGTTTGGACTGCTTGAGAAGTGTCGTGACCGACCAGTCATTACCTTGCATCCAACCAATCATGTCTTTGCTGCCCAGGAATGACCTTGCTGCCCAGTCATGACTTTGCTGCCCAGGAATGACCTTGTTGCCCAGTCATGACCTTGCTGCCCAGGAATGAACTCGGCCGATCGGTCATGCACATGTCTGACCAGCTAGGTGCATGTCCGATCAGCTAATTACATGTCTGCCCAGCTAAGTGCATGTCTGCCCAGCTAAGTGCAGGTCTGCCCAGCTAAGTGCATGACTGCCCAGGCAAGGACGTGTCCGCCCAGTAAAGGTGTGTCCGACCAGACTGAAGGTGATATGGATCAACTAAATAGAGCATGATTACGTCAAGATTCCCAAAAACAGCTTCAACAAGAATCGGTCTTCGCATACGCGAGAATCTCTCATTCTTCCCATAAATTTCGCTTCTGTTACATTTTGAATATTTTTGTAATTTAAATATAATAAGAATAATAAAATATCCCGATCCTAGGGGATATCAGATGTATGATCCTAAGCCTATAAATATATGGCTTATGGGATCAAAAAGGGACTTTTGGAAATTTTGAGTTTTGATCTGAATTTTCTAGAGAGAGAGAGTGCTTCTTCTTGAGAGAACTCTTGTATTTTAAGAATCTACACTGAAGAAACTCAGTTGAGTCAGGTTCATCTGATCTTGAGTGTAGATAAATAATCATATATCTAAGTGGATTAGGCTATTACCAACATATTGGGGCTGAACCACTATAAAAATTGCGTGTGTTATTTACTTTCTGTTCAAAATTGTCTGTGTCGTTTAATTTCTCTTGAAGGCTTTATCGTTTTTGACGTTCTCACGTCGTTGGCCAAAAATGTGGTCAACATTTTGGTGCTTTCATTGAGAGCCTGAAGAGAAAGATAGACGGTCCCTGAGATAGTATGGCGCCTAAGAACACCAATGCGGCCTCCAAGAAGACAGGCTCCTCTAAAGAGCCTGCCAAATCAGAAGGTCCTAGCCTTCAAGATCGTGAGTCTGAGCCTAGAGTCGGGCTCGAAGATGTAACCCCAGAGATTGAAGAGCTCCAAGAAGCCATGAGCACCTTCCAAGAGGAGATGGCACAGTTTAATGCCAGACAGGAGGCATTCACTGAGGAAATGGCTAGGCAGAATGCCGCATTCGAGCAGCAAAGGCGGCAAATGGACGCCAGGAGTGAAGAGATTCGGCGACAGCAGGAGGAGGCCGATAGGCGACATCATGAGGCTGCACTCGCTCTGGAGGCTGTTACACAGCTGACCCGGGCCAATGCCCAAGCTGCACCTGGAGCAGCGGCCACCCCAGGAGCAAGGACCACAGGAGCTGGTCGAAAGAACACTGATAGACCCCACTCTCGCGGACCAAGCAGGGGTGGTAGTAACCCACCTGGTCGTGAGGAAGATGGAGTCCGGTCGGACACTACCTCAACTCTAAGGGGGAACTCCAGAACCCCCTCAAGAAGCCACCGATCAGAGACTTCCAGGTCAGGAAGTCATAAGTCAAGAAGCAAGAAAACACCTCCTGGGCAAGAGCACAATAGAGCTCCTCGAGGTAAAGAGACTTCCCACTTCAAGGATGGGCATGGGCATGATGAAGCTGACAGTCATCACATTGACCAGTCAAAGGACAAGAATAATGATAACCATCGAAGAGGAAAGGATCGCCCAGCTCAGATAGGAAGGCCACCACTGCACCCTAACCAGCGCAGTGGCAAGGAGCATGTTCCACCCACCAAACCTTCCGAGAAGACTCGAAGTACAGTGTTTGATCGATTGGGAAAGCACACTACTCAGAAGGATCTAAGGGATGTCATTGCTGATAGACATAGGACCATCCCGGTCGAAGGGCAAGAGCCAATCCGACCTACCAGTCGAGTAGAAATACTCGATGATGGTCAGCCAGATAGGAGCGCCCGACCAGAAGGTCCCGAAAATGAGTCCCTAGCAGTGGCCCCAGGCATCCAAGCCCAGCTTGATGCTTTGACAGCAGCAGTCCAGAGCCTGTCAAAATGACCATCTGCAATTGATCCAGTAGACCCAGAAGTGGCATCCCTTTCTATGCTCGAATTAGAGCAGCTCAACCACCAGCAAAATACAAAGCACCCATACTGCCAGTTTATACAGAAAAGGCAGACCCGATTAGGCATGTTGGGAAGTTCGAAGATCAGATGGAGCTGCTCAGGGTGAGTGATGACTATCACTGCAGAGTCTTCCCCACCACATTGTCCGACACTGCCCAGGAGTGGTATTGGAAGTTCAAGCCTAACTCCATCACTTCTTGGGAAAGTTTTAGCAAGGAGTTTTGCAGGCAGTTTAGTGCTGGTCGGACCCCTCCTGTTTATGCCAATCACTTGGTAGATATAAAGCAAGGGAAAGATAAGTCTCTCAAGAACTACATACAAAGGTTCATGAGAGAAGCTAACCGAGCTACTGCAGTAGGAGATGAGGGGAAGATGGTGGCAATCTCTTCCGGCATTATCTATCGGAGTCCTTTGTGGGACAGCATACATCGCAACCCAATTTCAACATTACAACAATTTTTGGACCGGGCGAACAAATACATGAAGTTGGATGATGCAATTGAGAAGGGAGAGAAGGGTCTGAACAACCCGAGTGGATCGACGGATCCCCCCAAGAATGGTGGAAATGATCAAAGTGGTGGTAAGAAACGTGAGAATAATGAGTCTGACCGCCACAATGAGAAGAAGGCTAAGTCGGGACCAAACAACAAGCCAACTAACTATGAACCCCGGTTCACCAACTACACCACTCTTTCGGCAAGCCGAGCGAAGATCTATTTGGCCAGTCATCAAGAGGTCCCCTACTGGAAACCCCCACCTATCAAGAAGGAGATGAGTAAAAGAGACATGAACAAGTTCTGTCGCTTCCATGGAGACTATGGTCAAGACACGAATGAGTGTAATCATCTCAAAGATGAGATAGAGTTTCTCCTCCGGTCGGGGAAGTTAAAAAAGTATCAAGCAGAGAGGACCCAAGGAGAGGGGAGTAACAACAATCCTGCGTTCAAGCGGCAACGATCCCCACCTTTGCAACCTGAACCTGTGGAATTCACACTAGATACTATATGTGGAGGACCGCATCTTGCTGGAGATAGCAATAAGGCAAGGGAGAGGTATGCTCACACCCTTCGTCATGAGTTGGATGCAGCATCCACCTCCGAAATTATGATAGTGGAGGAGCGACCACCAAAGAACCCAAGATACAAAAGTGAGTCCCTCACTTTCACTGAAGAAGATGCTCGATACGTGAGGTATCCTCACAATGACCCTCTTGTTGTGACAGTCCAAATTGCCAATATGAAGGTGAAGAGATGTTCTGTCGACACAAGGAGTTCTGTGAACATTATTTACAAGTCATCCTTCAAGAGGATGAAGCTTTCGATCAATGACTTGAAGTCGTGCTCTCAAGTCATTTATGGGTTTACTGGAGAAGGATTGTCACCAGCTGGAACAATCAAGTTACCAGTCACAACAGGGGAGGCTCCCAAACATGAGACAGTAATGACCGAGTTTTTGATTGTTGACTGCCTGTCCACCTACAATGTGGTTATTGGTTGACCACTGCTCACAAACTCACATGCGGTAGTTTCAATCTGGCACCTTTCCATGAAGTTCCCGACCAGTGCGGGCATAGGCTGCGTCCAAGGAGACTAGAGGGAGGCTAGGGAGTGCTATAATGCCTCGGTAGCAAAAGCAAGGAAGGGGGCCAAGGAGAACAACATGATTGTATGTGCTGAGAGAGAGGAGGTGGAAGAGATGGATGTCGACCTGAGTTTTGCAGTGGTAACCGACCAGGAAGGGATGTTAGAGGAGTTTGGCCAAGAGAGCACTCTTGGTTTAAAAGAGCAGAAAACCCCATCCGGTGATGAAGTCACCAAATAGGGCGTTGCCCAAAGCGAGGGAAGGGACTTTGATCCTCTCTTTGGGGATTATGAAAGTGAAGTGGGACCGTCCGAGGAGGTCTTGATAGATGAAGATGACCCGACCAGAGGGGTCAAAATTGGAAAAAAGTTGAAAGCAGAGGTGAGAGCACAGCTGGTAGAATTCTTGCGAAGGAATCAAGATGTCTTCGCCTAGTCTCACAAAGATATGGTGGGTATCTCACCAACTGTGATCATCCACGTGCTCAACATGGATGAAAGCTATCCAGCGGTGCAGCAGAAGAGGAGATTGCTCGACAAAGATCGAGCAAAGGCTCTTAAGGAGGAAGTAGAGCGGCTAAAGGAGAATGGGTTTATAAGGGAAGCATATTACCCTTCCTGGGTTTCAAACCCAGTGTTGGTGCCCAAACCCAATGGAAAATGGAGGACTTGTGTAGATTTTACGGACCTGAACAAAGCATGCCCAAAAGATTGCTTTCCTTTACCGAGAATAGACCAGTTAGTAGATGCAACCTTTGGTCATGAAACATTTTCCTTCATGGATGCATATTTGGGGTACAACCAGATCAGCATGCATCCTCCTGATGAAGAGCATACCAGCTTCTGAACAGATATAGGGCTATACTGCTACAGGGTCATGCCCTTCGGACTGAAGAATGCGAGAGCTACCTACCAGCGTTTGGTGAATGGTATGTTCCGCGATTTAATCGGCAAGAGCATGGAGGTGTACGTAGATGATATGCTGGTGAAATCAAAGGAAGCTAAAGGGCACGTGCGAGACTTGGAGGAGTGCTTTGCATTACTGAGAAAGTACAGCATGAAGTTAAACCCCCTCAAGTGCTCATTTGGTGTGGGTTCTGGAAAATTTCTTGGGTTTATTGTGAACTCTCAAGGAATAGAGGCAAACCTAGAAAAGATAAAGGCCCTCATAGAAATGAAGTCTCCAGCCAGAATAAAGGATGTACAAAGCTTGACTGGGCAGATTGTAGCTCTAAGCAGGTTTGTCTCTAAATCAACGGACAAGTGTGTCCCGCTTTTTAACCTGCTTAGAGGGAGCAAGAAGTTTGAGTGGACGGTAGAATGTGAGCAAACTTTCCAAGCAATAAAGGAACATTTGGCCCAACCTCCTATTCTTTCAAAGCCCGTTGATGGAGAAGACCTCTTTTTGTACCTAGCAGTCACAGAGCATGCTGTTAGTGCTGCCTTAGTACGAGAAGAGGATAGAGTGCAGCACCTGGTGTAATATGTTAGCAAGCGATTGATAGGAGCAGAGTCCCGGTATCCCATGATCGAGAAGTTAGCTTATTGCTTGGTACTTGCATCACGAAAATTGCGGCCATACTTCCAAGCACACCCCATTAAAGTCCTTACTGACCAGCCTCTACGCCAAGTCTTACAAAAGTCAGAGTCGCCGGGTCGGCTACTTAAATGGGCAGTTGAGTTAGGCCAATTCGAAATCAAGTACCAGCCGAGATCTGCTATTAAGGGTCAAGCTTTGGCAGATTTCATCGCTGAATGTACCGGGATCGCTGATGTTCCCGACCAGCAAGAGCGTGTCACTGGGCAAAAAGATGAACTTCCTACTTGGCAACTTTTCGTTGATGGGTCGTCGAATGAGAATCATTCAAAAGCTAGAATTATATTGGTCACACTAGAGAAGCACCGAATTCATTGTGCACTGAGGTTCGGATTCAATGCTTCCAATAATGAGGCGGTGTATGAAGCCCTCCTAGCAGGCTTGCGACTGGCTAGAGATGTACGTGCTTGGTCGGTGGAAGTAAATAGCGATTCCCAATTGGTGGTCTACCAAGTCTTGGGGGAATACCAGGCAAGGAGCCTACGCATGGTGGCATACTTAAATAAGACCAAAGATCTGCTAGCACAGTTCGAGGAGTACACCATCAAGTTAGTACCACGAGAGCAGAACTCTAACAAGGATGCTCTAGCAAAGCTAGCTAGTGCAAAAGATGCCGAAACTCTGAATATAGTACTTGTAGAATACTTGGCGGAGCCAAGCATTGATAAACAATAAGCCATGCCGATCACGATAGCTGACACCTGGATGACTCCCATCATTGCTTATCTTGAGCAAGGAACCCTCCCAAATAATCGTAATGAAGCAAGGGAGATTATGAGGCAAGCTGCTAGGTACACTATGATGAATGGAGTGTTGTATAGAAGAGGGTACTCCCTACCTCTACTCAGGTGCATAACACCTGACCAGTCAAAAAATTTATTAGCTGAAGTGCATGAAGGGTTCTGTGGAGATCATGCTGGGGGGCAGAGTCTATATAAAAAGATCTTGCGACAAGGATTTTTCTGGCCTACGATGAACGAGGATTCTATGGAGTATGTGAAGAAGTGTGATAAGTGCCAAAGATTTTCTAAAGTGCCCAGGGTGCCTCCGAATGTCTTAAAGCAAATGCAGAGCCCATGGCCTTTTGCAGTGTGGGGCATTGATCTGATCGGGAAATTGCCCAAAGGAAAAGGAGGAGTGCAGTTTGCAGTGGTTGCGGTGGATTATTTCACTAAGTGGACTGAAGCCGAACCACTAGCCACGATCACCTCAAAGAAAGTGCTAGACTTTGTGGTTAAGAATATATTATGTCGCTATGGTCTGCCTAAGAAGATAGTGTCTGACAACGGCACCCAATTTGACAGTGACATATTTACCGACTTTTGCACTCGGCAGGGCATCACAAAAAGTTTTTCCTCGGTAGCCCATCCACAAGCCAATGGGCAGGTTGAAGCCGTAAACAAAACTCTGAAGGACACTCTGAAAAAGCGTTTGGAGCGAGCTAAGGGCGCTTGGGCGGAAGAGTTGCCAAAAGTCCTTTGGTCATACAAGACTACTGCCCGGACAGCAACTGGCCATACCCCATTTTCTTTGGCATTTGGGTATGAGGCCATGTTGCCTGTTGAAGTAGACCCACCATCTCATCGAAGGACCATGTACAACCAGGAGGAGAATCATCAATTGCTAGCAGAATCTTTGGATTCCCTTGAGGAGAGACGAGAGAAGGCAAGCTTGAGAGTTGCTGCTCATCAGCAAAAAGTGGCGCGCTACTTCAATTCCAAAGTCCGAGATCAAAAGTTCCAGGTCAGATATTTGGTCCTCAGAAAGATGTTCGTCAGAGACCCGGCAGCTAGCGTACTAGGACCAAACTGGGAAGGATCGTATCAAATTGAGCAAGTCTTGCCACCCGGCACCTACAAGCTTGCTCGATTAAATGGAGAGCTGATCAGGAACTACTGGAATGGCGAGCACTTGAGGAAATACTATCAATAAATACTGCTTACAGAGTAGTAGCTTTGTATCAAGTGCTTAACTTGTTATTTAAGTTTGTATTGTTTGAGACTCGTTATTAGACATGTTTTGTCATTTATTTATTACGAGTAATAAAAGAGATCACGCGCAGTGTGGTCGAATCTTGCTACAAATTTTGCATATGTGTTGATTATTCTTGCTTGGCAATGGTCAACTGTCATTACGATTTAAACATAACAGGTCTTCTAAAAATAAATATACATATATACCGGACAGTGTTCAACTGGTCGGTACCCATGAGATGAATGACCAACGTTTAAATAGTTGCATGTTTTTGTAGTGGTTAACTGCTGAAATATGTTTGTATATTCTATGTGTTTCACGAGTAGTAACTGCTCGGACAAATTCGGTCAAGTAGCAAGTGATCAAGGATTCTTCAACCCTCAATCACTTGGGGGGCACATAAGCTATACTGGTGTGCACTTCAACAGTATACTGGCGTGCACTTCAACACAGGCAATAAGAGCACGAGCAAAGATATCTGTTTTTAGGCTGACTTGTAAATTTTTGAAGTCTAAAAAGGCCATTAAGCTAACTTGTTTAACAAAGCTAGTAACTTGGAATTTTTAAAATTTTATGTTAGAAGTAGATATTCGTGTGATAGTAAACGTTATGCTCATAAAATTTTAGAGCAATAAGGGCGTGAGAAAGTATATTTAGTATGGACTTATGAAATGTTTAGAATTTCTAAGTTAGAAAACTAAGTACTCATGTGAAAACAAAGGGCATACAAAGACTTTACTATTCACAATAAACTTGTAATATTTTAAGTGTAAAAAGACTTAAATGTTTCAAGTTAGCTAAAAAAGAAAAGTAAAGTGCAAATGCCAAACAGCTCGATCATACGAGCAAGAATGTATAAGAAAAAACAAAATAAGGTATGATAGAAGGCTGGTAGGACAACAACTTGTCTGGTCGGGCAGAAGCTTCTCTGGTAGGATGTGGGATCACTGGTCGGCTCTAGTAGGTTGATCAACCCCCTCCTCGGCATCGACTGCTCTTTCTGATCGAAATGATAGCGTAGGGGAAGCAGATGTAGTGCCGGTAGGATTAGCAGCTTCCTCAGCAGCCCTGGCCTCACATCTGGCGAGCTCCCTACCTTAATCTCCTCGGTGAGAAAGTCGAGGTTGAGAGGCTTTTTTAGCTTCCACACCTGATAAAAACAGTTGAAGCAGGTCTCCTCGTAGCGAGTCAGATCAGCTTCCTTCTCCTGCTTCAGCTCCTCATTCTCGCGAATTAGTCCTTCGTTCTCGTGAGCTAACCCCTCATTCTCACAAGTCAGCCGATCTAGCCAATCAGTTAGTGATTTGTTGGCTTGGGTTAGTTGATCATTCCCATAGCCATCCCCTTAAGAGACTCCTTTTGCTCAGCCACAGTCTTCTCTGATTGCTCCAACTTGGATTGAGAAGCATCCACCTTAGCACGAGCCTCCACTAGTTGATCATTTAAGACCTTGATCAACTCCTTGTAGTCGACTGATCGGTGTTAGGCATGATAGATGGTCATGAGAGTCTGCATGAAAAATAAAAGGTTACTACAAAGTATGAATATAAGTAACAAACTATCTTGTGGTAGAACACTTACATTCGCTAACTAAGTGATCCCTCTCTCTAAGACGACATCAACACTAACTCGAGGGAAGGATTCAAAGCCTTGAAGCGTTGAGGCGTCGTGGAGGGTCTGATCAACGACCCCCTTCCCATGGTACTAGCAGTACGTAGTGCCACGCTCAGGCCGGTCGGACGAGGGGGAGTTAGGCTCGCTGATGGAGGAAGTGAGGAAGGGGTCAACTGCGGGATCGTGACTGACCCCTCAGGTTGTCTCCCTTGGCTCGGTGACACTGTCCTCAGGACCTTGCTCGGGGGGTGGAACCACTTCCTTCACCAGATTTCCTCTTCGGGACAGGAGGAACGATGCAGTGCCTAAACATCTCTGGATCTGCAAAAGAGGAAAACACAAAATTTGTTAGAAAAATAAATATAATAAAATGTAGATAAGTATGTTACTGCTACAGTTTTATTAGTCTCAAATCACCAAGTTATCAAACATATTGCTATGACTACTAGACCTGCGTTGAGGATCTGATCGAGGAAGTCGTCCTCGTCGTCAGATGATGAGCTGAGGTCCCTCTCAGGCTGGATGGCCTTTCCCTTCCCGGGATGGCCAGGGATAGCAGGACTACGCTGATGCTCAGGCTGAGGCTCCCTAATCACAAGGTCACCTGGTCTACCGGAATGCGGAGATGGCCCAGGAGAAAACTGGTCAGTCACCACCTCGGTCCCGGCGTTGGACTGGTTGGTCTCATTATTCTCCTCAGTGGTACTCTCCACTGCAATGTTTTGGTCACAAGGTATTAGACCCACCATCTGAAGGTTGTCCACGGTAAACAAAGTTTTCACGTCCTTATCCTCAATACACATGTTAGCCAACACCTTTGCTCGCTTGAACATCCCTTGAGTAGGCAAGGGTTGCTTGAACGGACCCGCATGTGTAAAAGCCAAGTTGTTGGATTTGATGTCTGATGTGAGGAAATACTCTGTGTAGTATTTCCTGGGGTTCGACTTGTGTGCGATACCACAAAGGTATTTAATCCCCTTTTGCCTGTGAAAGAGGTGAAAAAAAACCCGTGTTCTTATGGCTGGGGTTAGTCCTGAAGTCGAACAAATAATGTACCTCATGAGGGGTGGGCTCATCCCAACCTTGCAGAGAGTAGAGAATATACAGCGCGGACAATGCCTGGATCCCATTCGGTGCGATCTGGAAAGGGGAGACGTTAAAATAATCCGCTATAGACCGAAAATAGGGGTGTAGTGGGAGTGTCGCTCCTGCGTGGATATGGTGCTTGGACCAGGCACAGTATGGTCTGCCGGGTCTGTTGGCTTTCTGGTGAGGGCCCAGACATATCACGTTCACCCCACTCAAACCCAAAGCTTGGATGTGTTTGTAGAACATCCCGGGATTGATTTTTGTAGGCTGGCCAGTGAACC
Source organism: Humulus lupulus (assembly GCF_963169125.1). NCBI lineage: Eukaryota > Viridiplantae > Streptophyta > Magnoliopsida > Rosales > Cannabaceae > Humulus > Humulus lupulus. The sequence goes on from NC_084793.1 coordinate 177,564,959, forward strand.
AGGAAGGGGGTTCTTCTCCTCCCTTCCGTGGATGGCCAAGTGCTGGACCTCGGTCGCAAACTCCTGAGTAATTCGTCTCCGAGTATTACTTGATTTTGACACCTGAAGAGGTATCTTGAAGAAGCTACAGTGTGGGCCTCACTGCGTTCTACCACCTTTAGCACCACTCTGCGGGCAACTTGTGGATCTTGGTCCTGGGGGAGTCTATTGGATTTCTTCACCCTCATGGTCGACTGTTCAGCTTGCTAAAGAAACTGCTCTTCGTGGAGGAAGTATAGGGCTGAACGGGGAAGGATCTGCTTGAAGCGGCAGAGGCGATCCTCAGGAGTGCGACTGGTGGAAGACTTTGATGAGGAATCTCTGCTTTGAGGGGTCTCGATTGACTGTGAGATAGATGTATCGGAGTCCGTGTGGTTGTCACCTCCCCTATAGCCAAAGCGATTCATCTACAAAAATAAAAAAATGGGGAGGTGAGTAACCATACAGATAAAATTCAATAAGAAAAAAATTTATTTTTCTACTTAGAAAATTTTCTTTAAGTGGTAAAAATATAGCATGCATGGGAAAAAATAATTTTAGTGCTTGAAGGTGCCTAAAAATGTTTAAAAGTGCCTATGACCGATCGGGTGTGTGCCTATGTCTGATCGGTTAGTGCGTGCCTAAAGGGCTGTCCAAGGAGTCCATCACCCGTGTGCGTAGCTGTGTGCGTGCCCAGCCGTGTGCACCCAAGCCTAGTCCATCCGAGGAGCTAAGGCGTGGGTCCGGTCGGACATCCCACGTCCGAGGAGAAGCGTCCGTGTAGATGGCCCGTGTCCGAGGAAAGGTGTGCCTTGTGTCCGAGGAGCCAAGGGATGCCTAGCATCCGAGCGGTGTGTCTAGTGCCTAGGGCGTACAAGTCTGAGCGGATGCGGATGCGTGTCCGAGGGCTGGTGCCGAGGCGTCCGACCAGCTACAGCTCCAAGCGTCCGAGGGGCCGAGACATCCGAGCAGCAAGGCCCGTGTCCGAGCGGAGTGGCGTCGAAGTAGCCACGCATCCGAGGAGTTGTCCATCCGAGCAGCTGTCACGCTCCTGTCCGAGGAGTGTCGAGGGACCGTGCCTAGCCCCATGTGTCCGAGCCGTGCACCTCCGAGGAGCCCAAAGCAAGGTCCGGTCAGATGCTTCTTGATCCGAGGTGCTCATATGTGGTCCGATCGGACCACACTTTTATAAAGAAAAAAAAAACAATGGCCAATCGGCCATACCCCAAATCTCATCATAAAACCCAATCCGCAAAAGCAAAGTCCTAAATTCCCTAACACAAACATGTTTTCTCATCCAAAACACACATGTACAAGATCAAAAAGGGGAAAATGAAAAGTTTATCAATGTTCTTGAAACCACCCATGCCATCAAAAACCCCAAAACCCATAATCATGGTTTGGGTTAAATTGACCTATTTTACTTGAAATTCTCATGAAATTGAAGCTAATGTTGGGTTACCCATAGTACAAACATCATCAAAACAGCCACCATACACATTATATCCCTAAGATTCATGGGCAAATTCAATGAAAAATCCCCTATAGAGTTTCGGCCACTACATGTATTTTTCATGGATTTTTTTAAAAAATAACAACAATATGAAAGCATGGAGGAGAAGACTTACCCAACTTTGGAGAACCCTTGATTTTCTTGGAGATTGCTTGAAGGAATGAAGAGCTTCACCTTGGAGTCCCTTGAAGTTTCGGCCAAGAGAAGGAGAAGCCTTGAGGTTTCGGCCAAGAGAGAAAAGAGAAGAGGAAGGGTTTTTGGAATTTGATTTTCTTGTGTAAGTTGAAATGTATAAGTGTAGGGATTATTTAAAGAAAAAAAGTGGGAGTTACCACTTATTTTTGGACCCTTGGAATTCCTGGGATATTTTTTCTCCCCACGATCATGGGCAGTTATTTGCAGTGATCGTGGTCTGTGGAGTTGTGGTCTGCTGCATGGCGGGAAGACGAACAGTTATTTTTTTTATAATGTCGTCAGTTGTGGAGAAAAAAGTTTATTATGTGAGGTATCATATAATAAACTTGGGGGGCAAATGTTATCCCCAAAATTTGAAAATGATGATGTGGCAATAGAAATGACAAGTGGCAAGGAATGGTTGGGTGACCTGGCTTAGGAGTAGCCCAGTGCATGAATGAAGAGTTTGGACTACTTGAGAAGTGTCGTGACCAACCAGTCATGACCTTGCATCCGACCAGTCATGACTTTGTTGCCCAGGAATGACCTTGCTGCCCAGTCATGACTTTGCTGCCCAGGAATGACCTTGCTACCCAGGAATGAACTCGGCCGATCGGTCATGCACATGTCCGACTAGCTAGATGCATGTCCGATCAGCTAAGTACATGTCTGCCCAACTAAGTGCATGTCTGCCGAGCTAAGTGCAGGTCTGCCCAGCTAAGTGCATGACTGCCCAAGCAAGGACGTGTCTGCCCAATAAAGGTGTGTCCAACAAGACTGAAGGTGGTATGGATCAACTAAATAGAGCATGATTACGTCAAGATTCCCATAAACAACTTCAACAAGAATCGGTCTTGGCATACGCGGGAATCTCTCATTCTTCCCATAAATTTCGCTTCTGTTACATTTTGAATATTTTTGTAATTTAAATATAATAAGAAAAATAAAATATCCTGATCCTAGGGGATTCAGATGTATGATCCTAAGCCTATAAATATATGGCTTATGGGATCAAAAATGGACTTTTGGAAATTTTGAGTTTTGATCTGAATTTTCTAGAGAGAGAGAGTGCTTCTTCTTGAGAGAATTTTGTATTTTAAGAATCTACACTGAAGAAACTCAGTTGACTCAGGTTCATCTGATCTTGAGTGTAGATAAATAATCATATCTCTAAGTGGATTAGGCTATTACCAACACATTGGGGTTGAACCACTATAAAAATTGTGTATGTTATTTACTTTCTGTTCAAAATTGTCTGTGTCGTTTAATTTCTCTTAAAGGCTTTATCGTTTTTGACGTTCTCACGTCGTTGGCCAAAAACGTGGTCAACAATATATGAATGAAATGCACCATACACTCCACAACATAATAGAATAGCTAAAAGAAAGAATAGGACTTATCTTAAGAAGATTAACTCTATGCTTTTACAAGCTAAATTTTGTTATAGTTTTTGGGGTGAAGCTTTGCTTGATGTGTGTCATATATTGAATTGAATTCCTATGAAAAAGATCAATTTATCTCCATATGAGTTATGGAGAGGAAAGAAGCCTAACCTAGGATATCTTAAAGTGTGGGGGTGCCTTATTGCAAGAGCACGGAGCCTAAAAGGACCAAGTTGGGTCCAAGGGCCATAAAGTGTGCATTTATTGGCTATGCCTCAAATAGCAAGGCCTATAGTGTAACGCCCTACTTCATTAGAGTTGTTACTAAATGAGTTAAAAATGTGCCATTAGCTCGCTAATTGAGGTTTTTGGATAAAAGTGTGATTAAACCGAAAGAAAACTTGTTTAACAATATTAATTACAAGATTTGGACATTCATTGAAATGTTGGAAAAGTTATACAGACGGGATCCCAAAATACTATTTAGAAAATACTTTACAACACAAAAATACAATTAAGGACGACCAAGGCGACAAAACAACCAATACAATACATCTTCTCAAAATAACCCTAGCCGTGCCAGCCAGGTAGGCCGAACATGTACCCGTTGTTCCACGCCCTCTGTACTCATGGTTGGTCGACCTTTCCTTTGCCCTTACATGCACCATAGAGCATGTAACGCCCTACTACCTTAGAGCCGTTACATAGTGAGTTTAAAAATTAGAAATCGTGCTTTTGACTGACTCTAAGTGGTTTCTAAAACCAAAAGTGTGAATAAATCAGAATTTAAGGCTGTACTCTTTGAAAATGTTTAGTTTCATTGAAAACGTTAAGTATCTAACATCTGGGATCCCAAAATAAGGTTTACAAAATATTTACAACTCAAAAATAGATTTACACCAGGTTAACTATCAAAAGAATGGGTTAATACAGCCAATTACAAAATGCCCCCAACCAAAGCAGTCGGGCAGGCCGAACATGTACGCGCCGCTCCCATGCTCTCCATACTCATGGCCGGTTGACTGACTCCTTGCTTTTACCTGCCACACGGAGCACCCGTGAGCCGAAGCCCAGCAAGAAAACCCAAATAACACATAACATATGCAAATAATATCACTGGCATAATTCACTAATAAATAGGAAAATCATCAATTTAAACAAGCACGGCCATGCCGCCCCAGAGGCCTTACCAAAGCTTGGGGTCTCGGTCATTACCGTAGGATAACTCATGTATCCCTTGGGTCCCACCCTCGCTATAGCATCCCATGTGCTGAGCGTTACTTCCAGCCCCGCTGCCGTACCCGGCCTACGCCGCTCTCGGCCTTAGCCGTTCATTCCATTACAATCACACATATAACACATTCAGAAATAATCATTCGAACATACAATAATTTATCTAAGATTACACATTCGCACACAATACAATCTAGGGCCGTGCCCTGCAATCACACAGTGGGCCTATGCCCTAATCCCGGGTGTTAGGGTTTTCTTACTTGTATTCCGTGCTTTCCGATGCACCACGATCACGAGCACGGTCCACTAGTACGAGCCTCCCGAAATCCTAGTCACAACACACAAAAGACACTTTTAACAACCTTAAATGAGCTTCCAGCCCAAGTTCTAGTACTCGGAACGTTGAAATTCACCAAACATGGTAAAAGACTCAACCCCGAGCACCCTGGTTAAATTCCCAAGCCTAAAATCTCAAAATCCCAAAATCCCTTAAGCGCCGCGGCATAGGCCACCCATGCCGCGGCATGGCCCTTAAACAGAACCCCCAAAGGCCCAAAAACAGGTAAGGGCCACGGCATTGCTTGGGCCATGCCGCGGCCCGCCCTTCTCCATCAGCAAACAACTTCTTCGAAGGGTCGCGGCTCACTAAGAACCATGCCGCGGCCCGACCCTTCGAACCCAGAAAAAAAACACCATTTTACTCTCTAAACCTCACCTTAAACCATCTCAAACACATATCTCAACCCCAACACTCAATTCCAAACTTCATATGAACAATCTAACAACCTATAGACACTAGAATCAAGATCAAAACATCAGCACACCCAAGATTCACACCTTTGATCTTAAATTTCAGCAACTAACCCAAAACCCATGAAAATCTTAACTCAAGCATTAAATTCCTCAAATCAACACAGAAAACAAACTTAAACAAGCATAAGATCCTTACCTCAAGAGTAGAATCCACCCTAAAAGTTTCCTTGATCTCTCCTAGACTCCCACTTCTCCTTCCCTTCTTCTTCTTCTTTTCTTTTTGCTTGCCCTAGCCTTTCACTCCTCTTCTTTTCCTTCTCTTCTAATTTTATCAAAACACTAAGTGATTCAATGCCCAAACCGTATACCCCATATACCCAGCTGAAACTTGCCTATTTTCCTTGCCAAAAGACCAAAATACCCCTTCCTAATAATCCTTCTTAGCTAAACCTTCAAGGGCACTTAAGTCTTTACACTTTCATTTCAATTCTACCACTTTCTATCTTAAAACTTGTTACCCACAGCAGTTACAAATGGTTACCCAATTACCCATAACTAACCACTCATTCTCAATTCAACTTATAAGATTCCCGAAGTACCCCTAGGCTCCTCCCGAGCCGGGTACAACATCCCGTTGTGACTTTTAGACTAAATGGCTCACTAGGACCGTCTCGATGCGTGCACCCTGGTAAAAACACCACCTCACATGGAACAATTCACAAAGTACAATTATCACAGTTATGCCCTATCATTTCCAGATTACAATAATGCTCATTCTAAGACAATCAGGTCTACATGCATACTAATTCACATAGTCATGCATCTCAAATAATCAATTAGTCATATAACGTGCATTAAATGATAGTCATGCATAAAACTCAACAAAACACACACCAAATCCCATCATGCCCTCCAGGCACACTACTCCAGGCCCTTAAGCCTTAACACTGAATTTGGGGTCGTTACAGAGCACCCATGAGCTAAATCCCAGCAAGAAAACTCAATACAAAGCATATAACATATATATGTCAATCCTTATTATATAACAAATAGCCAACAGACTAAACATATAGCAGCCAGTGCCATCCCAGGCACTTTGCCAGGCCCTAGGTTCGCGTTCTTCATCGAGAGGGATGCTCCAGCACCCTAGGAGGGTTTCACCCTAACGGCCTGCACTCAGCATGCTCAACTCCAATCCCGGCCCCTTGTTGATCTCGGCTTCTTGACGTTCTCGGCCTTCGCCGTTCCCGGCCTTCGTCGTTCCCGACCTCTGCCGTTCACTCACAAACATGCACCACATAGCATAATATCAACAAATATTTAAACAAATACTAAACATAAACAATAGGGCTACGCCTTGCAATATAGACAATAGGGAAACGCCCTACAATACAAGCATTAAGGATACGCCCTGCAATACAAATAGTAGGGCCATGCCCTGCTCTACATGTACAATAGTTTCATTACCTTTTACACAAGCACTAGATTTCAAGAGACGAACCCAGAGTACGATTCTATCCAAAAGCCCAAGCAGTCACCTAGTCACAAACCATAAATAGCACCCTCATTATAATTCAATTCCATAAACTAATCCCTAGACCAGTCCCATGCTCTCGGGAACTCTAATTCCACCAAACAGGTGGTGGAATCAATCCCCCCCCATGGATCAAATTCTTAAAAAAATAAAAAACATGCCTTCTTGAATTCTACCTAATGTTGTAGCGCTACCAACAGAACCCAGAAGGTCCCCTAGCTATAGCGCCCAAAGAGCAGCGTTGTAGCACTCCTTACAGAACCCAGAAATGAACACTAGGTTTTCCACCATTTCTCCGAACCCAAGCTTACCCAAGTCATTCCCCAAGTGTACCCAAGTCCCAATTGGACCTAAAACTCCAAGTAAGTAACATAAACAACACATATGCATCAAAAGCAAACCCAAACTCACATTCAAACTCCAAATCACTCAATGACCTAAAATTGCTCGAAGCTTAAACTAAACCAGAAACTTCTCAAAAACTTAAAGGAATCCTTACCTTTAGAGTAGAATTTCAACCCTATGTTGCCTCCAATGCTACTCCAAGCTTCGATCGTCAAATTCACAGGCTTAAGCTCCTCAAAACTTCATCCCAACATCCAAATTTAATAATCAAAAATCCAAAACCCTCAAGAACATCAAGCAATACCCAAAACCATAAAATGAAGCTCTTACCTCTTCTTGGATTTTGAAATTCCTAAGGCTTGGTAGCTGTTAATCCACTTCCACAGTTAGAACTTCACTTCCAATTCCTCAAAACCCAGAATCCTCAAGATTGTTGTTGGTTTTTCCTTCTAGAGCTCTAAAGAACTAAATGTGTGTAAATGGGAGAGTGTTGTAAGAGTATGGTTTTCCTTCAGCCAAAGGTTATCTAATTACTGCCCAAAAGACCATTCTACCCTTCCCTTTAACTTAGCTATAGGCTAACCCATAAGGGTATCTAGGTCCTTTCACCCGTTTGCAAAAATGCCACCTTTAACTTATTATTTTAGTAACAACACCAACCTCAGGTTACTAACAGTTACCAAATACCAAATTTGTAACCCTTTTCTAACTACGTGGGACAGGATCTCCCAATGCCGAAAACACCACACAAAGCTCAAAGTCATACCCTCAATGGGTTCAAATTATAAATATGTCCCTAATAGCCAAATGGGGCCCACATGCATATTTATTTCACCTAAACATGCATTTCTAATCATATAATCATCAAATTCACATATTAGCATAATTAAATCAATTATTGCCCTCCCGGCATGCTAATCAAGGCTCTAAGCCTTATTATCAAATTTGGGGGTGCTAAAAAAAGGCTATTAGACTTGGAGTCTAATGTGATAATTGAATCAAGAGAAGTGGAGTTCTTTGAGAATATGTTATATTGTGATAGAAATTCTCAAGAACCTGCAGTTGTTAGAGAATATCTTAAGGAGAAAGATCCAAAGGTTGATGAGCAACCAATATTGCCTCGGAGAAGCCAAAGGATTAAAGAGTTGAGGTCCATTGAGAAATGTTCTCAAGTAGAGATACTCTACGATAAACTTGAAGAATTCACATGGAAATTTCCTATGATTCTTCAAGTTGAGGATGATCCCAAAACCTACCAAGAAGCAATGTCTTTGAGAGACCACTTTTTTGGACGAAGGCAATAACTGATGAGATGGATTCAATTTTTCAAACCACACATGAGAATATGTAGACCTTCCCCAAGGTTCAAAACCAATTGGGTGCAAGTGGGTATTTCAGAGGAAATATCACGCTGATGGCACATACAAATCCTTATCATCACACTGATGCCTTGCAAGCTGGAAGAGTAGCTAAAGGGTTTAAAAAAAATGAAGGAATCGATTATTTTGACATGTATGCACCAGTTTCTAGGACAACCACAAAAAGAGTTTTATTTTCCTTATTATCAACATATAACTTTTATGTTCATCAAAAGGACGTCAAAATCACATTCCTAAATGGAGATCTTTCTGAGGAGAGTTATATGGAACAACCGGAGGATTTTACTCTAAGTAGAAATGAACATAAAGTGTGTAGGCTTGTTAAATCATTATATGGTTAAAAGACAAGCACAAAAACAATGGCAAGGGAAGCTTTAGTTTCAGATGGGTGTAGACACAATAATGGGACAAGTGCTTATACTCTAAGACTTGTGATGACTATGTCATCTTGGTGTATATATATATTGATTATTGTTAATTTTGAGTAATGATATGAAAGACATAAAAGAAACGAAGAGGTTTATATCTTCAACTTTCTAGATGAAGGAACTTTGAGAGGTCAATATCTTCTTTGGTATAAAAGTGAGAAGAAATAGTTGGAGTTATGCCGTAAATCAAGCTCACTTTGTTGAGAAAGTGGTTGACAAGTTTAGTAATCTCCATATCAAAGTAGCGAATACGCCATTTGATTAAAGCATAAAACTTAAAAGAACAATGGTAGAGTGATTTGTAAACTAAGTAGGTTTACTAGTATTAAAAGTATGGAACATTGGAATTTGATTGAGAGAGTTCTTGGGTACCTTAAAAGGACCAAGCAGTTATGCCTCCAATATGCAAAGTTCCCGAAGATCCTTGAAGGATATTCCAATGCGAGTTGGATATCAAGTGTATGAGATAATCTCTCTAGAAGTGGTTGGGTGTTTATGCTCAAAAGAGGAACGATTTCATGGGGCCCAAAGAAACAAACATATATTTCACTCAACCATGGAGAATGAGTTTATAGCTCTAGTGGAAAATGGAAAAGAGGCCAAGTGGCTTAGGGATTTCATGAGAAATATCCCAATGGTGATAAACAAGGCACATTAGCTAGTCCTTATAATGGCATTAGAAGGGTAGAAATATAAGTCTAAGACATGAGTATGTTAGACAATTGATTCGAGCAGGAATCATATCGATCTCATATATAAAGACAAGTGAGAACTTAGCGGATCCATTTACAAAACCTCTTGCGAAGAGGTTAGTAAGTTTCACTTCAAAAGGGATAGGACTAAATCTCCTAGAATTATATATTTATCAATGATGACAACCCAACTCAAAATTTGTGAACATCAAGGGCAAGAGTTCAATGGGTAAGAACAAGTTATTGGGTGAATAGTTTCAACAATCACAAGTCATAAGTTCCATCCAAGGATGGTTAGTGTTGGTTGCTACCAAGTGAGGGTTAAGCCTAGGTCTTTTAATGAAGATCAGTTGTGTGCAAAAAGCATCTCTAAAGTTAGCAAAGATGTTGTAATAACTTCACCTATGTGAATTTAGAGGTGGTGATACCTTTCATGTGATTTGGAGTTTCTCCCTTGAAAGTTAATGAAATAGATGAGCACAAGGCCATGAAAAGTGCTAAGTGCGACAGCAGGAAAATGAATGGTCAAGTGGAGGTGTATGAGATGTTATCATTTTTATCATTAAGGAGTACTTGGTTAAATATTTAAGACACCAATGACTTCGATAAAGCTTTGTAATACATTTACTAAGGTAAAGTTCCAATCGAAAGAAATTTTATTTTATGCACCAATATTGTTAAGCTAAAAAGACAGGATTATATTTAACAAAGTGGGGGAATGTTGAGATTGGTTGAATATAATGGTTAAGATATTTACACGTTGTGGTGAAAAACACAACGGTTTTTAATTAAGGAGAAGTGAAAACATGAGATTTCTTATAAAGCGTCTAAAAGTGACTTTTATGGGTTTAAAGTGATACAATGAGGTATCCAAATATTCCAAATAAATTTTGTAGCATTTAGAGAAATTTTAGGACCATTGGAGGGGTCCAAAGTCAGAGGATGTGGCTATGTGTCACCCCCAAAGGGGCATAGCATCGTTAAAATACGAAGGGCTTCAATAGCCCTAGTAGGCAATGCATCACTTGCAATTAGGTGACATATCGCCTAACAGGCTATACATTGCCTGGGCGATCTTTTACGGTCGTACAGTTTACGTAAAATGCTGCAAATGATGTGTTTTAAATGCTCTAATCCTATTGGTTAGTCTAATGATGATGCCTCTATACTATATATATATGGGTTATTAGAGTTGTAAAGTCTTGATCACACTTTCCAACTCTCTCTCTAGCCTCTTCCTCTCTCTAGCTTTGTAAAGACCAAAGTTTTCACCAAGAAACTCATCAAGCCTTCCTTGACTTGCATGGATTTTAAAGGCTTGTTAAATCCCAAATCTCATTCTACTGAATTAAACCTTCAAGCAATAAAGGAAGGCTTGGAATAGAGATTTTGGACAACAATATTCTTATTGTGTATAAGCCTTAGAAGTTCCTCAAGTATGAGGATTCAAGTTGCTTCTAACTAAAGGTTGTATCTATCTAACCCTAACTTTTGTTTGTGTTATTCTATTATAGTTTGCATTGTTAGTATTGATGATTAAATATTTCTAGTTCATTTTATCATCATTTAATTTCTTATTTTCAAGATTGACATTCATATTATGAATATGTTTCTTTGATTATCAAGATTTATATTCATGCTTTGAATAAGGTTCTTGCTTAGAGATTAGGGTTTCAAATATTGAACTACTCCCATTATAAATTGTTGATTTGAAAATTATAAAGCCATATATTCCCAACAAATTGTACTTGCTATGTTTAGGCTTATGAGGAAGTGGTCCGGTGTTGTTTGGGTTTGGTGCTTGGACTTGTGGTAAGGAAGTTATTTAGATTTCTGTTTTATTTCTAAAAGGATTATAGTTATGAAATATGTATGGATTTGTTTGTGTTTGCCTAACCTAATGCTGCAACATTATTAAAGGAAGATGTGCCTAAGATTCAGGATAATAGGGGTGCCAGGTAAAACATGGAAAATAGGGGTGCCATGTAATTGACCAAAAAAAGAGTCACATGTGGTCATTGGAAAATAAGGGAGCCATGATCTTATGTTGTATTCTTATGTAGATGAGCATTGGACAATAGGGGAGCCATGATCTTATGTTATATGCTTATGTTGATTATAATTATACACTAGGGGAGCCATGATCTTATGTTGTAAGCTTATGTTGCTGATCATTGGACAATAAGGGAGCCATGATATTATGTTGTATGCTTATATTGTTGATCATGGTACAATAGGGATGTCATGATCTTATGTTGTACGTTTATGCTTATGTTGCAATTGTTCTTATGTTTGTGATTATGATCTTATAGTGTATGAGTATGCTTATGATGCAAATAGTCTCATGTTTAAGAATAACTTATGCAGATAATGATTGCTATAAGAAAATTATTTGAAGAATGTATGAGACATAACTTGAGATTCTTGGAGCTAGGGCGAGAGAGATTGGACGGAGTGACCAAGTCCTCCAAAACTCTTTTTTGACCCTTGTATAGAGTAGGCACCGTCATTTGGTCTAACCAATAGGATTACACTTGTAAAACACGTCATTTAGAGCAATTTTTATAACTTGTACGGACTCTAGTAGGCGACGTATCGCCTGTATGCAAGCAATGTATGCACTTGCCACGCTTGGTAGGGTTTTTTAAAACCTTAAGCATCAGGCAATGATACACAACTTAGTTGGCGACGCATCACCACCCTCTTTGTTTTTGGACACTTACAAAAGTCCTAAAATTTCTCCAAATGCTACCAAACTTTTTGGAAACCCTTAGATACCTTCACGCATCACTTTGGACCCAAAATCACATTTTTATATTTCCTACAATTGAAGCTCAAATTTCACATCTCCACTATGTGAAATTCACTAAGTGTTTATACCTAGCTTGTATTTTAACACTTATCTTTTTGTATTTAACCAATAATAACAATCCCCCACTTGGTTAAATACAAGCCTCATTCACTAGCATAAAACAATTTTTGTGCATAAAATAAAGTATCTTTGGGTTAGAATGTAAGCTTTGTGAAAATACTACAAAGTCCTATCGAAATCATTAGTTGCTTAAAATCTTTGTGAACCAAGTATTCCATATGATAAAACTATTGATATCTTACACACATCTACAATATTTTTTGTTTTCCCATTTTCTTTCTTAGCACTACCATGGCCTTATGCTCTTCTCTTCATGAACTTATCGGGAAGAAAATCTAACTCCCATGAGAGGTGGCACCACCTCTAAGTCCACATAGGTGAAGTTCTTACAACATCTTTGCTACCTTTATAGATGCTTGTTACACTCAACAAAACTTCATTAAAATCCCTAGGCTAAACCCTAACTCGGTAGCAACCAACACTAACCATCTTGGATGGAACTCACCATAAATTTTAGTGTTGAAACTATTCACTTCTCAAATACTTATTCTTTCCCACTAAACTATTTCCCTTGATTTGTACAAGTTGAGAGTTGGGTTGCCATCATTGAAGTGAAACTATTATTCTAGGAGTTTCAATCACATCCCTTTTGAAGTGAAACTTACTAACCTTCTCACAAGAGGTTTTGTAAATGGATCTGCTAAGTTCTCACTTGTCTTAACATATAAGATCGATATGATTCCACCTTGAATCAATTGTCTCACATATTCATGGCCTAGACTTTCTATTATACACACTATTATATGCTTTAACAAGTGCGGATTGGCTGTCACAATGTATTGAATTTGTTGATACCATATCCGCGGTTATAGAAATATCCATCATGAGATTCCTAACCACCCCCCGCCGTGTCAATTGTCGCTAAATCTATAAACTTTGCTTCCATGGTTGAGTGTGATATACAAGTTTACTTCTTGGAGCCTCATGAGATTGCACCTCCTTCAAGAGTAAATACCCAAGCGGTGGTGGAGAGATTATATCCAACTCACGATATCCAGTTACCATAAGAATATCCTTCAAGTATCTTTGGAAAGTTTGTATAGTGAAGACTCTACTCTTTGGTACCCTTAAGATAAGAAATAAATCTCTCAATAGCTTTCCAATGCTTGATACTTTGATTGCTAGTAAACGTCCTATGTTTACTAACTGCATATGTAATATCCGCTCTTGTGCAATAAGCAGCGTACATTAGGCTTCCTATTGCACTTGCATATTCTAATTAAGCCACCACTCTTCCTTCATTCTTTTCAAAAATCATTTTTTTAATCAAATGGTGTATGTGCCTCTTTGATTTTGAGATGACTAAAGTTTTCGAGCACTTTCTCAACATCGTCGGTTTGACTCAGCACAAAACCCTCACTATTCCTTCTAACTTTGATACCTAGAATGGTATCCATCTCTCCAAAGTCTTTCATTTTAAGGTTAGGAGATATAAAAATTTTCATTTCTATTATTTCCTTCATGTTATTACTCAAAATCAACATATCATCTACATATAGACACATTAGTATGACATAGTCACCACAAGTCTTAGAGTATAAGCACTTGTTCGCATTGTTGTGTCTAAATCCATTAAAGGCAATGACATTATTAAACTTCTCATGCCATTGTTTAGGAGCTTGTTTCAAACAATATAATGATTGACATGTCTACACACTTTATGTTCATTTCCTTGAAGAAAAAAACCCTCCAGTTGTTCCATATAGACCTTATCCTCGAGATCCCCATTTGGGAATGTCATTTTGATATCCATTTGGTGAACATAAAGGTTTGAGATAGATGATAAGACAAATAACAATCTTATCAAAGTATTTCTTGCTACCAGTGCATAAGTGTCAAAGTAATTTATTCCCTCATTTTGTTTGAATCCTTTGTCTACTAATCTAGCCTTAAAGGTTTGTATGGTTCCATCGGTATGGGATTTCCTTCTGAATACCCATTTGCACCCAATTGGTTTAGACCCATTTGGAAGTTCAACCAATTCCCGAGTGTGGTTGGAAATAATTGAATCAATTTCATCATTAATTGTCTCCTTCCAAAAAGTAGAGTCTCTTGAGGACATTGCTTCGTTGAAAGTTTTGGGATCATCTTCTATTTGAAGTATTGATGTTTCCAAGTAACTTCCTCATTGTCACCTTCAATAAGGTATAGTGTCTCCATTTGAGAACAGTTCTCACTTGATCCCAAATCTTTGAGCATTTTGCTCCTTCTAAGCAATTGAGGTTAATCACCAACTACTTTAGCAGTCTCCTATTGAGGCTCTTTAGTTTGAGTTGGTTCTAACTTGTTGTCATCGCATCACATGTACTCAAAGAACTCTACCTCTCTTGATTCATTTATTATATTAGACTCTAAGTCTAATAATCTATAAGATTTGCTATTTTGGACATAGCCGACAAATGCACATCTTATAGCCCTTGGACCCAACTTGATCCTTTTAGGATCGGTGCTCTTGCAATAAGCAAGACAACCCCACATTTTAAGATAACTAATGTTTGGTTTCTTTCCATTCCATAAGTCATATGGAGAGATATTGTTTTTCTTCATGGGAATACGATTCAATATATGACAAGCGGATACCAATGCTTCACCCCACAAACTAAAATTCAATTTAGAATGTAATAGCATAGGATTAACCATCTCAATAAATGTTCTATTTTTCCTTTCTTCTGTACCATTTTTTTGTGGAGTATAAGGGGATGTACATTCATGAATTATTCCATGCTCTTCACAAAACAAGTTAAATTAATTTTAAAAATATTCACAACCCCTATCACTTCTAAGAACTTTAACTTTCCTTTCAAGTTGATTTCTAAGTTCTGATTTATAAACTTTAAGCAGATCTAATGATCCATCTTTATGCAAATATACATATACGAACCTAGAGTAATCATCAATGAAAGTAATAAAATATGTACTTCCTCCTTTAGTCAACATTTTATTGAGTTCACATAAGTCACTATGTATCAAATCTAACAACTTAGAGTTTCTTTCAACACTTGAAAAGTTTTCTTTACCATTTTAGATTTAACACATGATTCACATTTATTATGTGCAACATTATCACAATCAATTAATCCAAATCTAATAGCCCTCTTAATTGTGCTAAATCTTATATGTGCATGTATAGCATGCCACAAATTAATAGTATTTCACTCAAGCATATGACAACAAGAAGAAGAAACCTTATTGTTGACATTGTCAATAGATGTTCAAAGTTTGAACATGCCATCACAAGCATGTCCCTTTCCCATAGAGACATCATCCTTAGACAAAATAAGCCTGCTGAAATCTATCACAACCTTGATTTCCAGTTTGCTAAGCAAATTGCCACTCACAAGGTTTCTACCCATTTTAGATACATACAAAACATTGGTGAGTAGAACCTTCTTATAACATCCCAAATCTGCTAATAAGGCTTAGTGCCTTTATTATCATGCCGTGAGGGCAATAATTGATTTAATTATGTCATTACGTGGTTAATTGTGATATATGTGTATCAGTATGTGATTACTTGGATTAAATGATTATATGATTAGAAATGCATGTGTTAGGTGAATTAAATATGCATGTGGGCCCGTTTTCTGTAATAAGGGTGTATTTGTAATTTTGGCTCGTTGAGGACATATATGTGATTAAGTAATGGTGGAGAAAAATTTTTGGGAGTCGATCTAGATTCGAATGCAAATGGCACACCCGACACCTTTTGTGTGTTGTGCTTGAGACCACAGTATTGTGGAGATATAACTGAGATGTGTGGTCCAAGACGGTCCTAGGGAGCAGATTAGCAGAATAGTCACAACCGAGGTCCAACACCCGGCTCGGGGTGAGCCTAGGGGTATTTTGGGAAACTTACCGTATATTTGGGATTTATCGATGATGCATAATTATTTTGTGATTAATTAGCCATGTAGGGATTAGTTGGGAATCTATAGGGCTACTTGAGGTTTAGCGAGAAAATGGTGCAAAAGATGATTTTACCCTTGGTTGTGTTAGAAAGGCTAAGGGTAAGTTTCGTGGCATTTTGGTCTTTTGTATAAGAGATATACTTAGGAAAATACACAGGAAGTGACCATAACCCACTTAGAGCATTCGCAAACACTCAGGTGCTCTCTCTCTCTCTCTCTCTCTCTCTCTCTCTCTTCATCACTCTCATTCTTCTCTTTCTCTATAGCCTTGAAAGATATTTGGATACTTTGGTGAATTCTTGGGGAAATTGGATGAACATTTGAGGAACATGAGGTCTGTAGTAATTGGGGTTCAACTCAGGGTCGGATCATCAATTAAGGTAAGGATTTTGGTGCTAAATTGTTAAGTATTTCTGCTAGAGTTAGAGGTTTTCTTGAGTTATAAACTTAGGGTATGATTTTGGGTTCTGATGAATTTATTGGATATGTTTTGGGGTGTTTGTGCTGCTGATATTGCCTTGACATGAATTCTAGACTAAATTATGGGTCTAAGCTTTGATTTGGGTGGATTTTAGAGGGTTTGGCTCGTAAAAATGCATGGAAGATTTTTGGGTTTTGGGCTCAAACCATGGCCCTATCCTTCATGAACTGTGGCCCATGATGTTGCTCAGGCATCGCGCCGCATGTAGGGCGCGTCGCGGCCCATGTCCTCCAAAAAAGAGCCCAAAGGCACTCTGACTTGTTGCGCGTCGCGGCCATAGGGGGGCAGGCCACGACTCTAATTAAGGGAAATGGAAAATATGGGGTTTTTTTCTCGTGAACAAAAATTTAAGGGATTAGGAAGGATTCTACTACCCGGTTTAGTATAATTCAAGGTCCTGGAGGCTAGAATATTATTTTGAAGTTTTTAATTGGTTTAGGGCTTGATGGATAATAATTATTATTGCATTATGCTAGGTTTTACCACCAAGGCTCGAGTTTAGGGGATCATGCTCGGGATCGCACTAGTCAGTCAGCTCGAGACACATGTAAGAAGATTGTTTGTGCCCGTAGAGTAAGGCATGGCCCTATTATTTGTGTGTAATGTTGTGTATGAATATTTGTAGTTCTTATGCTATGTTTTCATGATTATGATTGAGTGAGGAAGGTTGGGATCCTCGAAGGTCGGATTAGTGAAGGTCGGGATCGGCAAAGGCCAAGAACGCCAATAAACATGGTGAATGCAGGCCGAATGGCAACATTCATGATGCATGCAGGCCACTATGGCATGGCCATCTAGGGCATTGTATTGTCCCGTTCGGTAAAGACCGTGAACACGGTGCCTGGTATTGCACCCGGGTCGGCATAGGCCGCTATGTGAATAATTGGTGTTATCTGTTTATAGTTATGCATTTTACTGGAATGAATTGTTATATGTTATGTGTGTGAGTTTTCTTGCTAGGCCTTGGCTCACGGGTGCTCTATGGTGCAGGTAAGGGCAAAGGAAAGGCCAACCAAGCATGAGTTGGAGGGCCTGGAGTGCGCGTACGTGTTTGGCCTGCTTGGCCGCCACGGATGGGGTTGTTTTGAGGGACACGTTGTGAACATTTGATTTTGTCGCCTAGGTCGACTGTACTCTAACTATTGAGTTGTAAATATATTTTGAAACAGTAATTTGGGATCCCAGTGTATCACTTTTATAATTTTATTGAATCTCAAAACCTTTTTTACTTAATTTTCATTAAATGAGTCTATATTCCTATTTAATCACACTTTTTCAGTCTAAAACTTCAATTAGTGAGCTAATGGCACATTTTAAAATTATATGGTAACGACTCTAGGGTAGTAGGGCGTTACAACTAAGTATCAAAGTGTGCCTGTATGCTCGCTGCCAGAGACAAGCTTGACTCAGGGTTGGTTTGTATTAAGTGAACTATATGTTTGCCCTATTTGCCTGATTAATATAGATAGACCATGATGAATATATCTGTATATATATGATGCTAGGGGATGGTCCCTTTGATTGTTATATGTTTATGCGATGTGTGCATTATGTTGATTTGATGTTTGTGTTTGACTGATTGGACTGGGATGCGGTTTTTTTGATGTTGTTATCGTGCCTGATGTGCAGCGTCATTGATTGTAGGCATATTGAAGTTATGCACTGGTGATCAATTAGACTCCGTTGAAATATGGCTGAAGATGACAACCAGGGTCAGGACCCTCCACCTACCCCACAGAACTGGCAACAAATGTTTGTAGAAATGCAAGCTAGACTTCAGTGACCTTAAGATGAACTTCGAGATCTGAGACAGCAGGCTCCTCCTCAGGATGTTGGGTTACAGATTCCAAAGATTGTGGCGCCAATGCCAGCCCATCATGTGATGGAAAATAAGTTGGAGCCTTTGTATGAAAGTCTCAGAAAGTAGCACCCTCCCACCTTTGAGGGCGATCTAGACCCACTACAGGCAGAGCAGTGGATGAATATGACTTCTTATATCCTGGATTTCATGAGGATGGAAGGAAATGAGAGGGTGGCTAATGCCAGTTACATGTTTAGGGAAGACTCCCGCATCTAGTGGGAAGTTGTATCCCAGAAGAAGGATGTGAATATTATGACCTGGGATGAATTCAGAGATGTCTTTAATGAAAAGTACTATAGAGTTGCAGCCCGAGCAGCAAAAGTGGATGGGTTTACTAATCTGACTCATAATAGAATGACCGTCATAGAATATGCTTTGAAGTTTGACAAATTGGCAAAGTTCACGCTGGATTTGGTGCCTACTGATATGGCACGGAGGGATCGCTTTGTACGGGAGCTGAATGTGATGATAGCCCGTGATGTTAAGATAACATTGGATCCAAGGACTACCACTTATGCTTAGGTAGTGGAGAAATCCCTTACAGCTGAGGGGGCTAAAGATCAGATATGGAGAGAAGGTGTTGAAAGGTGTAATGCTTGGAGGATGGTGCCTTCTTTCACTGGTTCTAGTCGAGGTAGTGTCTCTAGTGAGCTGAAGAGAAAGGCCCCAGATTCTTTTGTTCCTACTGGTGAAGATAGGAGGGCATGGGGTGCTTTTTGTGGCAATTAGGGCGGGGGAGAGAATTGGAGATGCTTCCCAGAGTTTCCACGATGAAGTCGACGACATCTGAGGAAATGTAGAGTCAGAGCATGCTTCATCTATGGGAGTGTCAGTCACCTGAGGAAGTATTTCCCATGAGACAGGAACGAAGAACCGAAGAAGAGTGACAACCTCACTCTAGCCAGAGTGCTTACTTTGACCAAGACGAGGCTGAGGCTAGTCCCTCAGTTGTGACAGGTCAGATTTCTAGTGTCGGTTCTTCATTTACTGGATTAATTGATTCATGAGCTACTCATTCATTTGTATCTGCTACGGTGATAGACCGTTTGTGTAGACCTTGTGATTTGTATGCTAGTGGATTCAGGACTTTGTTGCCAACTGTGGAACTAGTAGTCTCTAGGAGATGGGTTAAAGCATTACCAGTAGAGATAGACATTTGGGAGTTGTCGTTGGATCTGTTTGAGCTAGTGATGGATGACTTTGATATGATTCTGGGGATGGATTATTATCAAAGTATGGGGCGACAATAGACTACAAGCGAAGAATGGTAACTTTTGAACTGGAAGGGGAGAAACCTTTTGTGTTTGTGGGGACAGTGAGTGGACCACGAGTGCCTATGATCTCTGCACTGAAGGCTAGAGGCCAATTGCAAGAGGGTTGCATAGGATTCCTAGCGAACATAGTGGATACCTCTAGGATTGTTTCAGTTGGATTGGATGAAACCAGACTAGTGTGTGAGTTTCCTGATGTATTCCCAACAGACTTGCCAGGGTTGCCACCACACCAAGAGATTGAGTTTGTTATAGAGTTGGCGCCAAGGGCAGAGCTAGTATTAAGGACACCTTATAGGATGGCTCCAGCATAATAGAAGGAACTGAAGATTCAATTGCAGGATTGATGGATCTAGGATTCATCAGACCCAGCTTCTCGCCATGGGGTGCTCCTGTGTTGTTTGTCAAGAAGAAGGATTTATCCTTAAGAATGTGCATCGATTGCAGAGAGATGAGTAAGTTGACTATTACGTATAAGTATCCACTGCCCAGGATCGACGACTTGTTTGATCAGTTACAAGGGAAGACGATGTTCTCTAAGATTGACCTTCGGTCTGGCTACCATCAGTAAAGGATTCAAGAGGAGGACATACCAAAGACTGCATTCTGTACGAGGTATGGACACTTTGAATTCCTGGTCATGTCCTTTGGATTAACGAATGCCCAGCAACCTTCATGGACTTGATGAATAAGGTCTTCGGGGATTATTTTGATAAGTTTGTGATCGTACTCCTTGATGACATACTGGTGTACTCTCAATTAGAAATAAAGCATGAACAACATCTTCGTTTGGTACTACATTGGTTGAGGGAGCATAGGCTACATGCTAAGTTCAGTAAATGTGAGTTTTGGTTGCCCCGTGTAACATTTCTAGGCCACATTGTGAGTAAGGAGGGGATTCCGGTGGACCCAACCAAGAAAGAGGTAGTGAGAGATTGCTCGAGGCCGAGCAGTGTACTAGAGGTTAGAAGCTTCTTGGGATTAGTAGGGTACTATCAGCGTTTTGTTGAGGGATTCTCCACAATAGCCACACCGTTGACTGAGTTGACGCATAAGAAGACCAAGTATGTCTAGACAGATAGGTGTGAGAACAGTTTCAAGGAGTTGAAGTGGCGACTAATCAATGCTCCGGTACTGAGTATTCCATCAGAGAAGGAGAATTTTGTAGTCTACTACGACACTTCAAGGTAGGATTTGGGGCGTGTATTGATGCAAGCTGGGAAGGTGATAGCCTACGCATCTATACAAGTGAAGGAGTATGAGTAGAGGTATCCCACTCGGGATCTAGAACTGGCAGCGGTTGTATTCGTAATGAAGGTATGGAGGCACTACCTGTATGGAGATAAGTGTGAAATATACACCCACCACAAAAGTTTGAAGTATTTCTTCACTCTGAAGGATCTGAATATGCACCAAAGGCATTGGCTGGAATTGATAAAGGATTAAAATTGTGATATTTCGTACGATCCAGGGAAGGCCAATGTGGCGGTCGACGCATTGAGTCGGAGGGGCCCAAGGTAGTTATTCAGTTCAAGACAAATATCAAGAAAGTTAGCTGAAGAGATGACTAGAGTGGCAATTGAATCATTAGTTGGTCAGCTAGCCAATATCACTCTTCAGTCAATGCTCCTTGAGAGGATTAGAGAAACACAAAAAGAAAATCTCCAACTGAGGAAAAACAGGGAGGATGTCTTAACTAGATTCGCTAGAGACTTTTCTATTTCTGAAATTAATCTATTGAGATATAAATGTTGGATTTGTGTTCCGATGGATTATGGTATTAGGCGAGAGATCCTAGAAGAGTCTCATACCACTCCTTATTCTCTACATTTGGGTACGACGAAGATGTACCATGACTTGAGGACTCTGTATTGGTGGCCAGGGATGAAGAAGGACGTAGTGGATTATATTTCCAAGTGTTTAACCTGCCAGCAGGTGAAGGCTAAACATCAAAGGCTAGCAGGGTTGCTGCAGCCTTTGGGGATTCCACAATGGAAGTGGGAGGATGTCACCATGGACTTCATCGTTGGATTTTCAATGACAGTGGAGCAACATGATCTTGTGTGGGTGACTGTGGATAGGTACACCAAATCAGGCCACTTTTTGCCTGTTAGAATAACTTTTATGGTGGAACAGTATACTGAATTGTATGTAAGGGAGATTATGCGACTCCATGGGGCTCCAAGGTTGATACTATTAGACAGGGACCCCACCTTCACCCCTATGTTTTGGGAGAGCCTGGATAAAGCTATGGGCACGCAGTTGCGGTTCAATACTGCCTATCATCCTCAGGCAGATAGACAGTTTGAGAGAATGATTCAGATACTGGAGAATATGTTACGGATTTGTGTGTTGGACATTGGGGGTTCTTGGAGTAAATATCTCCCTTTGATTGAATTTTCTTATAATAAAAGCTATCAGGAGACTATCAAAGTGGCTCCATATGAAATGTTGTATTGGAGGAAGTGCAAATCACCCATTCATTGGGATAAGACAGGTGAGAGGAAATATTTAGGTTTTGAGGCCGTTTAGAGGACTAACTGGAAATTGAAAATATTAGAGCTTAGATGCTCACCTCGCAGAGTAAACAGAAGAGTTACTCAGAGTTAAAACGCATGAGTGTAGAGTTTCAAGTCAGTGATAATGTGTTTCTCAGAGTTTCTCCTTTGAGAGGAGTGAAACGATTTGGAGTGAAAGTCAAGTTAAGTCCTAGATTTTTTGGCCCCTTTGAGATTCTATAACGAGTTGAAGAGGTAGCTTAAAGATTGGCTGTGCCTCTAGGGTTATGAAGGGTTCACAATGTATTTCATGTGTCCATGCTCTGGAAGTACGTATCAGATTCTACACATGTGCTGAGTTATGAAAACCTGGAGATGGATCATTATTTTTCTTATGAGGATAAGTCGGTTCAGATCTTAGACTGGAAGGATAAAGTCTTGTGGAACAAGACCATTGCCTTGGTGAAAATGTTGTGGAGAAACAGCAAAGTGGAAGAGGAAACTTGGGAGGTTAAGTCTGATATGCGAGATTGATATCCCAAGATATTCAGGTAAATTTCAAGGACGAAACTTCTGTAAGGAAGGGATAGTTTTAACATCACAAATCTGCTAATAAGGCTTAGTTCCTTGATTAGCATGATGTGAGGGAAATAACTGATTTAATTGTGTTATTACGTGGTTAATTGTGATATATGTGTATGAGTATGTGATTACTTAGAGTAAATGATTACATGATTACAAATACATGTTTAGGTGAATTAAATATGCATATGGGCCCGTTTTCGTTAATAAGGGAATATTTGTAATTTTTGCTCGTTGAAGGGATAAATGTGATTATGTGTGTGTGTTGTGCTTGAGACCACACTATTGTGGAGATATAACTAAGATGTGTGGTCAAAAACAGTCCTAGGGAGCAGATTAGCGGAATAGTCACTACAAGGTCCAATACCCGGCTCAGGGTGAGCCTAGAGTTATTTTGGGAAACTTAGCATATATTTGGGATTTATCAAGTAACGGGTAATTATTTTGTGATTAATTAGGCACATCGAGATTAGTTAGGAATCTATAGGGCTACTTGAGGTTTAGAAGGAAAATGGTGGCAAAAGGCAATTTTTCCCTTGGTGGTGTTAGAAAGGCTAAGGATAAGTTTAGGGGCATTTTGGTCTTTTGTATTAAAGGATATACTTAGGAAAATACACAGGAGTGACCAGAAACCAGTTAGAGCATTCTCAAACACTCAGTTGCTCTCTCTCGCTCTCTCTCTCTCTCTTTCTCTCCATCCCTCTCGTTCTTCTCATTCTCTAGAGCCTTGGGAGATATTTGGAAACTTTTGTAAATTTTTGGGGATATTGGCTAAAGATTTGAGGAACTTGAGGCTTGTAGTAATTGGGGTTCAGGTCAGGGTCGGATCATCAATTAAGGTAAGGATTTTGGTGCTGAATTGCTAAGTATTTATGTTGTAGTTAGAGGTTTTCTTGAGTTATAAACTTAGGGTCTGATTTTTAGTTCTGGTGAATTTATGGGACATGTTATGGGGTGTTATACTGCTGATGTTTCCTTGACATAAACTCTAGACTAAATTCTGGGTCTAAGCTTTCATTTGGGTGGATTTTAGAGGGTTTGGCTCGTAGAAATGCATGGAAAATTTATGGGTTTTGGGCTCGAGTCGCGGCCCTGTTCTTCAAGTGCTGCGACCCGTGTGAGTGAGAAAGCTTCGGAGCCTCTGATGTTGTCCAGGCGCCGTGGCATAGGTAGGACACGCCGCAGCCCATGTCCCCTAGAAGAGAGCCCGAAGGCTCTTTGTTTTGTAGCGTGTCGTGGCCCTAGGGGGGCAGGCCACAGCTCAAATTAAGGGAAATGGCCAATATAGGGTTTTAAGCTTGGGAACAAAAATTTAAGGGCACGTGAAGGGTTCTACTACCCGGGTTTGTAGAATTCGATGTCCTGGAGGCTAGAATATTATTTCAAAGTTTTTAATTGGTTTAGGGCCTGAAGGATCATGATTATTAGTGCGTTGTCACTAGGTTTTACTGCCAAGGCTACGGTTTAGGGGATCGCGCTTGTCAATCAACTCAAGACACAGGTGAGAAAATTGTTTGTGCCCATAGAGCAGGGCATGGCCCGATTATTTGTTTTTAATGTTGTGTATGAATATTTGTTGTTGTTATACTATGTTTGCATGATTATAATTGATCGGCGAAGGCCAGAATCGGTGAAGGCTGGGATCGGCGAAGGGCAGGAACGATGATAAGTATGATGTATGCAGGCCGAACGGCAACAAGCATGCTAGAGAGTGAGATTTCATCACCTCAATATTTAGAATCTACTCAAAAAAATGGGTTGATAGAGACTAAATAAAGATTGAGAAAGATTATTCAAACCTAAGTTGTTAATGATCTTCTTCAACCTTGATGAACCTTCCAAACCCTTGTAGAACCACCACTTTTAGCAAATCCTTAGAACAATGCTAAAAACACAAAACCTAGGCTTATACACATTTCTTAACATTGTTCTAATTCTTTATTTCCTAGCCACCATGGATGCTTGAGGCCTTTTTTAGGAGGAAATGAGGATTGAGATTGAACAAGCCTTAAACTCACAAAGTCAAGCACTTTATTTATGAGTTCTTGGAGAAAACTTGAGATTCTTGGAGCTAGAGAGAGAGGGTAGAGAGAAATTGGAGAGAATCATCAGGTCTTCCAAAACACTATTTTGACCCTTATTTAGAGTAGGCATCGTCATTAGGTCTAACAATTAGGATTACACTTGTGAAACACATCATTTAGAGAAATTTATGTAACTTGTACAGACCCCAGCAGGTGACGTGTCGCCAGGCGATACATTTCCTACATGTAGGCGATGCGATGCCTGCTAGAGTTTTTTGAAACCCTAAGCATCAGGCATTGCTACACCACTTAGGTGGCAATGCATCTCCACACTCTCTATTTTTGGACACTTCCAAAGGTCCTAAAATTTCTCCAAATGCTACCAATATTTTGGGAACCCATAGATACCTTCATGCATCACTTTGCACCCAAAACCAGATTTTTAAAGTGCCTACAATTGAAGCTCAAATTTCACATCTTCACTATGTGAAATTCACTAAGTGTTTATACCTAGCTTGTTTTTTAACACTTATATTTTTGTATTTAACCTATCATAAAATTTGATGCTGCCCTCGAATGAGCCAGTCCTTGGTCATCACTCAAATCTCCCTAATAAGGGTGTTTGCGCACCAAAGCGGTGACCTCTTCTTCTTCCTTGACCTCCATAAAAATTACAAGGGCCCTCTTTTCAGGAGGATCCTGAGGTCGACACGCAAGAGATTGGTCATTTACAATCAACTTGCAAACCAACATATTGGCATAGGTTATAATTACTCTTTAGTCTTTTTTCCTCGATCAGGACGGAGGTTAGCTTTAAGCATTGGTCCTTTCTGATGATGGACGATTCAGACCTCTTATAGTTAGCTGCATGAGTAGATAACATGATTAGAGTAGTAAATATTGTGAAGCATAATAAAAAATTACAAAATCATCGAGGTAAACGAGGTAAAGATACTTACAAGGTCGGTTGAAGTATCTGTAATCGTAGGCCACGAACCCATTCGACATGAAGAACAACTCCTTGAAATCAATGGATAACTGGGGAGCTCGGTGATGGTGGCGGTCTTTGGAAACCTAGTGAGGTAATAAAACCCATCACCTTTTGTCTTGGTGTTAGGGTTTTCCTTAACCCTGAAAAAATAGAGGATATCCTCTGGGGTAGGGTCTTCCCACTCATTTTTAGGAAATAAATATTTTAGCCCACGAGGAGGTGATACGTGTTTGGGAGGAGCTAAAATGGATCTCGCTTCATGTAATTCAGAAAATATGAAAAATACATGCACAGAGGAAGAAAGGCTCCTACCTTCAACTGTTCGTCACTCCAAGCTCAAAAATTATCCTCTAGGGGGTTGCAGCTCTGATCTTCTTAAAATGCTAGGCGATCATAAAACTTTGAGTCTCTTCGGAGGCCATGGCTCTTCATCATGGTATTAACTTGGGGCATGGAAGCTATCTTTGACACGATCCTCTCGACTTCATAAAATTTATCTACGGTTACCTCAACCTCCTTTTCCACCACTGGCCCAAAGTGGGGATTAGGTGTCTCTGCGGCTTTTTAGCCTTGGGAGGAAGAGCCAGTTACATTCTTGGGTTGACTCATTTTGATGATAATATAATTTAGCTTGCATGGGCTTAGAACAATACTTACTATTAATGGGCAACCTAAAGATATAGCTCTAGGATAAGGTTCAAAAATATCAAGTTAATAACTATTAGTAGGTGACCTAAGAGTATAGCTCATACTTAATTACCAGCTAGAAATCCTACAAGATGGGATAAAGTCTACGAGTTGGAAAACTCCTACGAACCTACCTGAGTCCTACAAGCTAAAAATCATACATGGACCCATGCGTGCCTCTAATCCACTCGCCCTGTTCTCGAAAAGTGGTTACCTCAGAAATCGCACGTCAGAATCATGCTTTTGGAAAGTGGTTTTAATGCAAAACTACTCAATTAGCATAGCCTTTAACCTGGTTCAAAACCCAACACTTCCCCCAAAGACCTCATGTATCGTCCTTGATCAAAGCTTCAAAACCCAGAAAAATGCCTAAAAATATAACATATATTATCTCCTCAATATAACCTATATTATCATACATGAAAGGTTACCCTTAAGCATTATGTGTAGTTGGACCAAACTCGCGAAGGGACAAAGTACGTGAAAAGTACAAAAGTACAAAAGCATTCAAGGAAAAAATAGTCGAAATAACAAAAATTCAAAGAATCATGATTACTTACAGTCGATGAAGGTTGTGATTGAGGTTGAAGCTTAAGAATCGAAAGATTTGAGATGCTAAACCCAGTAAACTACTACTTCAGAACTTCTGTAGAGAAAGGGAGAATGGAAGAGAAAATTTGCAAAGGTTAAATGAAAAGTTTGTAATGGGACCGATCAGGGAAAAAGACATGTATAAGGAAATCTTAAGGTAGATCTCAAGTCGTTAGATTGAGAAAATTTTAGATCGAATGACCAAAATTAAATAGACAAAACAGTGGCAAAAAGGTGATGAGACAACCATCTACATTCTTGGGAACCCGAATAGACGCCTATAAAAATGAGACATGTGTCAAGTACTCGAGTGGGTAGGTGGGCACGATTCTCATAGCAAAAGTGGAAAAGCCTCTACTATGTCAGTCAGAAGTTGGGTTGGGGAAAATGTTGTACATGAAAAATATGAGCTGAAGTGTCCTGTTCATAGCTCCAAGAAT
The DNA here is from genome assembly GCF_963169125.1 of Humulus lupulus. Taxonomy (NCBI): domain Eukaryota; kingdom Viridiplantae; phylum Streptophyta; class Magnoliopsida; order Rosales; family Cannabaceae; genus Humulus; species Humulus lupulus. The sequence goes on from NC_084793.1 coordinate 177,592,676, forward strand.
GTAGTACAAGTTCCCTAAACCATTAGTTCGAGTCAAGATCTGTTCGAACAAACAATATGGAGATCGCCAAGCTGGATTCTGAGACTGCATCTTAATGTTCGACTCAGTAAAAGTCTACAAGCCTCTACATCGCGTAGCACACATTCATCTTGTTGTCGTGGAATGCACATAATTGAATTCCTAAAGATTCAAAAAACTTTATATGCTTAATTACTTTCTAGTAACTTCTGCCCTGTGAACGTATAGCACCAGGCAATCAATGTCCTGTGAATGTATAGTGAATTTAATCACATGTTTGGGGAGTTTCTCAAACATGTAAGTTACATTAATTGAGAGGACTCCCAAATCTGTCCAAGGGATCCCTATAAATAGTAAGGGGATGCATAGAACAAGGGACCGAAACTTTTTATGCCAAAACTTTGCAGAAATTGTCATAAACAATTTCCTATGAGAAAACCAGCACTAATATAGACTCATGGACTAGGTGGATTTTAACCACTGAAACTACGTAAAGTTCTTTGGTGTTATTTTTATACAGTCTAGATTGTCTCTAATTTCTTAATTCACTGTTGGCGAAAAATCACGTCGACAAGTACATATAGCTTTTGTTTCTACTAGCTTGCTTCCTTCCCACGCCTTATATTTTGCCCATTCTGTTTTCTCGTGTTCTTCAATGTTTTCATGTCCTACATTTTATTTTTGGGTTTTACTCTATATCAACAGATTCTAATATTGCTTATCGTGGATTTTAACGTTGTCGTTGGTTGTTCTGCGTGGTGAGTTTTTGGTTACATCGGTTACTTTTTCATTAAATTTGTGTCTAACTTGTTTGGGTATTACTTTGGATCATTTTGTTCACTTTATATTAGTTTGTTTCCACTTTATTTTTTTGTCGGTTATGGTTGGTTGATTTTGTATCGCTATTAATGGGGGTTTTCGGTTTCAGACATGTTTTGTTGGTTAGGTTTTGAGTAGGAAGGTTTGGGCAGTTTTTTGTTCAGTTTTTTCCATTTTGTTTTTAATCATGTTTTTGATGATTTTCTTTTACATGGAAGTTTATGGTAGTTTTTTTATTCTATATAGTATATTGATATATATATATATATATATTTGTTTCTCACTTTGGATTTTGCATTTGAAGTTCAACCAACACTAATGGAACAGTAAGAGTTAGTTCCTTGAGGTAGTGATACTGGAGTTGGTGAAGTTGGTGGAGCAACTGTTTTTTAGAATATTGCTCAAAATGTGTTTAATGCTAAGATGAAATCTTCTGAAGATGTAGAAAAATCATCGAAGGTCGCTGACGTTGGTCATGAGATTGGTGAAGTTCTTCCCAAAAGGAGAAATATTACTCATGTGAAGTTTGTAGCAAGGAAGAAGAGTAAATCTCCTGCAAATGTCAAACAGAAGAGTAAATCTTCTACATCTGGAAGTAATGTTGTTAAGTTTTATCCATCGGGAAGTAAGGATGCTAAATCTGATACCAATGAGACGAAGCACGTGGTTGTATGATGTTTTGTTTGTTTTTTTTTAAAAAAAAAGTTCACATGGTTCTGTTAATGTAACTGGGTTCACATTTGTGTTTTTTTTTATCGTTTGGCATATTCTAATATTTCTGATTATGGATTTTATTGTTGTCATAAGTTCTTCTACGTGATGAGTTCCAGGTTACGTAGATTACTTTTTTTTTTAAATTTGTCTAATTTGTTTGGATTTTTCTTTGGATAATATTTTTTCACTTTATGTTAGTTTGTCTCCACTTTATTTTTCGACAGTGTTGGGTGGGTTATTTTGTATCGCAGTTAATGGGTGTTTCAGTTTTAAACACATTTTGTTGGTTAGTTTTTTAGTGGGAAGGTTTGGGGGCTTTTTGTTCAACTTTTCTTTTTGTTTTTAATCATGTTTTTGTTGATTTGTTTTTACTGGGAATTTTATAGTAATTTTTTATTCTGTGCAGTATATATAAATATCTATTTTTACCTTGGATTTTGCTGTTTGTATTTTACTTTCGCAGTGCATTTTAGATTTTAAGTTCAATCAACACTGATGGAACAGTCAGAGATAGTTCCTAGAGGTAGTGATACTGGAGTTGGAGAAGTTTGTGGAGCATCTGTTTCTAAGAATATTGCTCAAAATATGTTTGATGCTGAGAAGAAATCTTCTAAAAATGTAGAAAATTCTTTGAAGGTCACTGGCGTTGGTGATGAGATTTGTGAAGTTCTTCCCAGAAGGCGTAATATTACTCATGTGTAGTTTGTAGCAAAGAAAAAGTGTAAATCTCCATCAAATGTCAAAAAGAAGAGTAAATCTTCAGCACCTGGAATTAAGGCGATTAAAATTAGTGCATTGTGAAGTAAGGATGCTAAATCTGATACCAGTGAGTTGAAGCATGTTTTGGTATGATTTTTTGTTTAATTTAAAAATAAAAAATAAAAAAAGTTCATATGGTGTTGTTAATGTAACCGGGTTCACATTTTGTGGTTGTGTTTGTTTTTTTTTATCGTTTTGCATTTTCTCGTAAAGTGTTTTTGTTTCACAAATACTAGTTACATGTTTAACTGGTTACTAATACGTTTGTGTTGTTAATGTAATACGTTAGCATGACTACGCCTGCGCGACCTACTCCTCTGAGATCCATTAGCCCTCCTTCTGACATTAGGATCGGTTATAGGAATGGGTAGTCGGGACAAAATCTCATCAATGTGCATGTTGGTGTGGGTGAGATGGCTTCTGAGGTGAGCATTCTCCTGCTCAACTAGTCCTATGTAATTGGCACAATTCGGGTTGTTACAGTGGTGTTGTGACTATGAACTGCATGTTTCATGATGGTCATCGTTTTGGACTTGGGGCTGCTTTTTAGGACGTTTGGGTATAAAGGTACCCTCTTTAGAAGAACTAACAGAACAAAATTCTCCTTGGTTTCCAGGCCTCTCTAATTTGTTGTCACATGCTGACCTTCGTGTTACCAGCATTGTTGCTAAGTAGATCTTGGAGTGAAAGATTCGCAAAAAAAAATTGGCCAGCCTAATTAGCCTTTCAATGAAAGGGCTAATCTGTTGACGTGGTTTTTCGCCAACAGTGAACTAAAAAGTTCGAGAAAGAGAAATTAGACTTTATCTAAACCGTAAATAAGAATATTTAGAAGTTTTATGTGTTTTAGTAATTAAAATTCACCTAGTCTACGAGTCTATATTATTCCTTTGTGATTCTGAGACAATTGTTTATGACAAGTTTCAGCCTACAAAATTTCAGTCCTTTTTTCACTTCATTCCCCCACTATTGATAGGGGTTTAACGGACAGAATTCAGTGGTCGTTTACATATTAGTAACATACAGGTTTGAGTAACTCTCCAAACATAAAAATAAATATGATAAAGACATGAATTGTCTTATATTATACATTTATCATGCGAGGGTTACAACAGTTACAATATGTCATTATTTGTGTGACTTCTATGAGTCCTTAGGAATTCAAGCCTATGCATTCCAAAGGTTTACAGCGAGCTGTATGCACTCCTTGAGCTAGACGTTTGTAGGCTTCAACGACTTGAACATCAAGATGCTCGAGATGTGACTTAGGTGATCCAATGAAGGAGCTAAGTGACCTCCATGTTATCTGATCGATTCGTATAGGCGATCTCCTTTATGTCTAATCTCAGCTGGGCTGTACTCGGGCTACGGACCTTACAACTCATACAGTGTTCTAAGGATTGAATAAAATTCATTAATTGCTTGCCAGCTATACTGCGAACAAGACACTTGAGCTCATGTTTTTTCAAGTACAACACAACCTTATCAAATAATTATTTGAATAAATTTATAAACCAATTCCAATCCAATTTGAATTATCAGATTTATTATTCACATTTTTTAAATAAATAAAAACTAATTATATTTATTAATTTAAAAAATTATAATTACAACCTTCTCTCTCTCCATGGCGAGGAGAAGAAAGTCAGTGCAGAAGCTGGTCAAAGTGGTTGTACTAGAGCTCCCTTCATCCAATGATCGAGATGATTTTCCAATTGCTGAGGAAAAGATTACTAAGAAGGTGGTTGCTGCGTCTGAGGAGAAGGGTCGAAACAAGGGATTTGTGACTCTGTTGCGAAGGTGATAGATGACAATGCTGGTTGTTGTAACTCGACATCGTGGGCTATAGAGGTTGAAGCGCAGACATTCCTAGATTCGGCAAAAGAAAATTGGGCTCATTTTAAGGAATCACTTCCATCTTTTGGTTGTACGAAGCTGCGATATATGGATCCAATTCAGAGAGATGGAAAATTAGTAGCTCAATTGGATGTTGATGAGATCGAAGTGGAAGCTTCCTTCTGGAAGTCAGCTCTGATTTGTGTGGTGATAGGTGCTAATCCTCCCCTAGCAGTCTTTGAAGGATTCATTAGAAGGATTTGGGGTAAACTAGGTATTGACCGAGTGGCTCGAATGAATGTTGTCTTCACAATGGTAAAATTTCGAGATGAGGCCACAAGATATTTGGTGCTAGAATTAGGGGTAGTTCATTTTGACAAGAAACCTGTAGTTCTTTGACCATGGACAATTGATGTTGATTCTTTGAGGTCAGTAAAATCTGTGCCTGTTTGGATTCGATTACCTGATCTTGGTTTGCAATATTGGGGTGTGAATTGTTTGAGTGCTCTTGTCAGTACAATTGGTCATCCTATTATGGTAGATAAGGTTACAAAGGACAGGTCTATGATCAAGTTTTCTCGAGTATTAGTTGATATGGAAATTATTGATAATCTCCCTATGCATATCAGCTATCGTAATGAGAGAGGTCAGGTTATGGAACAGCCTATTGATTATGAGTGGTTACCTACCAAATGCACTAGTTGTAAGAAGTTGGGACACACTGCTGCCTCTTGTAAACATGCTACTGATGATGTTAGGAGGAAGAAAGAGCCATAGATCAAATCTATCAATGATTCAATTATAGAAGGTGGCACTGATACTGCTATTCCGAGTAGCAGTATCCAGGCTCAACAGGAATCTCAAGAAGTGCCTCACACCAATTCTGTTCCAAATGTTTCCAACTGGGTAACTACAAGAAGACCTGGGATGATGAAAACCACTGATCTGACCCCTCCTTAGCTGCATAGGAACTCCTTCAGTGTTTTGCAAGAACAACAAAAGCACAAGAGTGATTCGATTTTGACCTCTGATCTGAATGGAATTCCGCAATATATTGAGCTGGAATGTTAGGGGGCTGAATAAAAAGAATAAGCAGATGGTGGTATTGGATGACTGCATGTTGAATAAAGTAGGTATTGGGGTTTTGATTGAAACAAAGATCAAAGGGGACAAAATAAAGGATGTAATGACTTCTACCTTTGTTGGTTGGAATTATTACAGTAGCTTTAACTTGGAGGGTAGAATTTTACTAATATGGAAAGCTAATCTCATGAATATTGATATTCTTCAGGAGAGTGATCAGTTTTTACACAGTAGAGTTCTCTTGTTTGGTAGGAACCAAGATTTTTGTCTTACTATTGTCTATGGCTCAAATAATTTGGAGGCTAGAAAAATGTTATGGTCTAATTTAACCACTTTTTAGAGGCCTATAAAGCCTTGGATTCTTTTGGGAGATTTTAATGTTGTCTTTCATGTGGATGATAGACTTGGTGGGAGACCTATTTCAGTGAAGGAAATGGAGGACGCTCATCAGTGGCTAGCTTTAGGGATGGCTACTGAAATGAAGACTTTGGGGCCAGCTTACACTTAGTCTAATAAACAAGAAGGGGGAGCTCGAATCTTCTCTAAGTTGGACAGAGTTTTTACTAATGTGAATTGGAGCAATGCCTTTCCTTTGGCTACTGCTTTTTCTCAATGGGATGTGGTTTCAGATCACAGTTTTCTTCTTATTAAGCAAGTGGAAGTCAGAGGGTCGGGAGTGAAGCCTTTTCGGTTCTACAATATGTGGTCTACTCATGCTAAGTTTTGGGAGACGGTTTTAGCCAGCTGGCATAAACCTTTAGAGGGCCAAGGATTGGTTAATCTTGTTTGGAAACTCACTAGACTTAAACATTTCCCGAAGAAGTTTAATTGGAGGTCTATGGGAGATGTTGTTTGTAACTATGAGGAAAGCAAACACAACTTTCAGCAGGCCCAAACTTCTCTTCATACTGATCCTATGAACGCCTCCTTGCTATCTAAGGAAAGAGAAGCTCAATTGAAATTCAGTAGGAACGAGAAGATTTATGCTAGTTTTCTTCGCCAAAAGAGTAAAATTACTTGGCTTCGTTTTGGTGATGAAAACTCCTCCTTCTTTCATGCTAGCTTTAAGCAAAGGCGTGCTGCTAATCGCATTGTTTCTTATCTTGATGTTGATGTTCATTTTGTGGATGACTATGAGAAGGTAACTAATCACTTTCTCCATAATTTTAAGAGTCATTTGGGTTGCGCTAGTATGGCTTCTGGTAGAATTGACCCCAGCTGTATTGGTCACTGCCCAGTGTTGAATTTTGATGCTCAGTTGGATTTAATAAAATCGTTTACCCTCCAAGATGTCTGAACTACCTTGTTTGGTATTCACTCGGTTAAGAGTCTTGGCCTGAATGGTTATGGGGCGAGTTTTTTCAAAGCTTTATGGAAGGATATTGGCAAGGAAGTATCTCTAGCTGTTCTGGATTTCTTTGAATCAGGTTGAATCCCTTACTTGCTCAATGATACTATCATTTCACTCATTCCGAAAGTGGATCATCCGACTACTGCTTCTGTTTCAGACCGATAGCTTGTTGCAATACCATATATAAATGCATCTCTAAAATGCTATGTAACCAGCTTTATGTTGTTCTCCCTTCCCTGATCAACCTTAATTAAGGTGCTTTTATAAAGCATAGATCCCTGGCTTACAATGTTCTTATCTTTCAAGACTTGATTAAGGGGTACAATAGGAAAAGCAGCTCCTCTCGATGCGCAATGAAGTTTGATCTGAGTAAAGTGTATGATACTATTGACTGGGATTTCTTGGAGAATTTACTCAATGCTCTTTGTTTTCCTAGTCGATTCATAAAATGGATTATGGTGTGCTTGAGGGGTACTTCCTATTCTTTGGTTCTGAATGGTAGAATTCTGGGGCACTTTAAGGGAGGAAAAGGGCTTAAGCAAGGAGATCCCATTTCTCCTTTGCTCTTAGTTATTAAGGCTTCCAAGGATAAATTTTTCAGATTTCATCCAATGTGTAAATCTCTGAATTTAGTTAGTCTCTGCTTTGCTGATGACCTTATTCTATTTTGCAAAGGTAACTCTTCCTCTGTGATAATTTTGTAAGAGGCATTTTCTGAGTTTAGCATCTCTTCGGGTTTGGTGATTAATAAATCTAAATCTCACATTTACTTTGGAGGAGTTTCAGCTGATGTTAAAGCCAGAATTTTGGGGTGTTCTAAACTTGTTGAGGGTTGTTTTTTGCTGAAGTACCTTGGGGTTCCTCTGAGACCTACCAAGGGGAAGGGCATTGACTGTGATACTATTTTCAAGAAGATTCAGATGCGTCTTAATGTTTGGGCTAGTCGTCATCTTTCTTATGCTGGTAGGGTCCAACTGATTCACTTTGTCTTTCTTGGAATTCGTAATTATTGGATGAGTATCTTCTTGTTTCCTCAGAGTGTTGTTAGGGACATTGATAGGATTTGTAGACGTTTCCTTTGGGGAGAGAAGGGTTCCCGTAGCAATTTTCATTTCACTTTGTGGGAGCAAGTGTGTCGCCCGAAGTATTTTGGTGGGTTGGGTTTTAGAGAGGGGCCTACTTGGAACAAGATTATGTTTGCTAAGTACATTTGGGCTATTACTTCTAAACAAGATCAGCTTTGGGTTAAGTGAGTGAACTGCATTTACTTGAAAGGGGACAGCCTTTGGGATCATATGTTAGAGCAAGACTCTAGTTGGTATTGGCGGGATTTGCCCAGTTTGTGGTCAGTTTGAAGAAAGTCATGGCCATTTATTTTTTTATTGTATATTTTCCAAGAAGGCTTTGTAGCATGTTTCTAGCTGGCTTGGTGTGGTGACTTGGCCTGATAAGTTTGAGGACTGGCTTACGTGGATTGCCAGTAGGAAGAACGGTTGGTTGCATCAAATTGTGGTTGCGACTCTAGCTGCTACCATTTACTTCATTTGGTTAAATCGAAACTCTTGTTGCTTTGGGGATAGTTGTTTTACTATTTGTAAAGTTGATCATTTGATTAGGTTCTCTGTTAAATCTAGAGTGCTTAATATTTCTTCTAAGAAATTATCTTCTAGAGAGAGGCAAATGATTGAGTTTGTTAGTTGCTTGTAATTTGTTGAGGGTTGTTTCTTCTCGCCCTTTTGTTGTTTTCAGTGTGTTTGATCATTGAAAATTTTCTTTTTGATCAAAAAAAATTATAATTACTATTTAATAATATTTTTAAAAATTATAATTAATTTTTTAATTAATTAATTTCAAAATTAATAATTAATTAATCTAAATTAAATTTTAGCAATAAAAATAAATTTCTTCCAAATATGCCCTTTCACTTATTTATCCCAATTTCAACTCTTACCTTGAACAGTGTTGATAGAGCCACCTCGGGGACCTATGGACCTATAATTTCTAGCTCCAATAAATTTAGATTATTATTTAAATTTCTGTAATATAATAACCTTAATTTATTAATCTCAATATTATTCCACTAAAATTATGAGATTGCACTTAAATCATGTATTAATTTCAATTAAAGATAAAAAGCGTCCATCGATTCAATCATTACATACAATTCAATCATGTACTAATGGTTCATAATTAAAGCAGGGATAATGTAACGTCTCAAAAATGCTAATAGGGTTTAGTGCCTTGATTAGCGTGCTGGGAGGGCATAATTGGATATATGTGTGATTAACTGGTTAAATGTGTTATTATGTGGAACACATGATATATATATGATGAAATGAATATATTTAGATGCATGTTTATGCGTATTAAATATGCATGTGGGCCCATTCTTGATAATAAGGGCATACTTGTAATATTGGCTTGTTGCAGGCGTAAATGTTAATATATGTGAGTAAATGATTAAGACCATAATATTATGTGAATATATTTTCAGTATATGGCCCGAGGCGATCCTAGTGAGCGGATTGGCGGAATAGCTACAATGGGGTTTAATACCCGACTTGGAGCGAGCCAAGGGGTATTTTGGGAAGTTTAATGTGTATTTGGGGATTTATTGAGTAATGGGTAAATATTTGGTAATTAGTTGGACATGACGGGATTAATTATGAATTTATAGAACTACTCGAGAATTAGTGGGAAGTGTGGCAAATGACGCTTTTGCCCTTGGGGAAATTTAAGGTTAAGGGTATACTTGGGGCGACAATTTGGTCTTTTACTGACTATTGGATGGGTCTTGTTTTGGCTGGGACTAGAAACTTTTGGAAGCAATCAAAAAGTATCTAAGAGACTCTCTTTCTCTCCCTCTATTACGTTTCTCTCTCTCTCTCTCTCTCTCTCTCTTGTGTTGGAAGGCTTTGAAGTGCTGAAGGGAGGATCTTGATCTTTTGAAGCTTAAGAATTTAGGAATTGAAGCAGGTAGAGGGCAGGAAGTCTCTAAGGATTGAAGCTTTAAATTGAGGTAAGGATTTTGTTTCTATTTTGCTTTGAACTTAGAGGATTAGGATGAATTTGGCTGGGTTTTGAGTGATACTTTGTAGTTGATTTGGGGTGGTAAACTTAGTAGAATTTTGTGGTGGTTAAGTGTATCTAAACTTTGTGGTTGGGAGTCCTAGACTCGTTTCTAGTATTGGATGGATTTGGGAGTATAATAGGATTGAATTTTTGAGGTTGTGAATGGGAGAAATGCTGAGAAAACCTTAGGAATTCTAGATTCACGAGGGCGCGCCACGACCCAGTTCTTGGGCGCCACGGCCCACGTGCCCAGAATGCCCTAGGAGGGTAGCTGATTTATAGGCGCGCTGTGACCCTAGGGAGGCAAGTCACGACCTGCCTCCCCCTAGATACAGAGGCTGCGCCTCTAACTTGAGGCGCGCCATGACCCTCTGGGCCAGATGGCTGCCTGCCAAGAGATTTTTTGCCTAGGTTTGTCTTAAGGCTCAGGGAGGCTCGGGGATCTAAACTTAAGTGCTCGAGACGATTTCTACTACCCAGTTTAGTAGAAATCGATGTCCCAGAAGCTAGATTTTAATCCAAAGCTTCTAAATGGTTTAGAATCTTATGGTCACCCATTATCACTTTGTGACTAGGTTTTACCACAAGGGCTCAGGAATTTAGGATCGTCGTCAGGGTCGAGATACACTTGTTGCTCGGGATCCGAGGTAAGAAAACAGCACCCATGTGGTTGTCATTGGGACTGAGATTCCCTGTAGTTGAATTTATGCATTATGTGGGTTATGTATTTATATATATATATTATGTGGAATATGAAAGTACGACCTAAGGGTGCCAGGGCTGATGACTAGCAAATTGGACGCGGCTTGGCCAATGTGAGCCGGGGTCAGCTTATTAAACAGAGGGCTCGGCCTAAGGGCATCAACCCTGAGCATTTGTACTACTGATTGAAATGTATGTACGAGAATACATGTTTACTATTGTTTAGCTTAATGCTCGTACTCTGTTGAATAATTGAATTAATTGGTTTGAAGTTTATTAGTTGCTCTTGTGATATATATGTTTGTTGTTTTTAAGTTTTCTTGCTGAGCTTTGGCTCACTGGTGCTATGTGGTATAGGTAAGGGAGTTGATAGTTGGACCAGCCATGAGTTGGAGAGCTTCAGGGGTGGTGAGTACATATGCAGCCTGCTCGACCGCCACGGTCGGGAAAGCTTGGGAGGAACAAGGTTAAACCATGTTTTTCTCGATTAGGACGGCTAAATTGTATTTGCTTATCTTTTACAAGTCTATAAAGTGATTTTTGGGATCCCGTGTACAAACTTAATATTTTAATGAAAAATAATCATTTGGTTGACCAAATCTTTTATTATTTGACATTGACATAGTTTTTATTCACACATTTAAGTTCAAACGACTTGCTTTGTAGGTTAAGAACTATTTTAAACACACAGTGTAATGGTCTTGGTTATCCAGTGCGTTACAACTTTGTCTCAGAGTGGTCTAGGTTTAAGGGTTCTTGAAGACTGGCTGGGTGTGTACACTCGTTGCTAAAGATAAGCTCAACTCACGGTTAAGTATCTAATGATATGATTATGTGATTGATTGTTTAAATTGAACCTATATGCTTTATTTGTGTGTTAGTATAGAGAAAGCATGATGTGTATGAGTATATTTGATAGTAATGAAATTTGATAATCAATGCATGAGTGATATAGATTAGCGTCTTGATATGTATATTGTGTGTGTGATTATTGTAATTATTTGGACCTGCCCGTGGGATGATTCTAGATATGAATATCAGGGCTGAGGGGTTAAATCAGTGATTACGAACTGACTCAGAATGTATGTACTCAAGATAGTTATTGGACCTGGTATTGCTAGAATGGGGGTTGTAGATGATAGTTAGGGTTGGAACCCTCCATCTGCCCATGGAATTTGCAGCAGATGTTTGCTGGTATGTGAGTAAGGCTACTAAATCAGGATAAGAAGATCAGATGACTAAGACAGCGGGTTTCATCAGGGAAACGTTGTTTCGTATGTCTTGACAGTAAGGGCACCAGTGTTGGTTTTGTTTGAGAATGGAAACAGATAAGAGTTATCATATGAACAACGTTAGAAGCAATATCCTCTAGTTTTCAAGGAAGGTTTTGGTTTGCTTAGAAATTGATTAGTAGATGGCTTATAGGTTGGCCTTGCCACTGTTGCTGTCAGGAGTTCATGATGTGTTCCATGTCTCCATGTTGCGGAAGTATGTTTCAGATACGACACATGTGTTGAAGTATGAGGATTTAGAGTTACAGACAGACCTGTCCCATGAGGAGCGACCAGTTCAGATTTTGGATCGGAAGGACAAAGTCTTACGGAATAAGACAATTCCGTTAGTGAAAGTGTTGTAAAGAAATAGTAAGGTCGAGGAAGCGACCTAGGAGTTAGAGATAGTGATGCGGGATCAGCATCCCGAGCTATTCAGGTAAATTTCGAGGACGAAATTCTCATTTGAAGGGGATAGTTGTAACGACCCCAAATTCGCTAATGAGGCTTAAGGGCCTTGATTAGTGTGCCGGGAGGGCATAATTGGGTTAAATATGGTTTGCATGAATATATTGATTTAAATGCATAATTATATGATTAAAATGCATGTATGAATATATTGATGTTAATGTGATATATATATATGGTATTTGTGAGAACCACATTATTATGTGGGTAGGCTTGCAGAGCACGACTCGAGGCGGTCCTAGGGCTAGATAGCGGGAAAAGTCACAATGGGGCTTAACAGTTGACTTTGGATAAGTCAGGGGTATTTTAGTTATCGGGTAGTTATTTAGACTATCGGGTTATGAAAATAAATATATGGAGATATATTTGAGGTTAGGAAGTTTAGGCGAGAATATTGGGGAAAATTTTACCGTTTTGCCTCGAGGACGGTTCCGGCACCCTAAGCCTCAGGTTTGACCTAAATGATAAGGTTAGACTTACAAAAAAATAGAAAACAGTAGAAAGAAATAAAAGACCCTTTTTTTCCTTCTCAGCTCTTTTCTTTCTCTCAAGGAAACTAAGAAGAAAACACAAGGAACACTAAGAATTTTGGAGAAATTGCTGGAATTTGAGCTGGGATTTCAGAAGAATTCAGAGGGGAAATTAGAGGCTACCTCAAGGATTATCTAGGGAACATTTAATCAAGGCTAAGGTAAGAATTAAACTATGTTTTGAAGTTAATAACTTTGAGCTTTTGGCTGAGTAATGAGATGATTGTGATATTGATGTTTAAGGTTGAATTGGAGCTGGAAAACTTGGGAATTAACAGGGATTCTTCTTAGAAAAGGAGTTCAGATGAAGAGGTAAGCTATAATTCATGATTTAGAGGCTTAAATTTGAGTTTTGACTGGTGGGTCTTAGGTGTTTGTGTTCTTGAGTTTCAGAAATTGAAGATGGGATTTATATGAGTTTAGGTTGGGTTTTTCTGTTGAATTATGCTGTTAGAGTTATTGTAAAAAATGTTGGGATTAATTGTTTTTGAATAGGGAATTTTGGGGTGATTTTGGGTAAGGTTTTAAGCTTGGAAATGGAGGGATTTCTGGGTTCGAAGGGAAGGGCCGCGACTCTGTTCTAGAGCGCTACGGCCCTAGGATGAAGATGAGCCAGGAGGGCTCGGCCAAGGGTGAGCGCCACGGCGCCCAAAGCAAGGGTCGCGGCGCGTGTCTTCTTTCAGGCATGCCCTTGGTTCTGTTTTGAGGACAGGGCCACGGCTAGGCTTCAAGGGTCGCAGCCCTTAGATGCACACTTGAACGTTTAGGGTTTTAAAGCAGGAGAATTGAGCCTAGAGTGCTCGGGATAAATTTCACCACCGTGCTTGGTGGGATTCGATTTCCTGGAAGTTAGTTTGTACTCGAAAACCTATATTTGAATATTAATGGAACCCAATACCTTGGTTGTGATTAGGTGCTAAAGTTAGGGCTCGGGAAAGGATCGTGCTCGAGGGACGTCGCTCATAACTAATAAGCGAAGAAATTAAAGGTAAGAAAACTGCACGTGGTTGAATATTTGTAATGGTACTAAGGGTTCTCTATTGTGTATGCTTGAAAGGATGGTATTATTCCATGCAAGCTAATTAGTGAACCAATGGCCTAAGGGTGCCAAGGGTTACACTAGCGCACAGGGCGCGGCTTGGCCACTGGTAGCCGGGGACAGCTTAATATGCACTGAGCTCAGTTTAAGCGGGCCGGAGTCAGTGGGGTAAACAGAGGGTGCGGTCTAAGTTTTCGGCCCTGATTATTATGTGACTTGAATATTATAAGTGATTGATTGCATTCTTGAATCTGAATATATGCTGATTGGTTAATGTGAATTATTTGGTGGAAGATCATGCTTAGTGAATTTACTATTTGTTATTATTGTTTGTGTTGCACATTGTGTTTTCTTGCTGGGCCTTGGCTCACGGGTGCTACGTGGTGCAGGTAAAGGCAAGGGAAAGCTTGATCATCCCTGACTTGGAGAGCTCTGCAAGCTGAATGTACATGACCAGCTGCTCAGCCGCCACGGTTGAGGTTTAGGCGGGGACGCGAGACCCAGAGGTATTCATTTTGCCTTAGTATGGCTGCCAACAGTCTGTATTTTGGAGAGTCTGTAATCAAACTTTTATACTCTGTTTATTTTGGGATCTCATGTGTATAACTGTTAAATTATATAAAATGTAACTTTTGAGACCCAAAACCTTTTTAACCCTAGCTCATTCATGTTTAGTGACACGTTTTTAAATTAATGACTTGATTAGCAAGTCTTGCACCTTTATAAGTACACAGTGTAACGGTCTTGGCTATCCATGGCATTACAACTTGGTATCAGAGCGTCCTAGGTTTAAGGGTTCTTGAAGACTGGCTGGACATGTACATTCGCTGCTAGAGACAAGCTCAAATCAGGGTTCGGTAATGTGTATATGTGTTTATATGCTTATGTGCCTGAAATGAGTTGTGAATGATGTTATTTGTTGGATTAATAGGAAGCATGAGATACTTATAGGGTCTGGTCCTTGACTGTTGTGTGAGAATATTAAGGCATGTTTATTAGCATAGCCGTGCATGTATATGAATATTTGGATGATTAACTATATATTGTGTATGGATAAATGCTTGATACATAGCTATTGTGTGATGAGATCGGGGCATGCTTATTAGCAGCCGATGCATGTGGATAAATGCCTATATGTTGATTGTTTGTGTGTGGTTATGTTCCATTGGTGGATTTTGGAGAAGCTTTTACCCTGTCATCATGGTCTGACTGCCGAGTCATTGATTGCAGATTAACTTGGATAGCTATCCGTCCAAGAAAATCTACACGACTAGCCGGCACTAGGTCTGGGACCGGGGGTGATGACCAGGGCCAGATAGTTATACAATGGGGATTGGGATATTAGTGCCTGGTGGGGAAGAGTTGGTAACTTTCAAAAGAAGAATTGGAATACAAGTGGTGAAAGGTTTATAGTAAAAGTGATTGAGCTCGTCATATGAGAGTTTTGATATGAGCCTGAGTAGGAGCTAATTTGCTAAATAAGGGACAACCATGGATAGCACGAGATGATAATAATGTCTGGACTTGAAAGGCAAGGACCCAGTTGCATCTACGGGATGCCTAGACATTGGGGTAGATATCACCTAGAATAAATCAGTTAGACTGAATGGAATCTAGATTAGCCAGTAAGGTTTCAAATGGGTGCACAAAGAAATGTTGTGTACACTACGGGCTTAGGTATGGATAGACTCGGTATCAGGGACATCATTAAGGACGAAATTGTTCTACTAAAGAAAGTATTTGATTTAAGGATGGATCAAACGGAGCATCGTATCATGGGACACGTTGACATTGCCTGTTGAGAATGAAGGGTTCAATTGCCCAGTTGCAAGGTAGGACAATGTTGTCAAGAATTGATCTTCGATCTGGTTATTACCTACTGAGGATTAAGGAAAGAGACATTCTTGAAATTACTTCTTGCACCAAGTGGGATGTGATGGGTTATCAGTGAAGGTTCTAGACTGACCAATGCTTCAATGGCACAGGTAAGCTCAACAAGCAGAGAATACAGAAACGGCATGGATGAGTCATATTCAGATTTGTTAGGAATGTGTTGGTCTACTCCCAATTAGAAACAGAACATTAACGACTACTGTGTTGATAATACCAAGATTGATAAGGCAAGGTTTCAGGTAAGGCTCCAGAAAGCGTAAGCTTCGATTTCTCCAAAGTTAATCAAGGTCACGTTATAGGGAGCGATAGGATCAAGTATGAAGGAATCTAGTCAAAAGCCACAAACAAATTGTTGAAGAACGCCTGAGGGGTGAGAAGTACGGTGAGACTGGTAAGACACGTCAGTCACTACTTGAAGCATCTTCGAGGACAGTTACACCCAAGGTTAGGATGACACAAGAACCTAAAGTTGAACTGAATGGATAGTTTTGTATCAGATTTTCAGAAGATACAATAAGGATTGGTTAGCACCCTATGGTATTATAATTTGTATGCAATGGATGGTTACGGAAGGGCAACGTGAAGGATATTATCTTTGCTTAAGATATGAAACTATAAGGTGGTGCATCAAAGACTAAGACCCGCCCAGGTATAGACTGAAAGGATGGTTGTTCATGCTTCATGGTAGGTAAAAGAACAAGAACACGAGTGTTATATACAGAGCATTAAGTTGACGATAATGCTAGATAGCCACGGTTAGGATGCAGTTCTGGCACCCACGGAATGGAAGTGAATGTATTAGCGCAAAGGATTTGACCGGTTGGTCATCTGTAAAGGAATAACCTTGAGACCAAGACCTAGTGGAAATTAATGGGTGATTCATATTGGAAACCCATGATTGCATAAGGGAAAATTAGTATGGAAGTTGACCTCCTAAGTTGGAAAGATCTATGTTAGGTGGATAAGACGCTATGGATTACAGTAAAGTCAGACAAAGGAACAATCAAGATTGATAGAGTATCTGCGGTTGATAGTGGACAGATATATCTCTATGGACAATGAAATTCAGAGCGGAGATCTTGTAGGAATAATTCAGAATCCTGCTATTTTAGTGTGAATGAATTAAGATATGAAGATCGGATGAGTGATCCAATGGAACCTGGTGTTGTGGTGGAGATTCCAGATGAATATTGTACTACCTCCTTAAGGATATTGTAACCAGGAAGTTTAAATGGATGTTAAGATCTAAAATCCGTATGTTGAAAGGTAAAAAGGTAAAGTAGTGGATTGTAAGAGTGGACCACATTAAACGGCAAGTAAGAAGGTTGGACTCGAAAGGTTGTGACTCAACAGATTGAGTTAATACATTTGGACAACAGGAGACTATATGTCCCTGTGGAATATTGAAGTTGATAGTTTCAGGTTGAGACCCTTTATGTTCCAAGTTATAGAAAAGGATATAAAAGACAAAAAGTATAAGATTGAAACCTACAATTATTGGTTACCTTCAGATAGATTGGCAATCTGAAGAAGTAACTCAGATTTTGAAGAATTTTTCATCGAAGTGTGAGTGTTTGTGGCATCAACACAAGTACGATCCCTTGATGGAATAGTCACAGTAGTGAATGTCGGTCAACGGCTAGGGTGACTCAACATAAGATATAGTAAGGTAGAGAGCAAGAAGTACTTGTTCTATGTAATGAAATGAAAGACAGAGAATATTGTGATCCAGTACTGATTCAGGGAAACCAATGAAGCTATTAGGATAATTAGGGCAAAAGTGTCTGCCTATCTGAAAAGACATAAGAGTTCGCAAGTTTCAAGTATGGGAACACTAAGTTCCAGCACGGGAGACTCGTATTTCTCTTAATATTGTAGACAAGAAAGGATAAGATATTTTGGGGAAGAAAAATAAGTTTTGACTCCCGATTTAATAAGTCTTATGAGATCTTATCAAGGACTAGGCTAGGGGCCTATAGTTTAGCCTTGCCCTAGTATGGGTGGAGGCTTATGAATATTACTGGTGCCAATTTCAATGAAAGAAATGTATGATGTCACCGCTGATGAGGTAAAGAGACCCATATGCATATTACGTTTGTTGTTGTGATCCGGTGAACTCAGAACTTGAAAACCGTGAAGAAATTGTGGCAGTAATAGTCAATGCTTTCAACCTTTTTCTGATCAGTCTACCAAAACCTCCTGAGACTCCAAATAATATAGTGATAACTCTACAAAATAGAGTTATTTTACAACTTTTTATGTGCTAATTATTGCTTAATTCTTGAATTTTTAATTGATTTATTAAGTTTTTAAGTAATTTTGAATTTATTAGGTTTATTTTAATTTTATAGATTTTTGTGTATTTTTATAGTTATATTATTGTAAAATATTATAGTTCAATTATTTAAAATTAATATTGTTAAGTTAGGAGTAAAAAGATGCAATTTTGAGCTTAAATGTTTAAGTAAATTAAATTTTAATTAATATTTTCATTGAACTTTTGTTGTATATTTCATTATTGAAATTTAGTTTTAATTTAATTTATGTTTGTTTTATAGGGAATTATTTGTATGTTATTTGCTCTTGAAAAGCAAGAAGAATGGTGAAAAAAATGGCATTTCTGTAAAGGAAAAGCAAGAAAAATGGCATTTTTCTACAGCCCAGAAGCTTCAGGCCCAAGCCTCTGCTGTGGCCCACTTGCACTCCTCACCAGCCATCAACTCCACAGCCTTCAGCACCCAGCCGAGCATCACATAGATGCTTCTCCACGCCAGCTGTCCTTCAGCAAACCTCCTGAAGCTCTCCCAGCCGTGACCATGCAGCTTCATCACTTCCCAAAGCATCCAAGGCCCAACATTCAGCTATTGCTCCAAGTGCCAGCCCTGGGCCTGCCTCTTCCACCAAGGCCCGAAGTCTCCTTCCCAGCAACAACCCATGGCCCAGCACTCCATTCAGCCATGCCTGGCTGCCTGATTACCTCCAACCAAATAGCTCTTCCCAAGAGCATGACTCCACACCATCAGCCAGTGCATTGCCAAACATATTTTGTTGTATGTTGGTCCAAATAGCCACCAAAAGGCCAAAAACCACATTTTTATTCCCAATATTTTTCACTCAACTATCAATTCACTCTTCCCTATTTTTCTTACCTAAATAAAAATTCCTAATTCATTTTTTTTTACCCTAGCTTTTCACTAATCTTTTACCCAACCAAATATTTCATCTTTCCAATACTCTTACACTTACTCTATTTATCCTACCACTTCCCAACACAATTAAATTAATCAATTTATTTATTTTAATTTGATTAATTTAATTTCCATATTTTGCCTATAAATAGAGTATTGTAAGACCATTTGGGGGGCTCTTCTTCATCTTTTCAACATCTTCTACACATATTTTTCTCTCTTCTTTTCACTATTTTCTCTCTACCATTTTCATCTTTTGAAGAGCATGTCAAGTATGTTATTTTGTAATTTTTATCTAGTTATGAGTTTCTAATCTTTTTCAAAGGTTATTAAGATGATGATGAAGCAAAATGTAACTAGATAGTATTTTTTGTTGTATGTTGATTTCCCATTTGTACAACATTGTTTATGGATTTTTTTATCAAATATATGCATTTTTCATCTAGTGTTGATTGTTAAAGCATATTACACTTAATTCTTCATTATGAAAAAATATGATATTCTTTTATTAAATGTTTTTCATTAAATTGTTCACATCTAATTCTTAGAGCATAAGTATCATATTTTGCCTAAACATAATCTCTTTGATTTTTGTAGTTTCATTAGGTTGTAACACAACTAATGCTTAGAAATTATATCTTATATAAGTGAAGAAAAATCCTACCTTTTTTAAAGAGTAACTTGTGCTTGAATAGAAAATATATTTTGAAAAAATATATAGTGAGATTTATTTCAACTATATCAAAACTTGGGAATCAATATACTTATAAATACTATTGAACTTGCATTTTGTGGATTCTAAAATCTTAATAATCTTATTTTACATATCTCATTTGAAAACCATTTTTCTATTTAATCTTAAATCTTTTTATTACTTGTCTTTTATTTTTCTAAAACAAAATCTCATCAAATATTTGGAACTAGGTTAGAATATTATTGCTTTGTTTGAAATAGTTTCTTTTGATGTTAGTCAACTCCCATGGGTTCGACCTCGTACTTACATGAACATTATATTCTGAAACGATTCGTGCACTTGCGAGTTTAAATATTAAAACACCCTCTTTTGGGATCAACATATAGAAATTGTGCAACCGAGAGTAAGTAACTACGACTTTAATTATTTTGAAAATCTATACGAATATTACTAATATTTTTTATATTAATTGCTTGACCGTTTATTTAAATATTAGTGTCACACCAACTAGACAATGTAGCATGTGGATATTATATGATAAGGATGTTGAAGGACTACATTGAACATTCACCACCTAGACGTTACTTGAAGAAAGAGGTATGTATATAAATTTATACAAAGTTAACAATTTATTTATTGCTAAAGTATATATAATCAAATAATAATTAACTAATATATTTTACTTTGTATTTTTTGTTGTTAAATACTACGCCATATACACCAACACAGATTAATGAAATGCGACAACACTGGGTGAACCATATGTTATTGATAATTCAAAGTCATCGTCCCACATATTAGCTAGGTTTTGTTTTTGTTTACTTTTTCTTTCTCACTATATATCTAGCTAGCTAGTGTAATATTTGTTAATTTTTTATGTTTAACAGCAAATATTACATTTTCATATATTTAGCAAGCAAAAACATATTATATATACATTTCGGTTTTATTAATAAAAATTCACAATTTAAATTTGCATATAAATTAGATTTTTTAATTAATATATTTAATTCTATTTCAAAAAAAAAATTAAATATTTAATTCTATTAATTAATATACTAAAAATAATAATTTAATTATTTTTTCTTAAAAAAAATTAAGTACCAATGATGACTTTTGATATGAGATATTGAATGTATACAAAGTCTTCCCATGGGAGACATTGTAGGTACCCTATGAGGACTCCCAGGGGGAGACGTTGAATGTCTACGAAGTCTCCCTCTGGGAGTCATCATAGGGTACATACAACGTCTCCCATGGGGAGACATTATAAAAATTTTGTAACGCCCTACTTCCTTAGAGTCGTTACTAAGTGAGTTAAAAATGTGCCATTAGCTCGCTAATTGAGGTTTTAGGTTAAAAGTGTGAATAAATTGAATTTAAACTCGTTTAGAGACATTAAGTATAAAACATTTGGTTAATCATTGAAATCTTGGAAAGTTTTATAGTTGAGATCCCAAAATACAGTTTAAAAAATACATTACAGATCAAAATATACACATGGTCGACTTAGGCGACAAAACAACTATTACATTACCTTTTCTCAAAAATAACCCTGGCCGTGGCAGCCAGGTAGGCCAAACATGTACACTTCTCTCCACGCTCTCCGTACTCATGGTTGGTCGACCTTTCCCTTGCCCTTACCTGCACCATAGAGCACCCGTGAGCCGAAGCCCAGCAAGAAAACTCAACATGAAACTTATAGCATATGTATAACTATCCATAGCATATAACAAAATAGCCAATGGGCTAAACACATAGCGGCCAACGCCGTCCTAGGCGCTTTACCTGGTCCTGGGTTTGCGGCCTTCACCAAGAAGATGGCTCCAACACACTAGGAGGGTCTCGCCCTAATGGCCTACACTCAGCGTGCCCAATGTCGATCCCAACCCCTTGCCGTACCCAACTTCTTGCGGTTCTCGTCCTTCGCCGTTCCCGGCCTTTGCCGTTCACTCACAAACATGCACCACATAGCATAATATTCACAGGTCTTTAAACGCATATTAAGCATAAACATTATGGTCGTGCCCTACAATACAAACAATAGGGCCACGCCATGCTCTACAGGTACAGCAGTTTTCTTACTTGTGGCCCAAGCAAACAGAGCACCGCGATCACGAGCACAGTCCTTTAACCCGAGCCTCGATGAAATCCTAGCCACAACTATCCCCTCCTTACGGAAATTGCATCCTCAAAATTACCTAAACAACTCAGGATACCGATCCCGCATATCTATCTCAAGTTCCCAAGTTGCCTCCTCCACTTTGTTATTCCTCCACAACACTTTCACTAAGGTGATGGTCTTGCTCCGCAAGACTTTATATTTTCGGTCGAGAATCTGAACTGACTTTTCTTCATATGATAAATCCTGATCCAGCTCTAAGTTCTCATAACTCAGCACGTGCGTAGAATCGGATACATACTTTCGGAGCATGGATACATGAAACACATTGTGTACCCCTAATAGAGCTGGAGGCATCGCCAACCTGTATGCTAACTCTCCAACCCGTTCCAGAATCTCAAAGGGCCCGAAAAATCTAGGGCTCAACTTGCCTCGTACTCTGAACTGTTTCACCCCTCTCAAGGGAGAAACTCTAAGAAACACATGGTCACCAACTTGAAACTCTACGCTCCTGCGTCGCAAGTCTTTGTAACATTTCTGCTGACTTTGGGAGGTGAGCACTCAAGCTCTAATCTTCTCAATCGCCTCATTGGTCCTCTGAACAACCTCAGGACCTAAATACCTCCTCTCACCCGTCTCGTCCCAATGGATGGGTGATATGCACTTCTTCCCATATAACATCTCATACGGAGCCACTCCGATAGTCGCCTGATAGTTGTTATTGTATGAAAACTCAATCAAAGGGAGATACTTACTCCAAGATCCCCCAAAATCCAGCACGCATGCTCGTAACAGATCCTCCAGTATCTTAATCGTCCTCTCCTACTTTCCATCCGTCTGAGGATGATAAGGGGTACTAAACCGCAACTGTGTGCCCATAGCCTTCTGCAGGCTCTCCCAAAACTTGGAGGTGAAAGTGGAGTCCTTGTTGGATACTATCGACCTCGGAGCCCCATGTAGTCGCACTATTTCCTTCACATACAGTTCAGCATACTGCTCCACAATATAAGTTGTCCTGACAGGAAAAAAGTGGGCGGACTTGGTATACCTATCCACAACCACCCACACTGAATCATGCTGTCCCACAGTCTTCCGTAATCCATCCACGAATTCCATGGTAATATCCTCCCATTTCCACCCCGGAATCCCTAGAGGCTGCAATAATCCTACTGCCCTCTGATGTTCAGCCTATACTTGCTGACAAGTCAAACACTTAGCCACATAATCCACCACATCCCTCGTCATTCTTGACCACCAATACAAAGTTCTCAAATCTTGGTACATCTTTGTCGTACCCGTATGTAAAGAATAGGGAGTCATATGAGACTCATCTAAAATCTCTCACTGGATACTAGAATTAATCGGAATGCAAATCCGTCCTTTGAACTTCAATAATCCCATCTCCGAAATAGAAAAGTCTTTAGCCACTCCGTCTAAGACGCCCTCTTTGTGCTTTCTCAACTGGGGATCCTCCCCCTATGCCTCTTTGATCCTTTCAAGGAGCGTAGATTGAAGAGTGATGTTGTCTAACTTACCAACCACCAACTCTATACCTGTTCTACTCATCTCTTCAGCTAACTTATATGATACCTGCCTCGAACTGAGCAACTATCCTAGGCCCTTCCGACTCAACGCGTCGACCACCACATTGGCCTTCCCAGGATGGTATAGAATAACACAATCGTAATCCTTAACCAATTCCAGCCAACACCTCTAGCACATATTCAGATCCTTCTGAGTAAACAAGTACTTCAAACTCTTATGGTTGGTATATATTTTGCACTTCTCGCCATATAAGTAGTCTCCAAACCTTAAGTGCAAATACAACCGCCGCCAATTCTAGATCATGTATGGGATACCTCTGCTCATACTTCTTCAATTGTCTCAATGCGTAGGCTATTACCTTTCTGACTTGCATCAATACACACCCCAATCCTTGTCTGGAAGCATCATAGTAGACTACAAACTTCACATTGTCTGACGGAAGACTCAATACTGGAGCAGTGATCAGTTACCGCTTCAACTCCTTGAAACTATTCTCAAACCTATATGTCCATACACACTTAATCTTCTTACGTGTCAGTTCGGTCGGTGGTGTGGCTATTCTGGAGAATCCCTCGACGAACCACCGATAGTACCTTGCCAATCCCAAAAAGCTCCTAACCTCTAGTAAACTGCTCAGCCTGGGCCAATCCCTCACTACCTCAATCTTACTTGGGTCCACTAGAATCCCCTCCATTCTAACCATATGACCCAGAAATGTTACTTTGGGTAGCCAAAACTCACACTTGCTAAACTTAGCATACAACCTATGCTCCCTCAACTGTTGTAATACCAGGCATAGATGTTGCTCGTGCTCTGTCTCTAACTGAGAGTACACCAGTATGTCATCAATGAATACGATCACAAACTTGTCCAGATAATCCTTGAAGACCATATTTATCAAGTCCATAAAGATTGTTGGGGCTTTGGTTAATCCAAAGGACATAAACAGGAATTCATAGTGTCCATACCTTGTGCGGAAAGCAGTCTTTGGTATGTCCTCCTCTATAATCCTTAACTGGTGGTAGCCTAACCGAAGGTCAATCTTAGAGAACTCTATCTTCCCTTGTAGCTGATCAAACAAGTCATCGTTCCTATGTAGTGGTACTTGTTCTTAGTGGTCAACTTGTTCAATTCTCTATAGTCAATACACATCGTTAAGGACCCATCCTTCTTCTTGACAAACACTGGAGAACCCCATGGTGAAAAACTCGGTCAGATGAATCATAAATCCAGTAACTCTTGCAACGGAATCTTTAGTTCCTTCAACTCTGCTAGAGTCATTATATAAGGTGTCCTAGATACTGGCTCTGCCCCTGGCACCAACTCTATGACGAACTCGATCTCTCGATGTGGCGACAACCCTAGCAATTCTGCGGGGAACAAATCAGGAAACTCACATACCAGTCTGGTCTCATCCGGTCCAACCGAAACAACTCTAGAAGTATCCACAATGTTTGCTAGGAATCCTATGCGACCCTCTTGCATTAGGTCTCTAGCCTTCAGCACCAAAATCATAGGTACTCGCGGTCCAGTCATTGTCCCCACGAATACAAAGGGTACCTCCCCTTCTGGTTCAAAGGTCACCATCCTGCTCTTGTAGTCAATCGTCGCCCCTTACTTTGATAACAAATCCATCCCTTGGATCATATCAAAGTCATCCATCGCCAACTCAATCAAGTCCATAGACAATTCCCTATTGTCTATCTCTACTGGCAACACTCTAACCCATCTCCTAGAGACTACCAGTTCCCCAGTCGGCAACAAACTCTTAAATCCCCTAGCATACAAATCACTGGGTCTACAAAGCTGATCTATCACTCTAGGAGACACAAACGGAATGAGTAGCCCCTGAGTCAATCAATGTAGTAAAAGACGAACTAGCACTAGAAATCTACCCTGTCACGACCGAGGGGCTAGCCTCAGTCTCAGTCTAGGTCAAGGTAAATACTCTGGCATGGATAAGGCTATCGCTCTGTTTCGGCTCTTCCTTCCTGACTTGTGGGCAGTCCTTCCTCAAATGATAGATGCTCCCACTAGTAAAGCGGGCCTTGATCCTGCCCTCTCCCTGATGTCGTCGTCTGCACCGAGAACACACTGGGAAACTCCTCCAGTTGTCTCCCCGGCCCTGACGACCACTGAAAGCACCCCGTACCCTCCTATCCCAGCCAAAAGAAACAAAAGATGCTGGCGCATTTCTCTTCTGCTCATTGGGGCCACTACCCCTACTAGATCTAGTAAAAGGTGGCACCATTCTCCAAGCATCGCGCTAGGAGCGCCCTCTCTCCATATCTGATCCTCGGCCCCCTCAGTTGTAAGGGCCTTGTCCACTACCTGTGCATAAGTGGTATTCCTCGGATCTAAAGTTATTCTGACATCATGGGAAATCATAACATTCAATCCCCACGCAAATCGATATCTTCGTGCCATGTCAGTTGGCGCCAATTTCGGCACGAACATCGCTAACCAGTCAAACTTCAAAGCATACTCAGTAATCGTCATCCAGTTCTGAGTCAGGTTCGTAAATTCATCCACCTTCATAGCTCAGACTGCAACACTATAATACTTTCATTGAATATATTTCTGAACTTTTCCCAGGTCATGACTGCAAGATTCCTCCTCTGCAACACAACATCCCACCAAATGTGGGCATCTTCTCTCAACATGTAGTTGGCACAAGCTACTCTCTCATTCCCTTCCACCCTCATGAAATCCAGGATGGAAGAAATCATATTCATCCACTGCTCTGCTAGCAGTGGCTCTGGGCCACCCTCGAAGGTGGGAGGATGTTGTTTCCAGAACCTCTCATACAAAGATTCCCATCTATTATCCATTATAGATTAGGCTGGCACTGGTGCCACATCCTGTGGAACTTGTAATCCACTACCCTGAGGAGGGGCTTGCTGCCTCAACTGTCGACGCTCGTCTTTAGTTCGGTGAAGTCTAGCTTCCATCTCAGCAAATAATTGTTGCCAATTCGGTGGGGGAAGTGGAGGGTCCTGACCCTGATTATCATCCTCAGCCCTATTGTCATGGATTCTAATTGATTGTCGAGGCATTACTGCAATATGCCTGCAACCAATGATGTCACACACCATACATGATAACAACTTCCAAAACCACCTCCCGATTTCATCAATTAACCATAACCAGCAAGTCCACATAACACAGATAACATACAACAATCATGGGAGCCATGCCCTAACATTATGCATATATCAACACATTCATCTTGCTCTATCTATCTATTCAGGCAAACATGGCACTCAAGCAAGCAATTAAGAATATAATTCATTAATTACCAACCAACCCTGAGTCAAGTTTGTCACTGGCAGCGAGCGTACATGTTCAGTCGATCTCCAGGAACCATAAATCTTGGCTCGCTCTGATACCAAGTTGCAATGCCCTACTTTCTTATAGTCGTAACTAAATAAGTTAAAAATGTGCCATTAGCCCGCTAATTGATGTTTTATGTTAAAAGTGTGACTAAACTGAAGTTAAACTCATTTAGAGACATTAAGTATAGAACATTTGGTTAATCGTTGAAATCTTGGAAAGTTTTACAGTTGGGATCCCAAAATACAGTTTAGAAATTATATTACAGATCAATATATACACATGGTTGAATTAGGTGACAAAACAACTATTACAGTACATTTTCTCAAAAATAACCGTGGCCGTGACAGCCAGGCAGGCCAAACTTGTACCCATCGCTCCACGCTCTCCATACTCATGGTTGGTCGACCTTTCCCTTTCCCTTACCTGCACGAAAGAGCACCCATGAGCCGAAGCCCAACAAGAAAACTCAACACAAAATATATAGCATATGCATAACTATCCACAACATACAAAAAAACAACCAACAAGCTAAACACATGGCGGCCAACAACGTCCCAAGTGCTTTACCAGGCCCTAGGTTCACGGTCTTCACCAAGAGGGCGGCTCCAGCACCCTAGGAGGGTCTCGCCCTAATGGCCTACACTCAGCATGCTCAATGCCAATCCCGTCCCCTTGTCGTACCCGGCTTCTTGCCATTCTCGGCCTTCATCGTTTCCTTGCCTTCACCGTTCTCGGCCTTCGCTATTCTCATCCTTCGCCATTCACTCACAAACATGCATCACATAGCATAATATTCAAAGGTATTTAAATCCATATTAAGCATAAACATTAGGGTCCCGCCCTACAATACAAACAATAAGGCCACACCCTGTTCTATGGGTACAGCAGTTTTCTTACCTGTGTCCCGAGCTAGTTGAGCACCGCGATCACGAGCACAGTCCTCTAACCCGAGCCTCAATAAAAACCTAGTCACAATGCATTCATAATAACCATCCATCAAGTTCTAAACCAATAAATAACTTCATAATATTAATCTAGCCTCTGGGACCTTGGATTTTACTAATTAAGGTAGTAGGATCTTTCCCAAGCCTTAACATTCATGTTCCCGAACTAAAAACATTAACCTCCCTTATTTTCCACTTAGGGTCGCGGCCCACTACTTGGTCAGAGGGCCATGCCCTCCCTGCTGGAGGACACAGGCCATAGCATGCTCCCCCATGCTGCGGCGCCTGGGCGAACTAGAGGCTTCTCCAGCCTCTTTAAACAGACGGGTCGCGGCACCTGAAGAACAGAGCCGCGACTCGGGCCTCTGAAATCCAGAAATCCATCACAATTTTACGAGCTTATCACTCTAAAAATCACCAATTTTGAGATTTTATCCCAGAATTTGGCCTAGGATTTGTATCTAAACAGCAAAACTGATTAAACATCCAAGGAACCCAGCAAAACCCCCTTCACAACCTAACTTAACACTTGAATTCAATCACCCCTTCAACCTAGGCCACCATGCTCAAAAGTTATAGCAAAATTCTTAGAGAATTCTGTATGAAATCCTTACCTCTGCTACAGATTCGGCCTTAGCTAATTCCCCCAAGTCTTCAAGCTTCTATCCTCACGCATTCCAGCCTAGAATCATCAATCTCTTGACAATTTTCTTCAGCACTCTCAACACCCTTCCAAGACCAAGAGAGAAAGAGAGAGAGTAACGTGAGGGAGAGAGAGAGAGAGAGAGCTGAGTGATAGAGTTTCTGTCATTTCCTTCTGTTTTCTTCTAAAGTTCAGCACCCAAAAACCATGTATATCCCTTAGCCAAATATCCAAATTACCCCTTAAGCTTATCTAAATCATTTAATGCTCCCAAGGGTAATTCCGTCATTTTTCATGTCCCGCTAATTCCTCGAGTGCTCCTATAAATCCTCACTTAATCCCGACATGTCCAAATAATTGCTAAATTACTACCTGTTACTCGATAAATCCCAAACACCAACTGTGTTCCCAAAATACCCCTAGGCTCCTCCTGAGCCGGGTATTCGACCTTGTTGTGACTATTTAGCTAAATTGCTCCCTAGGACCGTTTCAAATCGCACATGACAAATATATCACTACTCACTCATGGTATTTATCACAATATACACATATTACATTTATGCCTTTAATGGGCTAAAATTACAAATATGCCCCTAATAGCCAAATGGGGCCCACATGCATATTTAATTCACCTAAACATGCATTTCTCATCACATAATCATCAAATTCACATATTAAAATAATTAATTCAATTATTGTCCTCCCGGCACGCTAATCAAGGTCCTAAGCCTTATTAGTAAATTTGGGATGCTACACATTCAACGTCTCCCCCTGGGAGTCATCGTAGGGCCACTTAAGATGGCTCCTTCAACAACGTCTCCCCTGGGAGAGACATTAAATATCTACAATGTCTCCCTCATATAGCCATTAAATGCCTATTTTGTTGTAGTGTGATGACAGTGTGGTTATATTGACAAAATTTTACTTATCAAATCTAAGTCTAAGGTACCAAATATGTATATGATTTTAAAACATAGGGTATCATATGAACATTATTAAAAATAGAGGGTACCAAACGATATATACTTGGCAAAAACACAAGGTATCAAATGAGTAAATTTCCTTATTATAATAATAATAACATTTTATGATATTTGAATTTATATTAATATAATTATTAAATATCTAGTCTTGTGTAAAATATTATTATAATAATATATATTAATATAATTACTAAATATTTAGTCTACTGTATTTTTTAATTAGTTTTAAATGTATATTCTATTAAATATTTATAATATTTTTTTTTAAATTAACAAAAAAATCGTTAAATTTAAGAAAATTTGTTAAATAGATACTTTTTATAAAGAAAGATATATATATATATATGTGTGTGTGTAAATTAAATAAAATTAGTGGATCCATGATAAGAAAAAAAAAACTTAATTACCTATAATTGCCAAAATTTTAATTATATATATATAAATTAAACTTAAAATTAAATTTATAAAATTTAAATTTTGTAAAGGCATTTAAGATAAGATAAATCATTACATATAATAAAAAAACTTAGATAATTGATCCATTATAATGCAGAGGAAGTTGGTAATTAACCATGATGAATTCAGAGAAAAATAATCTACCACTACTCACTTATTGATTACTTTTTTGTTTAGGTTCTTCATAATAATCTACATTGATTAACCATAACTTCACTATTGCTTTAAAAAAAAAAAAGGGAAATTGTTGTAAATACGGTGATTTGTCTTTCTTTTTCATTTTTACGTCATATTTTACTTTTTTTCACTTTTATTAAAATGCTTTTATTTTATTAATATGTTAAACTAATTCTTTTTTGTTTCACTTATACGGTTTATATAGTAAAGCATTTTCCCTCTTATTTTCTTTCTCTCTTCGATAGTTGAAGCGCATAAACACTCCAGCCAAAAAAGTATAAATATATATATATATATATACATATATATTAAGAGAATTAAGAGAAAAGAAAATCTATGTTGTGTTCACCTCTCAAAATTGTTATCAATCACAAAATTTATTTATATATATTTATTTATATAATACAAACCTAGTCAAATGAACTTTAAACGTCACAAGCAATGGATATTGCTTGGGACGCTTGAAGATAGAGTTATGAAGTTTCAAAAGTTTAAATTTTTAGTTGTTAATGCGCATTGTAATTTGAAAATGCCAACATGAAAACAATGAATACAAATCATTTTGACGTGATATTAAATTTTTAAATAATATGGTAAAAATAAAAAATAGAAAACAAAAATTGGTGTATCCTCCCTCCACTTCTTTCACACTTTTATCCTCACATTTTCCATGATGTATCAATTTTAACATAATGACAACCAATTTTTTACAATACACAATCAATTTGAATCAGATGAAGATGATAAAAAGTAAATAGTTGAATTATTAAAACAATGTGGCCAAGAGGGCATTCGAAACTTGAATAATAATGTGAATACAAATGTTGACTTAAACCAAACAAACAAGAAGAAACCTAACCACCCCAACTAACAAAATCAATGCTAAATTTTTTATACAAACGTTTAATTAAGTTTATTTTGAGTTACTTTATATATGGGTGCTTAAGGAGTTTAAAGGGTTGTGTAACATGTTGCTTTATAAGGCTACTTTTGAATTTTAAAGGTTGTTTAACAATTTATTTTATATGGTTGCTTAACTAGTGGCTCTATAGGTTGTGTTGACGGTCAGAACTCGTCAACGAAGTTAAGTTGGAAAAATTATCAAATCAAAATCACTAACGGGAAAGTTATCAAAACTTGAACAATAACTCAAGAACTAGGATATCACAACAATGGAGAAATTAATCTTTCATTCACACTTAAGGCTCTGCTACAGTAAAATTTCCAACCCCTTTTCAGGTGGCCTTGGAATTCATTTTATAGTAGGCTCTAATGGCCTTAGGTACATAGTGGTCCAGGGGACTAAGTGGTACAAACGTACTGTATTAGGGGAGTGGCTTCAGAGGTTGTGGTTGTACATCCCGTACAGGAGCAGGTGTCAGGAGGATGTCTCCACTACTTGTCTGTACCCCTTCCTGAGGCGTGGTAGCAGGCGTATTGGCGCAGGAGGTAGTGGTGTCGGTTCTGACCTATGGCCGTAGACGTACGGACCATGATCCTTACTGGCACTGGTATCCGTACCTAGTACTTGGTCGTACAAATATGTCTCATTCGACTCGTACTGGATCTCCTAAGCATAGGGACTTCGAGGTGTGAAAAAGGGGATCCTTGGTGTCCGTACTGGCCGTGGCGTTGAGTAGGGGTCTTGGGCCCATACGCATCAAGTCATGGGGTGTCGGCCTCCTGGGACGATGGTGGGCTGATGGACCTCCCGGGGTGTGCGCGCATGGGACCTTGCGTGGCCTCGCGCATGGGCATGGTGGGAGTGGCCCAATGGCCTCGCGGATCAGCGGCCTCGCGAAACGGGAGGGCCTCGCGGAACTGGACGGCCTCCGCCCCTACGATGGCCTCCCCTCTTTGATGGCCTCGCGGGGAGGGACGGCCTCGCGGATGGGCATGGTGGGAGTGGCCCAATGGCCTCGCGGATCAGCGGCCTCGCGAGACGGGAGGGCCTCGCGGAATTGGACGGCCTCCGCCCCTATGATGGCCTCGCCTCTTTGATGGCCTCGCGGGGAGGGACGGCCTCGCGGATGGGCATGGTGGGAGTGGCCCAATGGTCTCGCGGATCAGCGGCCTCGCGAGATGAGAGGGCCTCGCGGAATTGGACGGCTTCCGCCCATATGATGGCCTCGCCCCTTTGATGAGATTATGAGCATCAACACTTGCCCCCCTAGTCTAAAAGAGGGTCTTTAGGTGCTCTTGTAGACTATTCATCTTGGTCCCTATAAATAGGCCTTCATGCATGGCTTAATATTCACACCTTATTTCCTTGGCCTAATGGTTGTTAGACCCTTGCTCCTTTCAAGAGGTAAAGGGTTCAATCCCTCACAACCACACTTTCTTTATAATTTCATCACTTTTCCATTTTTTCATCATTTTTTTTTTTTTTTTTTACATATAAGCTAGTTTCTTGGTGTGTATATTTTAGGACTAACACACATTTCTGGTTAATTCTTGCAGACGCACATTTTCAACGCTTCGGTGCTTTTCGCCTCCCAACCTTCCTTGGACTCCGACCTCGTTCTTTCAATCGCTTGAGGTATATTTTCTTTTCTTCTCCCGTTTATTTACTTATTTTATCGGATTCAGACCAGCAACACTTTGGATGGGGTACATTAGTCCGAGCTTGTTTTGACCATATGCACGCCCCTCCTCTTTTTTTTTTATATATATACCCTGTAGTAGTCCATTTAGGGCGTTTTCACCTAGAGGTATTAAGCCTATTCCTTTGTGTTTTGTAGTCTTCCCCTTGTTTATACGTGAGCCCCTTTTTGCTGTTGGGACGTGGTTTCATGGCCAGTGAGGGCCCGTCCGACATACCCTCGAGGGCTGAGTTTATCGACCTGTCTTCAGACCCCGAGTCCCCTGAGGGCAACCCTTATCAGGACTATGATTCTTTGAGGCAGGCCCGCATTCGCCACCTCGAGTGCATGGCTGATCTTAGGCATAAAATTTGGGTGGTAGAGAGCGAAATCGACTCGGTGTCGAGGGGAGACGGAGGACCTTCACCCCCGGGCCTTAGTGACCATATAGCGCGTCTTAGGACGGCTCTTTTTGAATTGCGGTGGGAGTTAGAGTTTATGGAGGGACACATTCCGCCAGAACCTCCCACTCCCCCTTCGCCTGATGACGGTCACGGGGCTATTAACTCCTCTCCTCAGCCCCTAATCTCAGTTGATCCTGGCTTAGCGCTTCCGCCATCGCTCCCTCGATGGAAAACCCTTGCTAGGAAGAGAAAATGGAGGGTTAAGTGCTCTGCCTCTTCCTCACATGTTTCTTTTGATTTTGCAGATATGTCGAAAGCACGCAGACAGGTGTCCGTCCAGGAAGAGGACGACGCCCCCTACTGGCGTCCAGCCTAGTGTCCCACATGTCTTCGAACAAACTGAAGGCCATCTTGAGGCGCTACCGAACTCCTCCAGAATACGCCCTGCATGTTCCTCAGGAGACCTGCTGGGCCGACTGCCCTGAGAAGGGCTTCATGGCTTTGAGTGAGCAGATTATGAAGGCGGGTGGCACCATTCCTCTGCACCCGTTCTTCGTGGCGGTTCTCAACTATTTTGATTTGGCCCCTCTCCAACTGTCGCCCAACAGTTGGTTGACTTTAAGTTGCCTCTTCCTTTGGTTCAAGGATAAGGAGCAACGCGCCCCGACGGCACAAGAGGTGCATTCCTTGTACAACCTTATTGGGGTGTACAATTCCAAGGGCTTCTACTACTTGCAGAAGGCCAACAGTGAGCTTCCCTTAATAGATGGCTCGGTGTCCAACCCAGGGCCCTGGAAACAAGAGTTTTTCTGGGTACAGGGGCCTCTTTCAGTTCGTGAAGGCTTTCGCACTGAACCTAGTAAGTATCCGGGTCTTTTTCTTTTTCTTATTAAAACTCACCGTTTTGCACTCTTGCTTGTACTGATATTGGTGCGGTTCTTGCAGGGCAATTTGCTGATCCCTTGGTCATCGGGTCGGAGGCGGAGGCCATAAACAGACTCATTGAAGCAGACCCCGCCCTGAAGAAGGCAGCAGTCCTATTTACCATGGCGAATCTTAACCGCCACCAATTGTCCCCGGTCTCTAACCCCAAGTTCTTGTGGTCAATTACTGGGGCTAAGAAGGCTATGGCTGTGCCGGCTGGGCCATCATTACACGATGGTGAGGCTGAGGTGGAGATGGAGGATGCCCCCCTGTCCCCAGGGGGATGTCCTCCTTATGACTCCCATGACCGGGACACGGCCTTTCACTCTCTGAACCCGCAGGCCGCGGCAGGATGTTACGCCCCTCCTAGCCGCGATGGCGGTGATGCCTTCCCTCCGATCCCTCATGATCTCGGCATACCAGATGCTGATTACGTCGGGCTCGCGGAGCTCCCTGCTGATGCACCAGAGTCTCAATTTTTCTCTTTTGCTGCGCCTCCTCCTGCCTCGGCGAGTGGGTCGCCTGTTCCTGTCCAACCAGATGTTCCTAGCGTGGAGGCAGAGGCTTGGGTGACCAGGATGGCCTCAGTTTATGGGCAGCGTTTCGTTCCAATAGCTACGAGTCTCCCTGTCTCCGACTGGAGGGGCCTGGGGAACGTGACTCAATCAGACCTCGGGGAGATGCTAAGGCGTGCCGCGGCCTGGGTGAGGCTTTGCACCTTGCGTTGATTAGCATTATGCATAGATGCACCTGTGTTTTTCTTTTTGTTACTTATTGCTGATGCCATTGATTTTCTTGTGCAGGTCTATATCGTGTCTCTTCGACATGCTGACTCGTCTGGCGTCCTTTCCGCATCTACCACTGAGAGGGACGGCCTCATAGTCCAGGTCCAGGAGCTCGAAAATGAGCTTAGCGCAACCAAGGTCCAATTGTCAAAGGCCCGGACTAAGTATGCCAAGTCAGATTCAAGGAATGATAAGCTGAAGACTAAGATCAAGGAGCTGAAGGGCAAGGCTAAATGCTTGGAGCGCGAGCTCAAGGGGGCCAAGGCCGCTGCGTCCGGGTCGCATGAGATGGTTATTCGAATGGGGACTGAAGTTGAGGCCCTTAGGGCTGAACTACAGTCGACTCAGGAGAAGGTCGCTTCCTTGGAGGCGGAGAAGGCTTCCTGGGAGGCGGCGAGAGCTTCCATGGAAGCGAAGAGGGTCATAACCGAGCGCAAGTCTATAGACCGGGCTCTTTACAATGTGTGGAAGCAGGATCCCAACTTCGACTTCTCCTCTTTTGGCGAGCAAGCTGTTGCCCGAGCGGCCTGGTGGAGTGCCCACTACAGGAGGCCTTGAAATAGTCTCGCTCTTTTTTTGTTTTTTATTTTGTAACGTCATCACCAGTGCTACTTTTCTGTTAGTAACCCTTGTATTTTCTTGAGAACTCTTTTTTTTTTTTAATGTATGAATACATGTGATGTTGCTGTTTATTTCTTGTTCTACTGCATTTGAGGCCCTTTTATGCCTGTATGACGCGGTTTGGTTGGTTCCCTTCTTTTATTTGTCAGGCTGCAGGGCCTTTGGATCCCATGTGAGAGGGTTCACTGGGATCTCTTTTGGTGCCTCTTGGTGGTTTCTGTAAGGATATTTTGACCCCTTGGGTCTTCGCTATCCTTTTAGGTTTTTCTTGCGCGCGCTTATTATTTCTTTGCGAGAAGCGTCCTTCTCGTCATTATTCATAGTACTATTTTTACAAGGGTCTCCTTGGGGACCCTTTTTGGCTAGGCGGCTTGGTGGCCGCTCTAGACTTATTATTGTCGTCACCATATAATGGCTAGACTTATTATTGGCTAGACGGCTTGGTGGCCGCTCTAGACTTATTATCATCGATACCATATATATTTTTTTTTAT
This sequence comes from Humulus lupulus, assembly GCF_963169125.1. Lineage (NCBI taxonomy): Eukaryota > Viridiplantae > Streptophyta > Magnoliopsida > Rosales > Cannabaceae > Humulus > Humulus lupulus. The sequence continues at coordinate 177,628,128 of NC_084793.1, forward strand.
GAGTCCCTAAGGATTCCTTGATATTCACACGGGTAGCTAATCCTTGTGATCTCAGGAGCCGTCTTGTAAAGACTTCGCTTAAGGCCCTCATATAGGGGGTCCCCCTGGGATCCCTGTTGAAGGGTCCTTTTCGGGGTCCTCCTGATGGAGGGTCCTTTTTGAGGATCCTCTTGGTAGAGGATCTCCCTTAGGAGTCAGGAAGGCAATGGGTCCTTTTTAGGATCCTCCGTTAGAGGGTCCCTTTCTAGGAGTTAGGTGGGCAAGGGGTCCTTTTTAGGATCCTCCGTTAGAGGGTCCCTTTTTAGGAGCCCTTTTGCTGGCTGCATGTTCTTGCCCCCTGTCCTGCCCCCCAAGTGCTTGGTGAAATTTATTTTGGCAGGCACTTTGGCTGATGCTCGTGCAACGAAGAAAATAAACACAGGAAGTAGCAAACGGTTTCATTCATAGAACGCGGTTTACATCTAACTTTGAAAATAAAAAGGGGGGGGGGGGGGGGGGGGGGTGTTACATCTGACTAGGAGGCTACCTAGGGCAGCCTCTTTGATTCTTACTAAAATAACGAAGAACAAGCTAAACATAGGTTCTTTTGGCATTAAGAGCCGAAGCCTTGCCGGTTGCACTTCTCGAAAGCCTCCGTAGCCTGTCCCATCTTGTGCGGATCTAACTTGTGTGAGTCGCTCCTTCATGCACAGCCATCGTCATTGACATGGATGGTTTGGTGGCTGCGCAGAGGGACATGTTATAGCATTCCCTCGCTTCCTTCTGCTCCCCTTTCACACATGCTACTCCCCCAGGGGTAGGGAATTTCATGGCCAGGTGATACACTGAAGTTATCGCCTTCAATTCTCTCAGGGAGGGTCTCCCTAATACCGCATTGAAGGCTGAGGTGCAATCTACCACGACAAAGTTAGCCATTACGGTGGTTTGCCTGGGTTGCTCCCCCATGGTGAGGGCCAATTCGATTGTCCCCAGGGATTGCATCGAATCTCCCGTGAACCCATACAAAGTCGTAGTGCAAGGCTTTAGGTGACGGAGGCTCAACCCCATCTTTTCCAGCGCCTGTCGATACAAGATGTCCACAGAGCTCCCGTTATCCACCATGACCCGATGTACCCTCATGTTAGCTAGCTGGGCGGTTAGCACCAAGGGGTCATTATGAGGAAAGTGCACCCCCTGCGCATCTTCTTCAGTGAAAGTTATTGTGTCATTCTCGCCCTTGAAGCTCTTCGGGGGGCGTTGTTCCAAGCTTAAAACGCAATGTGGTGGACTTCGTCGGGCCTCCTTGGCATACCTGTCTCGTCCCTTCCTAGAATCGCCTCCGAATCCTGGTCCTCCAAAGATGGTCCTGACCTCTCCTTGCACTTCCGGGGCTACCTCACGTGCCCGCGGCGGGGACACTCCTCCTTCTGGCCTCTGGTTATCCTTGCGCACATACCTGCCCAGATGTCCCCTGCGGATGAGTTCCTCAATTTCTTCCTTCAAATGGATACACTCTGCCATGGTATGACCGGTATCCTTGTGGTACCGACAGTATCTGCTAGGGTCCCTTTTGGACCGGTCCTTTCTCATTGGTGGGGGCCTCTTGAAAGGAACTCGATTTTCATTGGTGAGGTAAATGTGCTCCCTGGTATCTGTGAGGTCTGTGTAGTAAGTATAGGCTGTTGGCCTATGATCACCCCCTCGCTTGGTCTTCCTCTGCTGGTCATCCCTCGGCCCATCATACGTCCTTTTCTTCTTTGCTACATTCGACCCGTCGTTAGTTGGGGACTTCGCGTGGGGCTCCTTCTTCCCTGCCTTCAGGTTTGCGTGGCCATCCTCCACATGGATGTACTTCTGTGCTCTTTCATAGAAGTCATCCAGGTCAGTGACTTCCCTCTTTAACATGTTGTCCCACAATTTGCTTCCTGGGAGCACTCCAGCGGTAATGGCCATATTTAACTCCCGGCGCGTTAGGCTCCCCACTTTTGCGGCCTCCATATTGAACCGGTGAATGTAGCTCTTCAGGCTTTCCTTCTCCCCTTGCTTCACGTTGGCCAAGCTGGTACCTGGCATCGTGTAGTCCCGCACGGCATGGTGCTGCTGGAGGAACTCGTCAGAGAACTGCTGTCAGGACCTGATGGACCCTGGCCTTAGCCTTTTGAACCATTTGTAGGCGGGTCCTTTCAGAGTAACAGTGAAGCAATGGCACCTGGCACCACTTCCAATCCCCCTCAATTTCATGAGATCGTTAAACACATCCAGGTGGTATTTTGGATCCATGTTCCCTTCGTAAGGGGTCATATTGGGCTCCTTAAAATTGGTAGGGAGCCGGATTGCCTAAATTTCTCGCACGAAGGGTGACTCATGGTCGAAGTCTTCCTCAAAGGCCTGGCCACCCGACGCGGTGACAATCTTGCTCCGCAAGCTCCGCATCTCCGTGTCTAGGTCCTGCCTCCTTTTGCTGAGGGTGTCTCTCAGAGTGGATGGGCTAAGATCTGCCTTTCCCTTGCCTTCTCGAGGCGCCACAGGGGGTGTGGTCCCTTTGCCCGCCCTCTTCTTATTGAGCTCCTCCCACAAGTCTGAGGGTGTTCTTTTGGAGGTGACCTCATCCTCACGACGAGGGGCAGCGGTGGTTCTCGGCGCTGGCTTCTGGGCCTGCTTAGGCGGTACGGGGTGATCATGTTGCTTCGCGCGGGGGGTGTTGCTAGTTGAATGTCGGGTTCTTCCATCATCTACTGGCACAGTGGTCTCCACCCCATCCTTGCCTTTCTCCTTTCCCTTAGGCAAGGTTATGCTGGACTTACCCTGCAGTAGGCCGTTAAGGACCTCTTGCATGTTTTCCAAGGTAGTTTCTAACCTTTGGTTTTTACGGTGGAGCTCATGTATCTCCTCTTCGTAAAATCGGGACTTCGAACTCGAGCTCACGGAGTGGACCCGGGGGTGTTTGTCAGGCCTACGGGCAGAAGGGCCCGGGTCTTGCCAGCCAGAGTTCGGTGCCCGCGGCGGTTTCGGAGGAGGGAACTCATCAGCGTGTACCGGTGGTGCTCTGGGAGGACTCCCTCCAGGTGGAGCGGCCGGCGATGAGGCCACCCTATCTCCTCCGTGAACCTCAGGGTCTTTCGGGGGCTCCACGTCCCTGGGTGGAGGAGCGTCCTTCATGGAGGCCTTCAGCTGGACTCCGTTCAGGTGAACTTCTACCTCCCGCGTCTCCCTTAGTCATTTCGAGCGTCTTGGCATCTTCTTCTTGTCGGAAACAATGGTGGAACAGTAGCTTGAAACTAACGTTCCCACAGACGGCGCCAAACTGTTGACGGTCAGAACTCATCAACGAAGTTAAGTTGGAAAAATTATCAAATCAAAATCACTAACGGGAAAGTTATCAAAACTTGAACAATAACTCAAGAACTAGGATATCACAACAATGGAGAAATTAATCTTTCATTCACACTTAAGGCTCTGCTACAGTAAAATTTCCAACCCCTTTTCAGGTGGCCTTGGAATTCATTTTATAGTAGGCTCTAATGGCCTTAGGTACATAGTGGTCCAGGGGACCAAGTGGTACAAACGTACTGTATTAGGGGAGTGGCTTCAGAGGTTGTGGTTGTACATCCCGTACAGGAGCAGGTGTCAGGAGGATGTCTCCACTACTTGTCTGTACCCCTTCCTGAGGCGTGGTAGCAGGCGTATTGGCGCAGGAGGTAGTGGTGTCGGTTCTGACCTATGGCCGTAGACGTACGGACCATGATCCTTACTGGCACTGGTATCCGTACCTAGTACTTGGTCGTACAAATATGTCTCATTCGACTCGTACTGGATCTCCTAAGCATAGGGACTTCGAGGTGTGAAAAAGGGGATCCTTGGTGTCCGTACTGGCCGTGGCGTTGAGTAGGGGTCTTGGGCCCATACGCATCAAGTCATGGGGTGTCGGCCTCCTGGGACGATGGTGGGCTGATGGACCTCCCGGGGTGTGCGCGCATGGGACCTTGCGTGGCCTCGCGCATGGGGCGCCACGAACGGCCTCACAGCCTCTCTTGGCCTCGCGCATGGGGCGCCATAAACGGCCTCCCAGCCTCTCTTGGCCTCGCGTATGGGCATGGTGGGAGTGGCTCAATGGCCTCGCGGAATTGGACGGCTTCCGCCCATATGATGGCCTCGCGGATCAGCGGCCTCGCGAGACGGGAGGGTCTCGCGGAATTGGACGGCTTCCGCCCATATGATGGCCTCGCACCTTTGATGAGATTATGAGCATCAACAGGTTGCTTAGCATGTTGCTTTATTGCACTGATTAGAATTTTAGAGGGTTATTTATTAACATGTTGCTTTCTTGGTTGCTTAGCAGGCTATTTTAAAGGGTTGGTTAATAAGTTGTTTTATGAGTTGCTTAGTAGTTTCAAGGGTTTCTTTACTGGGTTGCTTAACAGATTACTTTATGGGTTTCTTTTGAGATTTATGTGTTCCTTAATAGGTTGCTTAACAAGTTGTTTTATAGTGTTGCTTAACATGTTGCTTTATGCGTTTCTTTATGGGTTGCTTAAAAGTTTTAAGGATTGCTTTATATGGTTGCTTAACATACTGATTTATGGGTTGTTTATGAGATTTATGGGTTGCTTTATGGTTTGTTTAACAAGTTGTTTTACAAGGTTGCTTAGCAAGTTGCTTTATGATTTTCTTTTTGGGTTGCTTAACATGTTCTTTTATGGGTTACTTATGAGATTTTATGTTGCTTAGCAAGTTGCAATATAGGTTGCTTAACATGTAATTTTATAGACTTGCTTCGGAGTTTAAAGAGTTGCTTTATGTGATGCTTATGATAATTATGGATTGCTTAACATGTTATTTTATGATTTGCTTAGGAGTTTTAAGGTTTTCTTTATAGGGTTGCTTATGAGATTTATGAGTTGCTTAATAAGTTGCTTTATGGGTTGCTTAACAAATTATTTTATGAGAGTTGCTTAACAGGTTGTTTTATGAGTTTCTTTGTGGGTTACCTATGAAATTTATGGGTTGCTTAATAGGTTACTTTATGGGTTACTTATGAGATTTATGTGTTGCTTAATAAGTTGTGTTTATAGGTTGGTTAGAATTCTTAAAATTTATTTGGCTTCTTTTTAAGTTTGTTTTTCTGAATTGACTTGGTTGTTTTAACAAAATTATTAGGTTATTTTTACATTTTATTTGTGAAATTCCTATTCAAATATTTTCACTTGTTAATTTTCTCCATACACAAAATACTTAGTCAATTAAGTTCCATCATCAATAATATACCAAGTTTCATAATCTTTAACTTTAACTTATGTATTATTAATTAAACAACTATTCATTCTAGATGAGACTAATTTTGACATTAAAAATAAAATAGGGGGCTTTTCACAAATATTACATGCATTGTGTGGTATTAGCCCCATAAAGAGTTCCGTAATTTAGTGGCTCAAATTTGTCTTCCTCTTAAATATATTTGTTTGCATGAACTCGTAGTTTTAATATATATAAACTTGTGGCTGAAAAGCATATTGATTAGAAGAACATTTACACAAAAGGCCAAAATATACTCGAGAAAAACATGAATTTCACTTAAGTAACAAAGAATGAGTCTTTCAATTGGAGTGATTGAATTTCTATATAGTCATGCACGATCAGAGGAATCTGACAAATTAAAGATTTTAAAAATAATTCCATATTAATTTGTATATAAAGCTATATCAAGTTTATTTTTAACTACTAAACATATCTAAAAACAAAAATAAATATGTAAAATCTCAAGTTATGACTATATATATTTTATACAGGGTCGGCTGAAGGGTGGGGCGGCTTGGGTCGTTGCCCAAGGCCCCTCAGCGCAAGAGGCCTCAAATTAAGTTTCAGTTTTTTTTTAATAAACCAAAAGACACACTCTTTCCCATATTTATCATCTTACAGTACCAAGGGTGAAGACTCATCCCAAGAAAAGTTATTGCCTAAGGCCCATTGACCCAATAATTCCCTTTAATGTGTCAATTGTTGCACTATTTGAATGACTAATTAATTATATTTTTTAATAATCAATTACCATATATATATATATATATTCATTTCAACTATTCTTTATACACATTACAGATTATATATTTTTCTCATTCTCTATATCTTATATTCTTTAAAATCTGCCATTGGTTTTGTTTGATTTTTACTACAAAGAAAAGGTGAAAGCATATATAGAGGTACACATACACATTCAACTCTTCCTTTTGTTTTTGTTCTTTTATGTGATAAATTTTAATATTGTTGTAACGCCCTGGTTACCACGGTGAACCAAAAATTTAACTCGCTACCCAAGTTCTTTGGTTAAAAACGTGATTCTAGGTATTATTAATAGGCTAAGGTGGAAAATCAATCAAAAGAAAATGATATATTTTATTTAGAACATAAAACTGTTCATGGGCCCATCAAAACATTTAAAAGTTATTTACAACTCAAAATGGTCATTACAGTTTCAAGTTTACAAACCCGCCAACCTAAGCGGCAAAAATAGGGTAAACCCCCTAGTTCCTCTGAGAACTCCTTGATCGTGGTGGTCAAGCAACCGCATATGTACACAGCACCACCTAAACTCTCCACTCAAGGTTGGGTGAGCTTTTCTTTCCCTTTTTCTGAACCACATAGCACCCATGAGCCAAAGCCCAGCAAGAAAACACAGTAATTCATATAAATATTAACAAATGATTATTATTATAATCACACAGAGCTTATAGCTCTGAATAGATGAGTGAATATCACTTGAGGTTCTGGTAAACCATAATGAGTGACTAACAAGCAAGTCACTAACTTAAACAGATGAGTGACTGTTGGGTAAGTCACTAACTTAAACAGATGAGTGACAGCTGGGTAAGTCATTAGCTTAAACAGATGAGTGACTGCTGGGTAAGTCACTAGCTTAAACAGATGAAAGATTGATGGGTAAGTCTCACGGGCTCAACACCCACAGCCATGTGACTAAATAGTCACTGTGGCTCTAAGTGTCTAGCCTTTGGCTAGACAAGCGCAATAGAATTCATTGAACTTGAGGTCGATCCGGCATTAATGCTCTTCTGAGTCATTTAATGCAAATGTCGATTAGATCTAATCTTTATTTTCTTGTGTTGAACACGCTAAGGTTGTTCCTGACTTATGAGTCAGCAATGTGTGACTAGTGCCCAGTACCACTGCCGAACTTGACTAATGAGTCACAGCTTCACAGTTGATACTGACACCTTTGCCAATTCTGACTAATTAGTCAGTGCCATGCACAAGTGAGCAAGATTTGATAAGCATTCAATAATCAATCCATGTCCACATTTACACATTCAACATGCCTCATGAATAACCATGCATGTCACATATGGGGTGCAGTTTTCTTACCTCTGATTCGAGCGAGAATGAATAAAAGAACGACCCTTGAGAACGATCAACCTTTTAGTCCTTTAGCAGTCACCTAGTCATAACCAAATATGGGACACCATCAATAAAATTAGTAACAAAGGTTCCCAAACCAAGATCTAGCCTCCGGGACATCAATCCCCACTAATTCGGGTAGTAAGAACAATCCTGAGGCCTAAAACCAAGTTCCTGATGTCAAAACACTCAAACGGGCTCAAAACCACCCAAGAGTCGTGGCCCTAGGACCTTGAGTCGCGGCCCCCAGCCAAACCAGGAGCAAGGGCCGCGGCGCCCAGCAAGGCCAAAACCTCTCTAGCTGCTTCTTCGAGCTTAGGCCGCGACTCCCAAGAACAGGGTCGTGGCCCCCCACCCAAAACCAGCCAAGAACTCAATCTTCTTCATCCCAAACCCTCCAAAAACATACCTAAACACTTCCAAATCCAAAAATCAAAGTTCCCAAACTTCCCAATGATCCAAAACCATCAAATCCCGAGGCTCAAACGAACCAAAAAATCAATGATTCAAAAAATCCAATTCGAAGCTTAGAAACTCTAAAAACTCAAAACTTAAAACTTAGATTACCTTTGATTAGGTTGTTTCTCGTCAAATCCTTCGGTCAAGAAGCTTCTAATCTTTCCTAGGATCGCTACGCCTCGATCCTTGCTTGATTATGACTCCTAGAACTCAAGATTTCTTTGAAAATGTCTCGAACGATAAAATGAACTAACGGGAAGAGAGAAAGTGTCTTTCTAACGTATGATTCTATCTGACAAGCTACTTCAAGCTTAAGTAACCTCAAATAAAACCTAATGCTCGGGGTCCCGAAAACACCCCCGGGGACATTATAGTCAAAACTCCCAGAATTTCCTCCTGATCTCAATAACTCCCAATTTATTATCAAATAAACATTCTCATTACTCAATATCCCAATAAAAGACCCTGTTATGAAAAAACCGCTTATTCACAATATAAGACCGTCTCATGCCGAATAGCTCAAATATATCCCCATAATAATGAGATCTCATCCACAACTCACATAATGCACCAAAATACACAAATATGCCCTTAACGGGCCAAATTACCAAAACACCCTAATAATCAAATGTGGACCCACATGCATGCATATAACATCATATTAAAATATAATTCACATAAACGTGCATATAATCAGTTAATGACATAATTAAACAGTTATGACCCTCCCGACCTACTAATCCAGCCATTAAACCACATTAGGGATTCCGGGGCATTACAATTATTATTCACATAAATATATATATAACTTAATTTGAAGTATTGATTTTTTAATAGGTTCTTTTCAAAGAGAGGAAAACTTCAAAGTTCAAAGAAAAGAGTCATATTTGACATTATTTTGAATAGTGTTGAACACTTGCTTTTGCTTGCTATAAATCAAGGTTATATCTTTGTTTCATACACTTACTAGTTTAAATGTTCTTATATGCAATAATTTAATTTTTATTTACTTTTCATTGAATTCATTGTGATTTTTTTTTTTTTTTGGTTCTTAAAATTGAAGCATGTCTAGTAGAAAATATCATTTGGGTTATGAAATGCTTAAGAAAAAAAAGAAGAGTGGAAAGTTTAATTAAATCTCAAAGAGGAGCTGTAGATAAGTTTATTATCACTAACAAAAAAGATGAAAGTAAGTCAAGTAAAGAAAATAATGAAGAATCACATTTAGATAATTTATGAGATGATGAAATGTGTGATGATGTGATGATTGATGAAGAATGTCAAGAAAACATTGAAACTGCATGGAAACTAGGAATCTTAAGGATGATTTATATTATATTTATGATCCTGAAAGAAGGAAAAATCTTGATAGTAAATTAATAGACTTATTAGTAGAAAAGGGTCCAATTAAAGTAATTGATTTCAATTTCCTAAAGGATGAAAATGGTAGGCACTGTTCTAACTCTTATTATATAAGAAAGTTGTTAAATGGAGAAAAATATGATAGAAGATGGTTAATGTATTCAAAAGATTTTGATCAAGTATATTATTTTTGTTGTAAATTGTTTGGTAAAAAATCAAGTATGATAAGTCAATTGGGTAACAAAGGAACTAAAGATTGGAAACATCTAAGTGATAAGTTGAAGAGTCATGGAACAAGTAATGAACATATAATTAACATGAGTGCTTGGTTTGATTTAGAATTGAGATTATCGAAGAACAAAACAATTGATAAAGATGCTCAAGAAAGACTTAATAAAGAGAAAGAACATTGAATGAATGTTTTAGTAAGAATAATTGCAATTGTAAAAAATCTAGCTAAGAACAATTTCGCATTTCGTGGAAGTAATGAAAAGATCTACCATGAAAACAATGGAAATGTTTTGAGTTTAATTGAAATGATTGCTGAATTCGATCCAATAATGAAAGAACATGTTCGACGTATTCAAAATAGTGAAATTCATAATCATTATTTGTGACATAATATTCCAAATGAGTTGATACAATTGTTGGCAAGTGATGTGAAAAATATAATTTTGATAAAATTAAAGAAGCAAAATATTTTCAGTTATACTTGATTGTACTCCTGATGTAAATCATCAAGAACAAATATCTCTTATATTGAGGTGTGTAGATAGTTCATCTAGTCCAATAAAAGTGGAAGAATATTTTTTGGGATTCTTGAAAGTGAATGACACTTCAGGAAAATGTCTATTTGATGAACTTACAAAAGAAATTGAAACTTGACATCAATGATATAAGAGGGCAAGGATATGATAATGGATCTAACATGAAAGAAAAACACAAAGGTGTACAAAAAAGATTATTAGATATAGATCCTAAAGCATTATATACACCTTGTGGTTTTCATAATCTTAATTTAGTGCTTTGTGATGTTGTTAATTCTTGTGCAGAAAACCAGAAAAGAACTAAAGTGCAGAAAATAAAAACACACAAGGTTTTTATATGTGGTATCAGCAATCCTTGCAGATTATTACTAGACCGCGAGGCCACGCCCAGAGATAAGATTCATTAGTAAGATCACAAAAATATAAAGTTTTTGACTTATGCATAAATAGACTCCCTCTTATTATATGTCGCAAGCTTGATGTATTCCACCTTGACAAATGAACCTTGCTGAACCTTCAAGAATACGAACTCCCTTCAATCTGCTTGAAGTGTGCTTGCTTCCTCCCGAAGCAAGACTTGAAGCACCTTCTCCCGAAGGCTTGAAGAACCTTCTCCCGAAGGTTTGCACTTTGTTCTCTTCCTTTGTAGAACTGTTTGAAGACTCAAAACAATTACAAGGACACTGAAAAACAGAGGTAGAGTCGAACTCACTCACCTCTACAAAACAAAGACTCTCTTTTACAATAAGAATGAAATACAAAAGGAGATAACTAAAACCTAGCAGCCAATATGAGTATTTATAGTCATTATACTCATATTGGGCAGCTAATACACGGTCTAAACCGACCTAAGCTCACAAGGAAACTTTCCTAAAAGAATTCTTCAATTTGACAGGATTTCCTGATTCTGTAGCTACTAAATCGTGAGCTATATATGGTAACAATCCATCCTTTGTTGTGGGAATCAAGGCTTCCATTTTATAACCTGATCATGCAACAAAACTCAATTATATGGTCAGATACAATGAGGTAATCGGCTAGCAAAAGACAGCTCAAAAAGTGTTTATTTTATCATAATAAAGACACTATTTTTGGCAAACTTTCCTAATATAGAAAAGTTTGTCATCAATTATACCTTTATTATTTAAAACAAATAAAACATGTATCAACAATATATATTTATATAAAGCCGAATATAATAAGAAAATACAAAATATTTTTGTCAAATTAAATATGCCAAAAATGGAATTAACAATAGGGAAAATAGATTTGTAGCTACTATGATTTCAGCTAAAGAAATTGCAAGTGAGATGGAAATAGAGCCTAAATTTTGTGAAAAACGTGCAATTCGTAGGAAAAAGAAATTTGATGAAAATGTTGATGATGATATAATTAAATTTGAAGAATCATTCTGGATTGATTATTTTCTTTGCATTATTGACCAAATTATTTGTTCTATTAAAAATAGATTTGAACAATATCAAGTGTATGCAAATATTTTTGGTTTTTTATTCAGTGTGAAGAAACAAAAAGTATTGGATGAAGATAGTTTGAAAAATCTCTGTTTAAATCTTGAGGATGTTTTAAAATTCAATGAATTTTCTGATATTGTTTTTAGAATTAAAAGTGTTGAGGCAAATTTTCCAAATGAAAATAGCAACTTAATTGAAATACATGATTCCAGTCTCTGTTGCTTTTACAGAGAGAAGTTTTTCAAAGTTAAAATTAATAAAATCTTATTTAAGATCAACTATGTTGGAAGAACAATTGAGTAGGTTAGCTATGTTGTCTATCAAAAATAATTTCCTTGATAAACTTCATTACAATGATTTCATTAGCAAGTTTGCATCTCAAAAAGCGAGAAAGATACACTTTTAAATAATCCATTTGTTGTTATCTCTTCTATTTTAATCATTGTGTTTATATTGATGTTCTAATTAGGTTTCAAGACTTGAAGATTGTTTATTGTGGAAAAATTAAAGAAAAGCTTGTTGGATGAATGGATCTAAATTTTTTTTTTTTTTTTTTTTTTTGGTTATGTTGTTTTGGTTGGATTAAAATCTTATATGGGCACATATGTATAATATATAATGCTATTATAAAGTGTGATATAAAATTAAGTGACCAATTATGTTATAAATATCATATGGTATTAAAGTGTCATGAATTTAATGTGTAGAAACAGGAAAGTAAATTTTTTATTTTATAATAGGCAAAATTGGAAATCACTAATTATAAATTAGGGTTGTGGTCTCCTATATATATACATATATATGGAAGACTTCTCAATGGTTACTACCCATAAATGGGTACTAAGAATTATGATGATGTGGCAACATAGTGACTTGGTATAGCAAGTCACCAACACATAACTATTTTTTTTCTACATTAATTTTGAATTTAGTTATTTTTTTCTGTCATAATTAATGTTGTTTCCAACCGGTGAGAGACACTTGCTATATTTAGAAATTGACATGCATTTGAAAAATAAAAAGTTTACAATATTGTATTTTCATAATAAATACACGTTTTATATCAGGTAACACTTACAAAAAATTTTAAAAATCAAAATTTATTTTTACAAATATTAATTAACAACTATAATATGAATCATTGATCTTAATCCAATGGTTAATATTAAAGTAACCATCCATGGGTAGTAACCATTAAGAGTGCACCCATATATATATATATATATATATGTATCATTCTATTTTGTCTGTCATCTCATTAACAGAAAAGAAAAGAGAGATTCTTCTCTCATAGAGATATATATTATATAGTAAGATCTAAACTCTCTGTGCAATCTCCAACAATGGCTTCATGTTAGTGCTTCCGCTCTTGTGTTAATCTTCTTCTTTAATTTAGCAAAGGATCTATGCATACATGATTTATGATTTCTCATATATGCATTTATAGGGACATGATTTTGAATTATGTGTTGGAGATTATTGTTTGTTCATGTTATTTGAGTGCATTAGAAATTTTAACAAGTAGTACCAGAGCCACATTTGCTGAATTTATTGAAGATTTGATGATTTTGTTCATAGAAATTTGGAGATTTTCTACATATTTTTATCTTTCTGAATAATATTGTCGCTAGAATTTGTTTCAATGCATATGATTCAATTTTTTATCTTGTTCGAATTTATATCAATGTGTATATTTACACGTTTGATGTGTTGATTGAAGTCTGTGCCCATTTTTAATGTTCCAATGCCATAATATATTTGGTGATTAGGGTTAATAAGTCATTTTCTTATTAATTACAATCCAAGATGAGATTTTGACACCCGAAATGCAACTATGCCAGTAACGTTATTAAAATGCAATAATATTATGATATATTAATAATTAATATATTATGATATCATTGAAATGCCAAGATATAAAGCAGCCTTTATTTCTAGGTAATTATATTTTACATCGGGCATAGAAATATGGGAGTGACTTACATGATATCTCAACTATATTTTTTGTCGAGGGTTGATTTTTTATGCCATTTTTTATATATGAATAGATAGGGTAGCAAGCTTCTGATGCATGTATATATTATGTGCTTATTACGGTTGATTTATACTCAGGCGTTATTATTCTTTTGGATAGTTACTAAATATATATATATATTCATCTACGGTTTCATTTAAATAATTTTGTACAGATTTTCAATTTGGTTTATATTTAATTGAAAGATAAAAGGTTAAGGATTGATAATTTTTTAAGGAACAATTAAATTTAAAATTTGGTTTTGGAAAATTTCTTAAGGATGTCTAATATTTTGAATAGATTAATTGAAACAATATGTTGCCAAAGTGACATCTTTTGTGTAAATTAATTTATTTAAAATATTAAGATGTGTGTTTGTAATTTATGCTTATATTAACTGACCCAAAGGTAAGTGAATATTTCGTTGAATTTCATACATACCTGTGGTGATAAATGTGTGACAATTATAAGGTATTTTGTGTGAGCAATATGTTAGTCCAAAGATTGACTTATTGTTTGACATAATTTATTGTCAATGTTTGATTGCTACAACAAAAATATCGCTTACAGTTAATATTATTGTTCAAAGACTTAATATTAATGTTTTGCTTGGTATCTTGAGATGGGATTAACCAAATTTTGAATTTATTGTTTGATTATGCATATTGATGTGAGCTTATTTTGTTTGTTTTGTTCTATATTCAGCTAGTTCATCTTCTGCTGCCTCAATATCTGCTAATATTAATTCTATTCTTATGCTTAATGGGAGAAATTTCAAGGATTGGAAAAGGAACTTACTTATAGTTCTGGGATGTATGGATTTAGACCATGCATTAAGGGATGAACAACCTACATCTGTCACTAAGGAAAACACCCGCGATGAGAAAATGGATTTTGAGAGGTGGGATCGTTCAAATCGCATGAGTTTAATGATTATGAAACACAGCATTCCAGAAGCCTTTTGGGGCACAGAATCTGAAGGGATTAATAAGGCCAAGAATTTCCTTGAATAAATTAAGGAACATTTTGCTAAAAACGATAAGGTTGAAATGACAACTGTACGCCCTAAAAACCCACACACTTTGGCGAGCTAGAGAATGGTCTAATTCGATCTGTCACATGTCATCCGTCCACCCGGAGCTGTTTATTACGGGCCTCTATCTAGCCAACCCGAGCTGGTTAGAGATTTAGCTGCTACTTGGAGCCATCGTGTCAGCAATATGAGTGTCACGAGCTAGCGCCGCATTAAGCTTGTGATGCGGCAGAGATCTGACACCCGAATCCTTGTAAAGTCAACCACGCAATATAAACGTGTGTATACCAGACATCACGTGTTTGTTCTATTCCTGATTTCTCGGATGCGTAGTATAAACGTGCGTGTTCGAACATCCCGCATCTGATTTGGGCCATGCGGCCCATTACCCATCCTTACCTATTGATTAGACCTCACTTCACTGTAAGGTTTAGGAATTAATCATCAGTGTCACAGAGATGACGTGAAGGATAAAGAGATCACAGGATGACTCCATTGCCAACCCAGATATCATCTTCCTATGAATACCAAGACCCTGGGTTGTGCAAGGGGTTGGGAGATTTTTTGTAAAGAAGCACTTTGTAAGAAATAGTCAAGAGATATCAATAATATCGACTGGTGGACTAGAGGGATTTTAACCTTCGAACCACCTAAAAAAGGAGTGACCATCTTTCTATTGCTATTAGTTTCCCAAGTCTAGATTATAATTCTTTTCATATTACTGTTCACCAATTTTCACTAATCCATCCTACTTATTCGTATAATTATCTGTTGGCGAAAAATCGCGTCAACAACAACAGTTCTAGGTTCTTTGATGACCATGAAGTATAAGGGTCAAGGAAATGTAAGGGAGTACATTATGGAAATGCATCATATTGTCTCAAGGCTTAAGACACTTAAGATTGAGCTTTCTAATGATGTGCTAGTGCTTATTGTTTTGTTAACGCTTCCTGCACAGTTTAACCAATTTAAAATTAGTTACAACTGTCAAAAGGAGAAATGGACTCTCAATGAGCTCATTTCTCACTATGTGCAAGAGGAAGAAAGGTTAAAAAAGGACAAGACTGAAAGTGCTCAGTTGGCCACTGCCCCTAAGGATAAGGGCAAGAAAAGGAAATTTGAGAATGAAGCTGCTAAAGGTCCATCCCAAAAGAAACAACATAAGGATTCAGAAGGTTGTTACTTTTGCAACAAGCCTGGACATGTGAAGAAAGATTGTGCCAAGTATCATGCATGGTGTGCAAAGAAAGGTATGATTCTTACTTTGGTCTGTTCTGAGGTTAATTTAGCTTCAGTACCTAGGAACACTTGGTGGATAGATTCTGGTGCTACTACTCACATAAGTGTTTCTAGGCAGGGTTTCCCAAGCTACCGAAAGCCAAGTGATTGTGAAAGACACATCTTCGTGGGCGATGGAAAATCGGTGGAAGTTGAAGCAATTGGGCATTTTAGGTTGTTGTTAGGAACTAGTTTTTATTTGGATTTGAAAGACATTTTTATTGTACCGTCG
Source organism: Humulus lupulus (assembly GCF_963169125.1). NCBI lineage: Eukaryota > Viridiplantae > Streptophyta > Magnoliopsida > Rosales > Cannabaceae > Humulus > Humulus lupulus. Next base: position 177,644,131 of record NC_084793.1, read on the forward strand.
TTTAAACGAAATTTAGTATCTGTTTCTTTGTTGGAAAAATTTGGATATTGTTGTTCTTTTGGAAACAATCATTTTAGTTGGTCTTTAAATTCAAATGTTGTTGGAACTAGTTACTTGAATGCTTATAACAACCTTTATTTGCTAGAAACAATTGCATCCTATAATGAAACCTTGCATGTGGATTCACGTGGTACTAAACACAAATTAAATAAGGACAATTCAGCGTCATTATGGCATAAGCGCTTAGGTCATATCTCAAAAAGTAGAGTTGAGCGCCTTGTGTCTGATGGAATTTTAGAGTCTCTTGACTTTACAGACTTTGATGTTTGTGTCGATTGTATCAAGGGAAAACAGACCAAAACTAAGAGATTAGGTGCCACAGATCTTCAGATGTCTTAAAATTGATTCATACAGATATTTGTGGGCCATTCCCTACAACATCATGGAATGGTCAGCAATATTTCATATCATTCATAGAAGATTACTCACGTTATGGGTACCTATATCTCATTCATGAAAAGTCCCAGTCTCTGGATGTGTTCAAAGCGTATAAAGTTGAAGTTGAGAATAAACTCAACAAAAGGATTAAAAGCGTCAGATCTGATTGTGGTGGTGAGTACTACGACAGATATGATGGCTCAAACGAACAATGTCCAGGACCGTTTGCTAAATTCCTAGAGGAATGCAGTATTGTCCCACAGTACACCATGCCAAGATCACCTAGCATGAATGGTGTTGCTAAATAGGACTCTTAAGGATATGGTAAGAAGTATGATTGCTCATTCTACCTTACCTGAGTCCCTCTGGGGAGAAGCATTAAAGACATCAACTTACATTCTGAATAGAGTACCAACTAAAGCAGTTGCAAAAACACCTTATGAGCTTTAGATAGGTCGAAAGCCTAGTCTAAAACACTTTCACATTCGGGGATGTCCAGCTGAGGCAAGGCCTTATAAGCCACATGAAAAGAAATTGGACTCCAAAACAGTGAGCAGCTACTTTATTGGTTATTCTGAGCGATCTAGGGGCTATAAGTTTTATGATCCCACAATTAAAAATATTTTTAAGACGGGAACTGCAACATTTTTTAAGGATGTTGAGTTTAGGGGGAGAAATAAGGTTAGAGACATTGCTTTTGAGGAGGAATTGAGTTCAAATTCATTTCCTACTATAATTTTTGACAATGTTCAAGCTTCTACACCTATCATTGTTCAAGAAATGAATCTAGAACCTCAACAAGACAATGTTGAACAACCCCCAATTCAAGATGAGGTAATTTTTCCAGAAGAACAAACTCAACAACCTCAAGAACCAGAGTCATTAAGAAGGTCCACAAGAGAAAGAAGAAATTCTATTTCGAATGATTATGTTGTATTTCTTCAAGAACACGAGGATGACAATGGAATGATGGAAGATGATTCAATCAATTTTCATCTGGCCATTAAAGTTCTAACTCTCAAAAGTGGATTGATGCCATGAAAGAAGAGTATAGGTTTATGCAAGACAATAAAGTTTGGGAACATGTCCCATTACCAGACGGTGCAAAACCAATTGGTTGTAAATGGATATTTAAAACCAAGAGGGATGCAAATGGTAATGTGGAGAGGTATAAAGAGCGTCTTGTAGCTAAAGGTTATACTAAAAAAGAAGGCATTGATTATACAGAGACTTTCTCTCCAGTTTCATCGAAAGATTCTTTTAGAATAATAATGGCACTTGTTGCTCACCTTGATCTTGAGCTACATTAAATGGATGTTAAAATCGTGTTTCTCAATGGATACATTGACGAGATAATTTATATGGTGCAACCAGAAAACTGTGTCAAGAGAGCCAAAGAATATGGTTTGCAAATTGACAAAATCCATCTATGGACTCAAGCAAGCTTCTCCTCAATGGTATCACAAATTTCACCAAGTAATTATCTCATTAGGTTTTGAGATGAATGTTGTTGATGATTGTATATATCACAAGTTCAGTGGGAGTAAGTATATATTCCTGATTCTATATGTCGATGACATATTGCTTGCCACTAATGATATAGACTTATTGCACGAAACCAAGAGATTTCTATCTAAGCATTTTGAAATGAAAGATCTTGGGGACGCCTCTTTTGTATTAGGAATTCAGATACATCGAGATCGTTCTCGAGGTATTCTTGGATTATCATAAAAGAGCTATATTGATAAAGTACTCAAAAGATTTGGCATGCAAGATTGTAGACCGGGTGATACCCCTGTTGCTAAAGGAGACAAATTCAATCTTAGTCAGTGCCCTAAAAGTAACCTTGAAATTCAAGAAATGCAAAAGATTCCCTATGCATCAGCTGTTGGAAGTCTGATGTATGCTCAAGTTTGTACGTGTCCGGATATTGCGTACATTGTTGGAATGTTAGGCAGATATTTAAGCAATCTTGGTATGGACCATTGGATAACAGCCAAGAGGGTTATGAGGTATCTTCAGAGAACAAAATGTTACATGTGCACATATAAGAAATCAGATCGTTTGGAGGTCGTAAGGTATTCTGATTCTGATTTCGCTGGGTGCCAGGATAGCAGAAATTCTACATCAGGCTATATTTACATGTTAGCTGGAGGAGCTATTTCTTGGAAAAGTGACAAACATACACTTGTAGCTTCTTCCACTATGGCAGCAGAATTTGTAGCATGTTATGAGGCATCGAATCATGGAATATGGCTGCGAAACTTTGTCACTAGGCTGCGCATTTTGGAGAATGTAGAAAGACCACTCAAGTTATTTTGTAACAATAATTCAGCAGTATTGTATCCCAACAACAACAGGAGCTCATCCAAGTCAAAGCATATTGACATAAAGTTCCTAGTTGTGAAAGAAAGAGTGCAGAGTGGACAAATATCAATAGAGCACATTGGGACACACTCGATGATAGTGGATCCGCTCACAAAGGGATTACCACCCGAGGTCTTTCATGAGCACATTGCTCATATGAGTGTTGTATTGTTAGATGATATCATGATTTAGTGGGAGTTTGTATTTTTATTTGCTTTATGTTTATTTCAGACATTTATGTATTTGGTTATTTTTCTGATCAGAAATGAAGTTTTTCAGTTCATTCACTCTGTTTTTTGTTATTCTTACCTCACTAAAGTTTAAGGAGGACCAGTTGGAAATAAACATGTTTGGTTCACATTGCATGTAATTTCCATGCTACGCATCCATGATTGATCTATGTCATTTGACTGTATTTATATATGTGACCATTGATGGGTTTAGTCATGATTAATATGACAAAGACCGCTTTGATCCTATATGGATATGGTTGATAGAAGATATTGTTAAAGAATACCTTTATATGATAGCAAATTTTGTGCTCATAAGGTTGTACCTTTATAAGGAAACATATGTTGCTCAAGTGGGAGATTGTTGGATTAAAATCATATTTTATGGGCACATATGTATAATGTATAATGTTATTATAAAGTGTGATATAAAATTAAGTGACCAATTATGTTATAAATGTCATAGGGTATTAAAGTGTCATGGATTTAATGTGTAGAAACACGAAAGTGAATTTTTAATTTTATAATGGACAAAATTGGAAATCACTAATTATATATTAGGGTTGTGGTTCCCTATATATATGTATCATTATATTCTGTCTGTTATCCCATTAGCAGAAAAGAAAAGAGAGACTCTTCTCTCATAGAGATACATATTATATAGGAAGATCTAAACCCTCTATGCAATCTTCAACAATGACATCAGGTTAGTGCTTCCGCTCTTGTGTTAATCTTCTTCTTTAATTTAACAAAGGATCTATAGAGTCATGATTTAGGATTTCTCATATATGCATTTATAGTGACATGATTTTGGATTATGTGTTGGAGATTATTGTTTGTTCATGTAATTTGAGTGCATTAGAAATTCTAACAGTTTTTGTTGTAATTATATTTAGAATATATGTTAGTTGAATTTTTTTTAATTATGTTTAATGATATATTTGTGTTTAAAAGTATTTTTTTTTAATAAAAACCTCATTTCAAAGTTTGGCCCTAGGCCTCTCCTAAGACGTCCTTGATTTTATATTTATATACATATATAGGAATTTTTCTATAGGGGTTTCACTTTAAGCCCTACTGGTGGGGCTCTCAGTGTTCTCGACCCGTGAATAGTTTTTGACACGATTTTTTTTTATGACTGTGTATATTGTAGCTATTTAGGGTATCCTGCAAATTTTCAGAAAATTCCGAATAGTTTACAGTACCGAAAACTAGATTCAAACATGTTGTTGCGCGCGTGACTAATTTTTTTTATGCGCGTGAAAAACAACATGTTTGAACCTAGTTTTTGGTACTGTAAACTATTCGGAATTTTATGAAAATTTGCAGGATGTTCTAAATAGCTACAATATACATAGTCATAATAAAAAACCGTGCCGAAAACTGTTCAGGAGTCGAAAAACAGTAAGAGTCCTACCAGTAGAGCTTAAAGTGAAGCCCCTATAGAAGAATTGTCCTATAACATCTATACATTTAATCTCTTATTAAATTCATACACTTTGGTTACATTTTCATGATAAGGTATACACACACACGTAGTTTTTAGGCATATTCTTTCTTTAAGCTTATAATTTCATGGGCTTATTTTAATATTATTAAGACATGAGAAAAGAGAGAAGGGTGAGAGATCAGGGTGAAAAATACTATATTTTTGAATAAAAAGTTTTAGTTTATATAGTTTTGAAATAAAAATTCATTTATGGTATCAATCAATTATAAATTATAGATATAGGTATTAATAAGAAAAATCTCTAAAAAAATCACAACTTCACTATCCTATATAATAATTTTTTTTTCAATCTATATTGATGCTTTTTTGTTCCAAATTGCAAAAAAAGAAACAAAAAATATTTTAATTCATTCAAGGTAAAATAAAAATAGTATTAAGAAATAAAATAATATATAAATAAATAGATAAAAATTGCAACACATGCCTTGCATGTGACATGTGCCACTCTCACTAGTATATAAACAAAATTTATATTCTATGGTTAAATTGGACTATTTTTTTTAGTGTAAAGAGGACTGTTGAATTTTTTTTTCTTTCATATATATAATTATTTCCACAATTTTCTCTTCAATTATATTATAGTCAACTTTGTACAATAGATTAATGGAAAGTACTATTGTCGTTAATAAAAGGTAAATTTTGAGCACCTTTTAATATGATAAATCAAGAAATAAAACCGACAACTTTTGACCTTGGTTTTTCCATGTCTTTATTTTTACTCACACCAAACACTCTGACAATCAGCGTCAAAAGAATTAATTTATTATGTTGGAATTTCGACTCTGCAAGCAAGACCAATACGCACAACTCATGATGACTCTTTCCATTTAATCTCTCTCTCTCTATATATATATATTCCTCTATCTATATATATATACATACACGCCAACCCAAATCTTTCCTCCTCTATTATGATGATCCCTTTTTTTCCTTTTTTATTTATTTATATGTATATATTCAATTGTCGGCATGTCCTATATTCAAATACTCAATTAGCGAAATACATATTATTTAACATTTGTTTTTACTAACTGATTAAAAGCATGACCATTTAGTATTGGTTAATATATAAATTGTTTATTTTAGAAGTTGTGGAGGATTGTGCATTAATGCAAAAGTAAATATTACTTTAGACATTGGGTTTTACAAAATTTACTGATCGATTCATGTATTTTGTTAAATGACAATTTGAACACTCTGTTTTACAAAATGAAACAAATTAATACCTTGAGTCTGATTTTGGTCAAACTATTTTTCAATATGACCAAAATACTCTTATATTTTATTAATTAGTTAATTTAATAATATAAAAAACAAATAAAATTAAATATAAAAACATATTTTAATTATTAAATACATTTAAATAAATTAAAATATAAATATAATTTTAATGAATTAAAATCAAAATTAAAACATATTGTTTGTAACGCCCTGATTACTCCAAGACCGTTATTGTGGACTTTAAACAGTGCTTAACTCGCTAAACGAGTCATTTTGTTGTAAACGTGCATCTAGGTGTCATTAATAGGCCAGAGTGAAAATCTTGATTAAAAGGAATGAATATATTTTATTTAAAACATTAAATTGTACATGGGCCCATAAAAGTGTTTACACAGTTATTTATAATCCAAAATGGTCATTACAGTGTAAAAATTACAATCCGCTGACCTAAGCGGCAAAAATAGGGTCAGCCCTAGTTTCTTGGAGAAGCACATTGGCCGTGGTGGTCAAGCGACCGCATATGTACACATCGGGGCTCCGCACCTTAATCAAATAGTGAGTCACACTCTGGGGCTCCGCACCATAATCAGATGGATGACTAATGAGTCACACTCTCGGGCTCCGCGCCCTAATCAGATAAGTGACTAATGAGACATACTCTGGAGCTCCGCACCCTAATCAAATAAGTGACTAATGAGTCACACTCTGAATAGATGACTAATGAGTCTATCTCTAGGGATCTGCTCCCTAAGTCACGTGACATTCAGTCACCTGAGCCTTTTTGGCTCTGGCTCTACATAACTAGCCTTTAGACTAGACAAGCGCTTTTAGTTTTCATCGAACTTAGGGTCGGTTAAGCATTTCATGCTCATGTTGATTAGATCTAATCATTTCGGTCTGTGTTAAACACATTAATGTCGTTCTTTACTCTTAAGTCAATACCATACGATTAACGCTAAGTATCACCGTTGAACTTGACTGATAAGTCACAACTTCAGGATCAATACTAAACACCATTGTCATTTTCTGACTAATAAGTCAGTACCATACACAGATAAGCAAAGCTGCTATGCATTTACAATGCAATAAATGTCAATATATAGAGCACTCAAAATGCTTCATCAATAACCATACATGTCACATATTGGGTGTAGTTTTCTTACCTCTAGTTCAAGCGTGAAATAATAAAAGAACGACCCTTGAGAACGATCGATCCTTAAGTCCCTTAGCGATCACCTAGTCATAACCAAATATGAAATCTCATTAATAAAATAAATGATAAAAGGTTCATGGTCTAAAACCCCGCTTCGGGACCACTCCTGTGCTCTCAGGACTTCCAATCCACCCAACGGGGTGGTGGAACCATCTCTCAAGCCCCCAAAGTCCTCCCATGCCCTAAAAATAGGTCTAGCTGAAATAGACATAGCGCTGGGGCACTGCCCCAAGTCAGAGAGCACTCGAGCTCTCCCTTGCCTAGTGCTGGGGCGCCAGTTCGACAGACCAGAAATTTCTGGTTTTTTTCTCCTGCGTTTTCCACTGAATACCAAGCTTCAAAACAAACCCAAACACCATCCAAACTTATAATTTTACCCCAAAACTTCATCTATACCCCAACCTCATCAAAACCCAAGCTTTATACCTCTTAAAACCACACCAAATACCCAGTTCTATAATCAAGAATCCAAAGCTTTAAAACTAACCTTTAAAATAGAGCAAACTAGAAAATCAAAATGAAATCCTTACCTTAAACACAGAATTGAATCCCCTTCAGCTACTGATCACAACCCCAAACCCTCAAGCTTTGATCCCCAAGCTTCAATCTCCACTTAGCCTTAAACACCAATCCAAGAGGATGAGAGAGAGAGGTAATCGGGAGAGAGAAAGAAGGTTTAATTTCCTTCTCAGCCACCCAAGGGTAAAACCGTCATTTCCCGTCTATCCCATTAATTATAATTAACGTCCTCCAATTCTCGCTACTCCCAATATCCTTAAATAATTACCAAATAATTTCTCTCATTACCCGACCCCAGTAATGTACTAAATTACCAAATTACCCCTAGGCTCGCCCCGAGCCCGGTAATTAATCCAGTTATAACCAAACTGCTAATCTTGCATTCTAGGATCGTCTCATGCCGAATAGCTCGAACATATCCACATTATAATGTGGTCTCATCCATAAATCATAACATATGCACATAAATATACAAATATAAAATTATCACCATATAATCATGCATTTAATCACGTAATTGCATAATAAATCAATTATGGCACTCCTGGCCCCCTAATCCAAGCATTAAGCCACATTAGGGAATTTGGGACAATACATTGTTGATGCAGTTTTTCACCAACATTGTATTAAGAAATTAAACAGGTAGATTAGTGTTAGATTATAAAGCATAATGAACTGATAAACATTCACTCAAAAGCATAGAACTTTTACGTGGTTAAGTGGTTGAATCCATCTAGTCCACGAGTCAATATTATTACTTTTCACTCTCTATTCCTGCAGATTTTCGACAATACAAAAGTCCCCCCCCCCCCCCCCCCCCTTTTCCTATCCAATATTACTAGTATTTATAGGGGAATTCCACGGATACTGGTTGAGCCACACGATCTGGACAATATCCCTAAGGCTTTTCGGGGTATCGTGTATGAGACGGCGAGTCACATGGTGGGCCATGCGTACAAAGCTAGTTCCAGGGATCTGAGGGCCATAGAAGAGCACAGCCCGAAAGACGTCCTCGAATCTTCTACTTTTCCCACTTATAACATTTCCTCTTCTTTTTTTTATTTTTTTGTTGACTTGCTTCGTTATTCTGCAATCTATCTTGCTTTAATACTGAAGCATAGCTCGTGTTAAAGCCTGGAATGAAGAACTCTGAGCTGCCTTAACTACTACCCAAGAGAATGAGCAGGCTGCCAGAGCTGCCCTAAGTGTTCCCCAAGAGAGTGAGCATGCTGCCAAAGCTGCTCTTATTTCTTCTCAATAGGGCGAGCAGTTTGTGAAGGCCGCACTGTCTACCTCTCAGGCTCAGGTCGTAGAGGCGAGTTGTCATGCTGATCAGCTTCAAGTCGAGAACGACGAACTCAAATCGAAGCTGGTCGAGGCTGAGGCTAAGGCCAAGGAGGAAGGTACAATTTCCTCGTCGACAATGGAGGAAATGCTTTACCGTTGCTGGGATTTTAACTAGGAAGGGAACTTCTCTTTCATGCAGCCTGAGCTGTGGGACCCGTATCTTGCTAGATTCAAGATTCGCTTTTAGGAGGAACCCTCGGAGATTGGCGAGGCTTCCAGAGCTGCAGAGGGATATGGTGAGGAGGTCACCTCGGTGGAGCGAGCTGACAGAGCTCAATGACTTTTTTATTGTTTTGTAACAATCCCTCAGGATCAAAACAATTGCCTTCAGGCTTAGTTCGAGGTTTTTTCTCCTCGAGAAGATAATATATTTTTATTTTAATATACACCTAACTTGTGATCTATTTGTCTTTCCCTTATTATTTTCTCATGTTTATGAATCCTTAGACTCTTGTACATTTGAAATCTTAGGGATGAACTTTTAGATCGAGATAGATTTTATCAATATCTTGGTTGTATCCAAGATTTTGCTCGCTTATTTGCATCATACATGTTAAGAATTAGGCCTCGGACCTAGTTATATCCAGGGTTTTTAATGAATCAGGCATGTTAGGAATCAGGCCTCGAACCTGGTTATATCCAAGGTTTTTAATGAACTTAATAGTATTATACCTGTTAGGAATCAGGCCTCAGACCTGGTTATATCCAGGGTTTTCAACGATTTTTTAGACTTAGTTCGCGCTACGTTTATTGAAAACTCTAGATTTTTTAAAAAGTCGTTGAATAATCAATTTCTCCAAGCTTCTAAGTTTTATTTTTTATCTCAGTAAGCTTAATTTTCTCAAAAAATCACCTCGGTTATGTGCCCCCCAAGTAACCAGAACGTATAAACGTTCCTGGTTGCTTTTACAATGTGAGAACACAAGCTCGTAATAATAAAACTAAGAAATGGTTATTTCATAATCCATCTGTTACTTAATTGAAATGAATTTTATAAATAAGTCTTACATTGATGGTAATAGTATTGATAATACTTTTTCAAATGGAGAGCATTCCAGGTCCGTGGGACTATTTCCCCATTTATTCGGGCTAGCTTAAAAGTTCCTTAGCGTAAGACTTCTACGATCTGGTACGGTCCTTCCCAGTTCGGGCCTAACACACCATCCTTGGGATCTTTATTCGCCAAAAAGACCCTTCAAAGAACCAGATCGCCTAATCTGAGTTTGCGTCCCTTGACCTTTGAATTGAAATAAAGAGTGAATTTTTATTGATAATGGGCTAGCTATAACTGCGATGCCTCTCTTTTTTCTTCGATCAGATCGAGGGATCCCCTAAGAAGGTCGTTGTTATGATATTGATCAAATGTCCTTTGCTTGTGAGTAGTCACCATTGCCTATATCGAAATCATGGCCTCTCTTCCGAAGGTTAGGGAAAAGGGAGTATGTCCCGTGGAGGTTCTATGAGAAGTTCGGTAGGCCCAAAGTACTTGTGGGAGCTGCTCGGGCCATAATCCTTTAGCTTCATCCAACCTTTTCTTCAGGCTTGTCTTGAGGGTCTTATTTACAGCCTCGACCTGCCCATTGGCTTGTGCATATGCTACCAGTGAGAAACTCTTCGTTATGTCGTATCTCTATGAAAAGATCACTATCGAATTGCATCCCATTGTCTGATAAAATCTTTTTAGGGAGTCCAAACTAACATACGATATTCTTCACCACGAAATCCAAAACTCTCTTTGAGGTGATCGTTGCCAGAGGTTCAGCCTCTACCCACCTTGTGAAGTAATCGATCGTCACTATCGCATATCGAATTCCTCCTTTTCCTATAGGTAGGGAACCTATCAGGTCAATTCCCCATGCTACAAATCGCCAAGGGGATGAAATCAATGTTAGCTCGACTGGCGCAGCTCGGGCAACTATGGCGAAACACTGACATTTGTCACACTTCTGAACATACGAGATAGAATCTTTTGTTAAACTGGGCCAGAAATATCCATGTCTTAGTACCTTCAGCGCTAGGTTTTGCCCCTAGTGTGATCTCCACAAAAACCTTTGTGTATTTCTTGTAAAATGGTTTTGGCTTCCTTGGGCAGAACACATCATAGGAGGGGCAATGAATGACCTCAACGATAAAGCATTCCATCAACTATTACATATCGTGGAGCTTGATAAAGCAGTTTTCTCACGTCTTTTCTATCATCAGGTAGTGCCCCAGTCGTGATATATTCCATTATAGGAGTCATCCAGGTTGGTCTTATGTCAATCATTCCTACCTCCATTGTTTCTCCCGTTATACTTGGGCTTTCCAAGAATTCCACTGGTACTACATTCAATGTTTCAGCCTCTTTGGTGGTAGCAAGTCATGCCAGAGCATCGGCGTTAGAGTTATGCTCGTGGGGTATCTGTTCAACAGAGCTAAACTCAAATTCAGACAATCCCCCCTTTACCTTAGCCAGATAGGCCGCCATCTTGATGCCTCGAGCTTGATATTCTCCCAATATCTGATTTACCACGAGTTGGGAATCACTATAGCATTGGATGGCTTTCACCTTCAGCTCCTTTGGCACCCTCATCCCTGCCAACCTCATACTCTAATTCGTTGTTGGATGCTTCAAATCCAAATCTGAGAGCTGTGTGGAATCGATGTCCTTTGTAACGACCCAAATTCACTATTAAGGCTTAAGGGCCTTGAGTAGTGTGTCTGGAGGGCATAATGGGATTTTGTGTGTGACTTTAATGAGTTTAATGCATGATTATGATTTAATGCACGTTATATGACTATTTGATTATTTGAGATGCATGACTATGTGAATTAGTATGCATGTAGACCTGATTATCTTAGAAAGAGCATAATTGTAATTTGGCCATTTTGGGCATGACTGTGTTGATATCTGTGATCTATGACTCGAGAGGATCCTAGAATGAGCGGGTTAGCGGAAAAGTCAAAGCGGGAATCTATACCCGACTTGGGTTAAGCCTGGGGAGTTTAAATAAGAATTTGGAAAATATATTGAGGTTAATCTTGATGATGAGGAATGTATATTTGGTGATTAATCAGGTATTGGGTAACAAGCGGGAATTATTAGGAACACTTGAGGAATTAGAGGGAATTTGGGTAATAGCACTAAAATGTCCCTACATGGGCAAAAAGGTTTAGAATTATTAGGGAGGGCATTTTGGTCTTTAGGCTTGTTAGAGATAAGTTAAAGGGAGCTTTATACTTAGTGGAATTGGTAGAAAAAGAGTTAAGGCTGAAAAAGAAAGAAAGAAGGAAGAAAAAGGAAAAGAGAGAAAACAGAGGGGTTTTCTTCAAAGGATCGGTTTGTGGCTCTCCCACCATTTCCCTTCATTTTTCTTGGAGTTAAGCTCAGTGGAGAGCTAGGGTAGGCTGAGCATCAAGGATCCTAAGCTAGACTTAAGGATTGGCAAGGGATTAGCAAGATCACATCAGAAATTTGAGGTAAGTTCTTGGAGATTTCAGTTTTAGGGCTTGACTGGTTTGAGCTGTGTATTTGAGCTAAATAGATGGGGATTTTTGGGAAATCAGGCCAAGATTGAGAAGGAGCAAGCTAAGGAGGTCTAGGGTTCAACTCAAGGTCGAATTTCCATCCACGGTATGATTTCTAAGACCTTATCTTTGATGTTTGAATGAATTTCTAGTTTTAGGGTTCATTATGGTAGATCTTGAGTTTTGGGTTGCTTAAGCTTGGGGTATGAGCTCTTGGGATGCTTGGGATGAGTGTGAGGTGTTGATAAGTTTGTTTTTGGGTTTGGGAAAGATTTGGACAAGTTTGGGGTTGAAATGGTTGAAGGAAAATCGCAGAAACGATTTTTGGGTGTGGCCTGTCTGCAACTAGCGCTACAACGCTAGTCATTGGGTGTTGTAGCGCTAGGCCCTGTTTCTGGGGAGTTGTGGTTCTGCTTGTAGCGCTACAGCACCCTCTTTAGAGCGCTGTAGCGCTGCACTGTTCACAGAAAGGGATTTTTGGGCTTTTGTTGAGGGATTTCGACCTAGGGTTCGGGGCTCGATTCCACCACTTTGTTTTGGGGATCTAGGACTTCCCGGGGGCTCGGGATTGGTCCTGAGGCTAGGTTTTGGACTTGAGGTTTGGTAATGACTTTGACTTGTGGATTTTGCTTAGGTGAGCGCTAGGGCTCGAGTAGGATCGTGCTCGAGGAGTCAGGTGATCAAGGCTATCGAATTGAAAGGTAAGAAAACCGTAACACCCAAGGACAGGGCATGGGCCCACAGTGTTATTTCAGGGCATGGCCCTAGATTGTATTATGTGCGAATGTATAACCTTAAATGAATTATTATATGTTTGAATGATTATATCGAAATGTACTATATGTATGAATATAATGAAATGAACGGCTAAGGCCGAGAGCGGTGAAGGCCGAGAACGGCCTTGGGGCCGGAAGTAACACTTAGCACATGGAGTGCTTATAGCCAGGGTGGGACCCAAGGGATACATGAGTGATCCTTACGGTAAGGACCGAGACCCCAGGCTTTGGTAAGGCCTCTGGGGCGGCATGGCCGTGCTTGTTCATTCTGATGGTTTTCATATTTATCAATGGATTATATGTCAGCTATATTCTATGCATATGTTATATACTGTATGAGTTTTCTTGCTGGGATACGGCTCACGGGTGCTCTGTGTGGCAGGTAAAAGCAAGGAGTCAGTCAACCGGCCATGAGTATGGAGAGCGTGGGGGCGGCGCGTACATGTTCGGCCTGCCCGACTGCTTTGGTTGGGGGCATTTTGTATATGGCTGTATTAACTTATTCTTTTGATAGTTAACCTGGTATAAATCTATTTTTGAGTTGTAAATATTTTGTAAACCTTATTTTTGGGATCCCAGATGTTTGATACTTAATGTTTTCAATGAAACTAAACATTTTCAAAGAGTACAGCCTTAAACTCTGGCTTAGTCACACTTTTGGTTTTAGAAACCTCGTAGAGTTAGTTAGTTGCACAATTTCCGTTTTAAACTCACTTAGTAACGGCTCTAAGGTAGTAGGGCGTTACATCCTTTAGGAGAGATTAAGATTATATCAGCTCCCGTTACATTTTTGTTTGACAATCCATCAACGAAGATTTTCCATAATTCCTGTATTGGATCCCTCATGAGCTCGTCCTGGAAACTAGTGCACTCAGCCATAAAATTGGCAAGGGCTTAACTCTTGATTGCAGTTCGTGGCATGTATAATATCTCGAACTAGCTAAGTTTGATGGCCCATTTTAAGAGACATCCCGACGTTTCAGGTTTTTGCAATACCTTCCTTAAAGGTTGGTCGGTTAAGACGTTGATAGAATGGGACTAGAAATATGGTCGGAGCTTTCTGGAAGCCAAAATTAAACATAATGCCAGCTTCTCTATTAGTGGGTACCGTGATTCAGCTCCGAGAAGCCTCTTGCTTACATAATATACTGGTTTTTGCATACGAACTTCTTCTCGAACTAACACGGCACTGATTGCATTTTCTGTCACGACCAAGTAAAGAAACAGAGACTCTCTAGATGTCAGTTTGGATAGTACAGGGGGTTCAGCTAGATGCATTTTCATATCGTGGAATGCATGTTCGCATTCTTCGGTCCACTCAAATTTCTTGTTTCCTGTGAGCAAGTTGTAGAATGGCAGACACTTGTCAGTGGATTTTGAAATGAAGCGATTTAAAGCTGCCACCCTCCCAGTTAGGCTTTCAACTTCCTTATGCGACCTAGGTGAAGGCATGTCTAACAACGATTTGATTTTTTTCAGGATTCGCCTCTATCCCCCTTGTTTTTACTATGAACGCCAGAAATTTCCCAAATGCCACCCCGAAAGTGCATTTATGGGAATTCGGCTTCATGTCATATTTCCTCATGATTTCAAAACATTCTTCCAGGTCGGACACATGGTTATTTGTAGTCTTTGACTTGGCGAGTATGTCATCGACATACACTTCCATGTGTTCTCTTGATCTTGTTAGCAAACATTTTGTTGACCAAGCGTTGGTATGTAGCCCCGACATTTTTTAATCAGAATGGCATAAATTTGTAACAATATACGTTATGCTCGGTCATGAAACTAGTATGCTCTTGGTCTGCAGGGTTCATCGTGATCTGGTTATATCTATAGTATGCGTCCATGAAATACATGAGCTCGTGACCTGCCGTGACATCTACCAACTGATCAATCCTTGGTAGTGGGAAATAGTCCTTGGGACAAGCCTTGTTTAGATAAGAGAAGTCGATACAGGTTCTCCATTTCCCATTTGGCTTCAGGACCAGTACGGGATTGGTAACCCAGATCGGGTATTTTTCATTCCTGATAAACCCGCATTTTAGTAACCGAGCTACTTCTTCTTCTGGTGCTTCAGTTCGTACTATTCCCAAAAGCCTTCGTTTTTGGGATTTTGCACGAACGTTCTTGTCCATGTTTAATGTGTGCATTATTATACTCGGACTGATTCCCACCATATCCTCGTGCGACCAGGTGAAAACATTCAGGTTCTTCCGTAAAAAATTGACCAACTCTTTCTTTCTTTTGTCTTCAAGATTTTATCCAATTTTTACAACTCTTGAAGCTTCTTTGGGGTCGATGTTTACTTCCTTGAGCTCTTCTATGGCTTTGAGCTCTGACCTATCTTCGCCTATCCGCTGATCAATGTCGTAACGTTGGGTGACCTCACTAGCTTCTTCTTGAGGTTCTTTTGTCCCATGAGTGACTTATGCTTCTTGGGACTCCTCACCTCCCTTAGTTATGACCATCGCTTGCTGCCCGGGTTGTGACTTTCCCTTCATAGAAATGTTATAACATTCTCTGGCAGCGAGCTAATCTCCTTTTACTGTGCATATCCCCAAAGCTGAGGGGAATTTCATTGCCAGGTGTCGGATCGATGTTATGGCTTCGAATGCCATCAGCGTGGGTCGGCCCAAAATCGCATTGTATGTGGCCGGACAATCAATTACAACAAACTCGAGTATTTTGGAGACAGTTCGTGACTCTTCTCCCAATGTCACCACTAGTCTGATTGTCCCTATGGTTGCTGTTCCTTAGCCCGAAAACTTGTACAACATCATTGAGGTCGCCTTCAAATCAGATACGGACAGTCCCATTTTTTCCAAGGTGGACCTGAAAAGTAAATTTACGGAGCTTCCGTTATCCACCAGTATTATCCGAACCCTTCGGTTGGCGAGCTGCACGGTTACCACCAGCAGATCATTGTGTGGGAATTGGACGTGGCTAGCATCCTCTTTGGTGAAAATGATTGGTTGTTTTTCCAATCATTGTCGTTTAGATAACCGCTGCTCCGGGGCGAACTCCACTCTGTTATGAGCCTTCAACTCATTGATGTACCTCTTTTGGGCCCTACTGCTCGTGCCCGCCTAATGAGGTCCTCCAACAATAGTGGCTATATCTCCTCCTATTATTGGAGGAGGATCGACCTAATTTGCTTAAGCTCTAGATTGGCCTATCGGAGCCTCTGAGACTGACTGAGAGTTCTGCCCGGCAGGCTGATTGGGAACTACCCAATTTCGGGCGTATTGGGCCAATGGTCCAGCTTGAATGAGAGTCTCAATTTCATCCTTCAACTGCCGACAATCATCAGTGTTATGACCGATGTCATTGTGGAATCAACGAAATTTTGAAGGATCTCTCTTCGCCCTCTGGTTTCTTAAAGGTTCTCGCTTCTTCCATGGGAGACGATTAGAATTAGCTAGAAAGATACGCTCTCGGGTATCTGTTAGGTCGATATTGGTGGCAAAAATATGCTTAAACTTCTCCACGAACTTGTTTTTCTTCGTCCTGCTCTAGTCGCCCTCACCATTCCCCTTCCGTTTGTTATTCCCCCATTGGTTATTAAGAGTAACGACTTTAGCTATAGCTGCAACATCCATTACTGCTCCAACGGGTTGGGCATGGGTATGGCCGGTTCCTGCGACAGAAGCTTGTGCCTCCTCCAGGTTTATCCATTCCTAAGCTCGGGCCAGAAATTCATCTACACTTTTAACTCTTTTTCTTTGGATTTCTTGCCACAGGTCGCCCCCGACGAGGATTCCTATTCTCATTGCCATGAGCTTGGAGCTGTCATCAGTGTCCCTAGCTCGTGCAACAACATTGGTGAATCTGCTCAGGTATGCTTTCAATGTCTCACCAGGTTGTTGCTTTATGTTGGCCAATAAATCGACTTCAACTCGAGTGGCCTGCGAAGCTCATAATGCTTTCTTAAACTCGGAGGAGAATTTCTTCCACGAGCTTATCGAATGCCTCTTGTATTTTTTAAACCACTGCCTGGAAGGTCCGACCAGAGTTGCAGGGAACAAGATACACCTTAGATCGAGCTCGACATTATGGGCCATCATCATGGTGTCAGACGGATCTCCATCTCCATCAAACTTCGACATGTGTGGCATCCTAAAGCCTGTAGGATATGTTGTCGCTGCAATGTTTGGAGCAAAATTTTCAAGCTCCTCATCTGAGTCGCAATCATCTTTTTCCTTCTCAGATAAGAGTCTTTTCATTTGCTCTTCCATTAGAGCCAGTCTTCCAAGGGTTTGGTCCCTAGTCCCTAGGTTAGCTAAGGGTTGTTCAACAGCTCCCATCATATTATACACTTTTGACGGGTTATTGTCCCTCCAAGTTCGATCTTGGTTATGTGGGACATTCCCATTGTCGCGTACAATGGACGGACCTCCTCGTGCCGAGTATAGCTAACGTTCTCATCCCGAGAAGGATACCTTCTCTATGAGTTCAAATGATCACGCAGGTTGGGATGTGGATCATATCGAGGACTTTGTGCTGCACTCAAATGATTTCTCAGGTCGCTCTCAGATCTGCCTCCACACTGGCTCTCCATCCAATAACTTCCATTTGCGAAACTTACATCTCGTGGTTGAGATCGAGGACCTGGGTTCTCAACACGCGTTCATGGGGCGAAAGTATTTGCAGATGAGGGAGGATTTATCCTACTGTTCCCATGAGATAGAACATCTCGATGAGGACAAAGTGGTGATGGATGTCTTACTAGTGACAGAGGATGCCTTATGGGCGAGGCTATCCTCGTTCCATCAGGACGGACTAAATTAGCCTGCCTTGGTTCTACTCCAACCTCCCTAGTTCTTTGTGCTTGGGGCTCTGATCATGGCACAGAGGGATTTGTTGGAGCATTGTGTCTCCATGAGCTTGTCCCAACCCCTCCCCGCGAATTGTTATGGGAATTTCTGGGAAACTGTGAAGAAGGCACAGAGCTTGGGGTCGCAGTTCTGACCGACCGACTAACATGCTGATGACCCATGTGATGATCAGTGGGTCAAGCATTCTGGTGGTTTCGCCATGAAGGCATAGAACTCAGATTTGCGGTTCTGACAGATCGACTCGGTTTGGATCGGCTATTCCTATGGGACTTATGAGACCCACTTTGCCTCTTTCCGACATTAAAGTAAGTTGCAAGAGGGGGTAACTGAGCGAAGACCTCCTTAACTGGGCATTTTCCATCTCGATGGTAGTCAGATATGCTGGGTTAGGATTTGGCGGTAGTGACGCTGAACTCCCAGTATCGTCCTATCCCGTCGGTTGTTTTCCCGAACGTTCTGAACATCTAGGCACCTTTCATTGGGAACAGCGGTATGATGGGCCTCTTACCCACCAGGCTAGTTTGTCTCATTATCATGCATTGAGCGAGTGAACACCATGATGAAAGTCGACTGGAACTTGTGACACACTAATTACTCTCAATGAAAGCACTAAACTATTGACGCGGTTTCTCGCCAACATTGTATTAAGAAATTAAACGGGTAGATTAGTGCTAGATTATAAACCGTAATGAACTAATAAACATTCACTCAAAAGCATAGAACTTTTACGTGGTTCAATGGTTAAAATCCACCTAGTCCATGAGTCAATATTTTTACTTTTCTCTCTTTATTTTTGCAAAGTTTCAGTAATACAAAAGTCCCCCCTTTTCCTGTCCAATATTCCTAGTATTTATAGGGGAATTCCATGGACATGTTTGGGTAACTGTATAAATAAACCGCATAATTAAATAAGGTATATAATTAATACAGATTATTCCTATTTTCATTGGGATATGATTTGATAACATAATAAATATACTCCTACTATCTCGGATAATAATTGACAAATATATGATACAGCTTGGTCATTAATGAGTGTATAAAGAATCCAAGAATCTCCTGGGATCCTTTAGTATGCGTTGTCTAGGTTCTCACGAGCTGAATATCTCACATGAGCTCGTGTTTAATCAACTATCTGACTCCGAGCTCGTAGTAACTTTAGAGCGCCCAAAGTTGGATCTAGCTGTTATGAGTCCCAAACTCGATTATTACCTTAAGTGTAGGTCAGATGATAACTTCTATACTGTGTATGAACTGGATTGGATCTCGAGCTACTCACATTATTAATAACCAGATATTCCACTTGGCTATTTTTCCACATATTTGTCAACCAGTTGTACCTGAGCTGAGTAATTGAACTCGTGCTAATTTTAGGGTACAACACATATCTAACATAATCAGATTAAATTAAAAATAAACATAATAAGATTTAATTAAAAACAAAAAATCAAATAAGATTTAATTAAAAACAAAAAAAAAGCAAATCGTCTCTTGTTCTTGTTCTTGTTCTTATTCTTGTTGTTGTTCTTCTTCTTCTCCGCAAGTTGCTCCCTTCAACCTAGATCTGGTGAAATGCTTGAAGTCGTCGTTAGAGGGAGATTTCAGTGGGTTATGGGCTAGCACGAAGGAAGAGAGGAACTGGTTGGGATTGAGTTTTTGAGCGACAAACGAGACTTCTAAGTCGACATAGGTAGGCGAGGCTTCAGATCTAACATAGGGCGACATATGGGGTTTCAGATTTGACATATATGAGCTTGGTCGACTTCGACCTACAAATCTGGGCTTGAGGAGGAGAGGTGGGGGATGCGCAGAGGCTCAATCAACAAAGAAGCCATTGGTGATGCCAGAGAATTTTGTTTGTAACCTAGGATTTCCCAGTAGTGAGTATTTTTATTCCTGCTAAGAAAAAATCTGATGTTCATGAAATTTCCAGTTGTGGAAGACAATATTACTGATGGCAGAGAATTGTCCAATCTTTTGTGTCTTTGGATTTGTTCACTATTTTTGTAAGAAGATGTGTAGGACATGAAATTTGGGGATATTTTCATAATGAATATAAACATTATAATCTGGGTAGGAATTAGGGTTCAATTTGTTGGTATAATGATGGGGAAGAGACGATCTCTTTGAATTTTTCGATTGAAGTTGTTGTATTACTGATGTTGAATTTGGATTTGAAGGATGAACTCAAGAACAAGTTATGATGAATTTTTGGGGTTCAAGGATGAAGAACGTGTTATGTTTTAATTATTTGTTTTGATTTTTTTATTAGATTTTAATTAATTTGTTAATGTTATAAGTTAATTTTGTTGATAGATTGTGTGTTTTATATTTTGATTTCTGATTTTTAAATTTAATTTTGATTTTGATGTTTTTACTGTGAAATATGAGTTTGAAATTTAGGTTTATTTTAATTTTAATTTTTTTACTCAATTTATTTTAAAGTTTTAATTAATTTTAATATGTTTCAATAATTATTTTTATTATTAAAATATTTTTTATTTTAAAATCTATTTTAAATATATAATTAATTCTTAACTTAATAAAACTAGGGGTATTTTGGTCATATTGAAAAATAGCTTGAGCAAAATCAGGCTCAGGGTAATAATTTGTTCCATTTTGTAAAACACATAGTTCAAATTATCATCAAACAAAACACAGGGTCCAAAATAGTATTTACCTTTAATGCAATATAAAATTGGGAGGCATTTGTTGAAACATTTTTCAAACTGTATACATCGACACTAGCATAAACAAAATAACCATAATGATTTTGATTCTAATTAATAATACTATTTTAACATTAAATTGTTTATATTTATATTTTCTCTTATTTTAAGTTAAAAATAAATAAATTAAAAGTTTTGAATTAGCTTTTTTTAAATAATTATTATTATTTGAATTTATATCTTTTTAGACTATCAGTTTTATATTTATTTTAGACTCTCTATATTTCACCTGTTGGAGCCCATGTTTTGCCTAATGTATTTTTGGATTCCATATTTACAAAATGGTTAAAAATAAGCCTCTCACTCTAATTCTCGTCAACATAAAATAAATATCTCCAAACTACCCTTGGGTTTAGTGTTTTATTAGATTTAAAATTATTGTTTCTTTTTTAGAAAATAAAATAAAAAATAATTTAAACTGGAAAAATAATATTCAATGAAGAAATTTTATTTATTTTTTCTCTTTGTCTTCCCCTTCTTCTTCTACTTGTTTATTTTTGCTTATTCTTCTTCTTCTTTGTCAAATTTTGGTGAGCCCCAAGCCTAGGTCTCTAGCAAGCCCCGCACCTTGGTCCATCAAGCCCTGCACCCTGGCCTGTCGAGCCTTACACCTTGGTTCATTGAGCCCCACGTTCAGATTCATAACCCCACACCCAGATTCGCCTCCTCCCGAGCCCCACACTTTGTCTCATCCATGATTGAATTTGTGAAAACGGTTTGCTTGACCATGGGATCATGAGGATGATTATGATGAACAAATGAAGAAGAAAAAGAGAATAAAGACATATTTTTGTTATAGATTTTTTTATTTACGTTTAGCTTTTTGTTTTGTTTTTTAATTAGGTTAGTTTGTATTTAATTGATGTTTAATTATTTTTTTTTACAATTTTTGTTTGGTTTAGTTTTTATTTTTAATTTTATGAACATTATTTTTAATTAATTAAAATATTTTTTAATAATTAGAAAATTTCATTTTATTTTATATAAATTTTGAAAAAGAATGAGGGTATTTTGGGTATATTGAAATTTTTGTTTACCAAAATTCGTTTCAAGGGCTTATTTTAACATTCTTACAAATATGGGGTCCAAAAATTAATAAGGCAAAATATGGGATCCAATCAAGTAATGAGGAAAACACAAGGGTTTTTTTTTTTCTTACTAAGAGTGCCATGTTTAATTTTTTTTAATTAATAAATTATAATGATAAAAAAAGGTAAAAATAAAATTATTTAGTAATGGGTAATTTTGTACTAAAATTTATATTTTGAAGCTCTGTGAAAAGGAATTTAAATTTTAAAAAAAAAAAAATTTAGAAAGGAGTTGGAAAGAAAAAAATAAGATTGCATACAGAGTCACTCATTTCACATTTACATTTACATTTGTGAGTGTAATATGTCTATACTCCAACATATATACTCATGTAATAATTATTTGGACTTTACAAGGGAATAATTAGAGAAAATAAATTCCTTCAATTTTGACTAAATTAAGGGGAATTCCACCCTTAGCTAAAATTGTGGTTACAAACATATATATATTTAAACATAAGTTACATAAAATAAAAAGAAAGATTCTATTGAAAATGTTTTTTTTTATATTTTATTATTCTTTAAATATATAATTTAATTAAATATAGAATTATTTTTTTTCTAAAACTAATTTTTTTTTCTTTTACATTTATTCTGACAAATTTTTATTTAGGGATTGTGGTGATACAATTTTTAAACCATTCATAAATATAGCATTGACTCACCTTTAAAAAGATGTACGCATTTAAATTTTTTTTATTGTGTTTGTGTATATATATTTATAGGACTATGATTAGGTGAGGGCATCAGGTTTTCCCTCATGCGTGAGGGAATTTTTTTCTCCATTGATTTTTGAGCATACGATTGGGATTTGGTTGCTTATAATAGTATTGGGTCGTTGTGATTTTCACCTCTCATTTATCAAGGGAAATTTGACTTTAAATGCATAGAAGGGGGTCGTATTTAAAAAAATACTCTATCATCATACAAATATCATTTTGGTCATATTATTTACCTTAGTTCCAAAAATACTCCTGCCATTTGTTCCCACACACTCTCTCTTTCTTCTCTCTCAGTCTCTTTATATTCTCTCTCACTTTCGGTCTCGAACCAAAAAAATTCTCAAACCCACATTTGAATCTGTTGGAACCCAACGACATCGGATAAGAGAAGCATTGTCGGAGAAGGTCTTCAATCGGAACCAACACCTGACCATCGGATAAGGCACCAGAATCACCCAGAGGCAACGAAACAACTCCGAAGTAGGCGAAACAACTCCCAAGTATGCGAAGGTGAGAGTTTTCTTTTTTAATCTGCAATGTCTGGATTTTTGTTGATGTTTTGTTCATAGGATAGATCGAGGCTGGGAAACTGAGAAATCGGGGTTTTCTTTTCAAAAATTTTGACCCACCTCGATAAACCTCGATTAGCCTCGATAGTATATGTTAGGTTCTGTTTTTGAATGTGCCTCGATTGACCTTGATAGGCCTCAATGCTATTAGATATATTCAATTTTAGTGTGCCTCGATAGGCCTCGATGCTATTAGATATACTCAATTTTAGTGTGCCTTGATAGATCTCGATGCTATTAGATATATTCAATTTTAGTGTGCCTCGACAAACCTCGATGGGTCTCGATAGGCCTCGAGATAACTCGATATTCCTCGATGTCTACATGTTTGAGTTTTAAAATTATACTTGGAATTGTGCCTCAATATGCTCGACATAAGTAGCCAGCCTTAATAATATGGTAGACCTCAATAAGTCTCAATAGGCCTCGACATAAGTGGCCAGCCTTAATATTTTGTGATACCTCGATATGCCTTGATGTGCCTCGATAGGCCTCAATGGAACCCAGATTGTTTGAAATTGTATTTTTAACATTTTTTTTTGTCAGATGCCTGACCTTATTGTACTGTTGGAGAAGCACTTTCCTGGTCGTGTCACTTATAGGGGTAGTGCTTACTTGGATACCCTTATAGAGCAGTTTTAGAGAACATGGATTTATTGAAGGGGCGTAGACATGCCATATGGGACAATTCTTTAAGGTGACGCCCTTTAGTTTTTCTAGGGTTCTGTTGCATCAGCTAATGTTGCAGAAGGCGAAAAGCAAGAATGCTGAAGAGGGCCAGTTGGGCAATATTCTTTGCAGATTTGGGATTGCAAAGTTTGCCCTAGTCATCGAACTGAATTTTGGGAACACCCCATCCCCAGATGAGTTGAGAGAGCATCTTTCATGTTATCGGATCATCCAGGAATACTTTAATGGTGATTCAAAGGTTAGTTTCGGCTAGTTGGAAGATGCTTTGAAGGCCTCGACAAACCCAGAAGATGCATTTAAGCTGAGTTTGTGCTATTTGATAGAGGGGGTACTGAATGCCCCAGAGAAGACATCGACGATATGGGATGATTCCCTGAAGATGGTTGACGATCTTGACTAATTTTTCAAGAATTCGTGGGGGAAGTTTTCCTTCAAGAAGGTTATTAGAGGAGTTCACAAGGACATGCAGAATCAATTGAAGCATTACGAGGAGAAGAAGAAAGAGGGTTCAAGCAAAAAACAGAAGGATTCGAAGTATAGTTTCTATGGCTATGCCCCCGCACTTCTATACTAGGCTTTTGAGGCCATGCCAGCTATCGGGAGTAAGTTCGGTGAGAATAGTGGGAACCAGATTCCCGAGATGCTTAGCTGGGCTACAAAGACCGATATCACTCTTTTGATAAAGAAGCTAGTAGAGGTTGCAAAGGAAGCTTCCATTTTTTACGAGGATGTCCCGAAGGTTGAGGGGGGCACTTCACAGGCCTGTGCACCTTCCTCTAGTTAGGTTGCCCAGCCTGATTATGAGCAGTTGATGCAAAGGCTCAAGAGGGTTGAGGAGGGTCAGGCAACCTTACTTCAGAATTAGACTACGATCATGACTCAGTTGGCGCAGCTGATTTCAGTGGTCTCTAGTCGATCCACCCACTTAAAAGCCTAGCCTTACATGATTTCCTATTGTACCCACTACCACCACATCTGTTACACTTACGTGGCTTGACAATCTTTTTCCCGCTTGAAGCATAGCAGTTTGTCTTTCGCCTACCCACTTTCTGCTTCCTGGGCCTTCCTACAGAGGTTTTCTCAACGGGGACGCCGACAACCATATCTCTGATGTGATCATGGATTACCCATTCATCCTCGTTCCCAACAAGGTAAATAGTTTCCTTATAAGTGTCCCTCAATGCCTCGATTCTATAGTAAGGGGAACACAATGAATAAATGCCTATGCGTCTTTTTCTGGTTGTAGCAAAAGCATATACACAGGGTATCCCAATGTTTTGGAACATGCAACAAGAGCATGATTTTGTGGCCAAGTTCACCTCACCATCACCATTACCATCGACCATAAGAAATTCATGGTGACCAAGGACTTGGACATCCAAGAAAATTGCTTTCTCACCTATTTGCTTCACATCCTTTTCCATCTCAGGTGATAACACAGTTGCTGCTTTTGTAGCTCTTTCACGTCTATCGGCGAACCAAGATTGAAGAGTGAATCTTATGAATCTTAAGATAATGGTGGCTGCCTTGTTTTTTTTTTTTTTTTGTATGAGAGCTTGAGAGATAGAGAGGGAAAACATGAGAGATAGAGAGGGAGAAGACAATTGGAGAAAAAGAGAGGGAAATTTATGATAGAGGCATTTTCAGAATCCAGGGAATACTAGAATAAAAATATGATGTTTTTTTTAGCTTGGTATCATTTTATTATACGGTCCCATTTAATGCATTAAAAGTCAAATTTCCATTTACCAAACCCATATGTTTCGACTTTTCTCCCTTCTTTTGAGGAATATATATATATATATATATATAAAGAAGAAAAGATTATCAAACCTCAAAGCACTGAAGCCACTTATTGCTTTTCCCAAGTTCTTGAAAAAGAAAAAAAACAGTGTTTTGTTCTAACAACTCTCACATACTTGTTAAGCGTTTTCACCAATGGCTCTTTATCACTGAAAGTCCTGACAAGTATGCGAACCAACTCCAAAGCCTTTGATTTATCATTTCTTATAGTCCCTTTTCTTTTGGGTCATCTCGATAATCATGAGATTGTCGATATGGGTCGGTCCAGAAGAAAGCTGTTTGGAAACCATAACTGGGAGTAGTTGTAATTTTGAGCGTAAGAATGAGTGAAAGGAAACTTAGAAGGTTGGAGAGGGTGTGAACATCTTAGGGACACTATAGCATTAATGGGTGTGGGTTGATATAGTTGGAGGAGTGGTTGTAGGTTCAAATAGAAGAAGAGCATAGTGGTGTGGTCGGTTTGTTAAATTTGAAGTTGATATGAGGGTAAATGGGTAATCCCAAAGCCAGACTATGAATAAGTCGCCCTGGGTTTGGCTGAGGAAGCACAATCATTTTAGGTTCTTCGCCAGAGAAACAAGAACACTCTTCACCAGATTAGTTGCAAAATTAAATAAGCAATTACGGACAAATCGATTAAAATGCAACACCTTCCATAGAAAAAACCTAAACACGTTAATAAAAGCATAGTACAAAACAAATCGTAAACGAAGGAGGAAAATAAAATATTTTTAAAGCAAATAATTTCCTATGACACACCACATTTAGTCCCCATACACCCTCATTTTTAACCAATGAAAACCCACCAAAAAATGCCCTCACGGGTGAGGGAAAAAGTGGTGCCCTCACCTAAGACAAATCCTATATATATATTAGAAATGAGTGTGTATTTTGGGTAGGGAGAGAGTGAGATACACCACCTCATTATTTAGAATCTACACTAAAAATAGATTGGGAAAGATTTTGCAAACCCAAGTTGGTGAATGATCTTTTTCAACCTTGATAAACCTTCAAAACCCTTGTAGAACCACCACTTTGAGCGAATCCATAGAATAATACAAAACCACAAAACCAAGGTTATACACGTTTCTTAATGTTGTCCCAATACTCTATTTCCTAACCACCATGGATTCTTGAGGCATTTTTTTTAGGAGAAAATGAGGATTGAGATTATTGAACAAGCTTTAAACTCACAAAGTCAAGCACTTTCTTTATGAGTTCTTGGAGAAAACTTGAGATTATTGGATCTAGAGAGAGAGGGTAGAGGGAGATTGAAGAGAGTGATCAAATCTTCCAAAACTATATTTTGATCCTTATATAGAGTAGACATCGTCATTAGGTATAACCAATAGGATTATACTTAGAAAACACGTCAACAATTTACATAACTTGTACGAACTCTAATAGGCGATGAGTCGCCTGCATGCAGGCGATACATTGCCTACATGCAAGCGATGCAACACATGCTAGGGTTTTTTGAAACCCTAAGCATTAGGCGATGCTACGTCACCTTCTCTATTTTTGGACACTTCCAAAAGTCCTAAAAATATTCCAAATGCTACCAAACTTTTTGGGAACCCTTATCTAATTGTTTCCTCATCCGATTGTTTTTTTTTTTACTTTTTTGATTCATTTTCAAATTATTTGTATATATTGTGTAATATGGCTATTTAATAAGTTTTTTTTTCGTAAAAATTCCATATGGTTTAAAAATTATTGTGAGTGTTGTACTTATAGGTCATTTGTCTCAAAATTAGCATTTTTTTTCTTTTGTTTGAATGATTGATTAACTCGCCGAGTTAATTGTAATTTGTAGAGTACAATCTATTTAGATAAATATATATATATGTGGAAGACTTCTCAATGGTTACTACCCATAGATGGGCACTAACAATTATGATGATTTGGCAACATAGTAACTTGGTATAGCAAGTCACCAACAAGTAAATATTTTTTCTATATTAATTTCGAATTTAATTAATTTTTTTTGCTATAATTAATGGTGTTTCGAACCAATGAGAAACAATAGCTATATTTAGAAATTGACATGCATTTGAAAAATGAAAAGCTTACAATATTATATTTTCATAATAAATATACGTTTTTCATCATGTAATCTTTCCAAAAATTTGAAAAAAAATCAAAATTTACTTTTAGAAATATTAATTAACAACTATAAATATGGACCATTGATCTTAATCCAATAGTTAACATTAAAGTAACTATAACTATTAAAAGTGTACCCATATATATAATTGAGACTACAATGAGTGATGTGATAACACTTTAGATGCTTTTTTAAATTAATATAACAAAAATACAATAATATAACGTGTTCTAAATTTTTTTTATTAAGGTTAATATTTCACTAAGATATTTACAACAAATTTAAAAGAAGAAAAAAAAACAAAATTTAAACTAAAAAATAGCCTAATAGTAGAGCCGAATTCTATGGTGGAGGACGCTGTAATAATAATTGGGCCAACAATTAAGCAAAAAAAAAATACAACATATATATATATATATATATATGAGAATTTTCCTATAGGAGCTTTATTTTAAGCCCTACCGGTAGGGCTGTCAGTGTTTTCAACCCGTAAACAGTTTTTGGCGCGATTTTTTTATGATCGTGTATATTGTAGCTATTTAGAGCATTTTGCAAATTTTCAGAAAATTCTGAATAGTTTACAGTACTGAAAACTAGGTTCAAACATGTTGTTGCACGTGTGACTAATTTTTTTTTATGCGCGTGGAAAACAACATGTTTGAACCTAGTTTTCAGTACTGTAAACTATTCGGAATTTTCTTAAAATTTGCAGGATGCTCTAAATAGCTACAATATACATGGTCATAAAAAAAGGTCGCGCCGAAAACTGTTCACGGGTCGAGAAACACTGAGAGCCCTACCGGTAGGGTTTAAAGTGAAAGCCCTATAGAAAAATTGTCCTATATGTATATATATATATATATTTTTGTTTTCAAATGAACCAAACTCTAATAAGCTTATTTCAAATAAAATTAAAATTATGTGTAGGCATAATAAGTTTGGAGGATTCTATGGTAGGGGTTCAAAAAGATTACACTAGTAGGACTTTTTTATATTTCCGACTTGTAAATAGTTTTAGCACCAATTCTTTTTTATGACCGGGTATATTGTAGTTATTTAGAGTATCCTGTAAATTTTCAGAAAATTCCGAATAGTTTATTGTGCCGAAAACTAGGTTCAAACATGTTTTTTTTCACATGCATAAAAAAACTAGTCACGAGTGCAACAACTTGTTTTTAAACTTATTTTTTACACTGGAAATTATTTGGAATTTTCTAAAAAATTGCAAGATGCTCTAAATAACTATAACATATATGGTCATAAAAAAAAATCATGCCGAAAACATTTCACGGGCTGAGAACACAAAAGAGCCCCACTAGTAGGGCTCTTTTTGAAGCCCCTACTGTAGAAATTTCCAATAAGTTTAACTAACATATGTTTATATATATATATATAAATGTGGGTACTTTGGATATGAGCTAGGTGGCGTGCTAAGTGTTGATGCGGTTTTTTACCAATAGTAGATTTAGAAATCTAATACGAGTATTAGTGCTTATTTGCAAATCGTAATGAGCTTATATGAACTCTTTCTTACACACATAATTTACGTGGTTCAGTGATTAAAATCCACATCGTCCATGAGACAATATTATTGCTCTTCTCTCACAATTTCTGTAGAATTTTAGTAATACAAAAAAGACAATCCCTTTTCCTGTCCATTATCCCTGATATTTTTAGTGGAATTTCCTTGACATGTTTGGGTAACAGTGTGCATAAATATGATATACATTTAAGACAGAAAATTCCTATTTACATAGGGATATGATTGCCTAACAGAATATACTCCTATTATCTCAGACAATAAATGTGCAATACAGCCTGGGCATTAATGAACCTATAGAGTGCCTCCGAGTCTCTCAGGATCCTTTAGTATGCATCATGACCAAGTTTCCACGAGCTGAACATATTCAGAATACCCTAAAGGGGATTCTTCCGCTACATGTCTCGATCTGGACCGTCATCCTAAGAGGCGATCTACTAATTACCTGAATGTCGTGTTGTCAAGTCCTAACTCGAGCTGCTCACATCATCATTAACTAGATGTTATACTCATTTGCTTTTTCCATATATTCATCTGTCAATTGTACCCCTACCTGAATGATTAAACTCGTGTTATTTTTTAGGGTACAACATTTTCCCCCAAGCTCCTGCTCGTGCTTGGCGACATCACTTTCTGACACGCACAGTAGGGGCTTTTAGGCTTCTGATATGTAAAATTGTGTCTGCCTACTACTTGAGTGTTGAACACGTGGCTGTCTATAATTGGCGTCTGTTCGGGTTTCGAGGACGGTGAAAACAGTCCTATTAACTTTTTTTCACCCCATGGGTCATTTAATCTTGTCCTTTGGATCACGAGCTGACCCAATTGGATGGTCCAAATTGATTCCCAAAGTTTACGTATAAACAAGGAGATCAAACCTGAACTTTACAACCTTTGCATTAAAAAACTTTCCTTTCAGAAACAAAAATCCATTTTTTTCTCTCAAACCTTTTCCATAAACCTTCTGTAACGACCCAAATTTCCTAATAAGGTTTGGGACCTTGATTAGGAGGCTGGGAGGGCCATAATTGATTTATTGTGCCATTATATGATTGTATACATGTTTATGTGGATCATATTATTATATGATGATAAATGCATGCATATGGGTATAAATTTTTTTATGAGGGCATTTTGGTAATTTGGCCCGTTGAGGGCGTAATTGTATATTTGTATGCATATGGGCAAGCTATTGTTGAGGCCAAATTATAATGTGGATTTGTTCGAGCTATTCGGCATGAGACGATCTTTGGGTATAAGTTAGCGGTTTGGTCATAACGGGAGTAAGTTCGGGGCTCGGGGTGAGTCTCGGGGTAATTTGGTGATTAGAGCATTGCTGGGAGTTAAGTAACGGGATATGAATTATTGATATTCGAAGATATTGAGAATAACGGGAATTGGAGGGTGTTAATTATGGTTAACGAGATAGGTGCGAAATGACGATTTTGCCCTTGGTGGCTATTAAGGATTATAATTAGACTTGAGGGCATTTAGGTCTTTTTACCCTAGAGGATATATATCCATACTTAAACTAGAAAACTGTAGAAGGCTGTAGAAAAATAGAGCACCTCTTCCTTCATCAACCGTTCATCATTTCTTCTCATTTTCTTCTTCAATTTTGAAGCTTCTTTTGAGGAATTAAGCTGGGGAATCAAGTGTTGAGGATCTAGGGTATTGTTCCATCATTGAAGAGGAGTTCATATTGAGCTTGAGGTAAGATTCTAACCATTAGAACTCTGGTTTTATGATCTGTTTTATTATTGGGTTCAGTTAAGATTTTAGGTTTGAAAGTTGAGTATTCAATGGGGTTTTTGGCAAAGCTTGGTTAGGTTATGATTCCTAGGACTAGTATAGATGGTATTTGGGTTCAATTGGGGGTTTAAATGGTGTTTGGAAGCTTTTGAATCCGGTTGGAAATGGAGGATTCAAAGGAGGAAGAACCAGGGCCATGTCTGCCTGGTCTTAGCGCTATAGCGTCCAAA
This sequence comes from Humulus lupulus, assembly GCF_963169125.1. Lineage (NCBI taxonomy): Eukaryota > Viridiplantae > Streptophyta > Magnoliopsida > Rosales > Cannabaceae > Humulus > Humulus lupulus. Next base: position 177,675,327 of record NC_084793.1, read on the forward strand.
GGGTATCACTACAGCGCTAGCCAGGGAAAAATGCCCCTGGTTGTACTGTTGGGGCGATAGGGGGTAGCGCTGTAGCGCTACCGTGTTTTCTCAAATGCATATTTTGGGTGTTTTTAAGGGTTTTTGGCTCGGAGTTTCAATCCTTATGGCTTGGGATCGAATCTACTCACCGTTTGGGTACAATTCGGGGTATCGGGAGTGAGGTTTTGGTTAAGACCCTTTTATTGATATTTCCATGAATTAG